>NC_072411.2:93332575-93635606 GCF_028858775.2 Pan troglodytes
GTACTTAGTGTGTTCTCCCTGTCACAACGAATGTTTGTCTCTCTCTTTCATATGAACTGAAGGCTAAAGTGCTAGTTAAATCAGTGGAAAAAACAATGGAGAAGAAAAGTTGGTAAGCAGTTTTAATTTCTAAACCAGAGGGGCCTTATAATTTTGTCATTTAAAAAGAACTCTAGTTTTTCTACCCACCTATTGAGAGACAGACGTAAGGGTAGAAATGTAAATTTTAAGTTTTGATGATTTATAATATAATAATGTATTTTGAAAGCCCCTTTTTTGATAAACTACTTGTAGAAGGAAGTTAACTTTTCTTAATCGGGTTTCTACAAGGTAGTTCACTATTGTATGTTTTATTTCTTACCAAAACTTTTCTTGCGAAAATTTGTTTTATTGCTCCATACGTGGTCAAGGTAATTAACTTTAAAAATGGATTTTCCTATAGCTTTACAGGTTATTAACATGTGCTGTATTCAAGGAGAAAAAACTGTGTGTGGGGGTGTTGTCAGTATGTCTCCTTATATAAATATATGAAGTAACTGCTGTATCCTGTAGAATATTTGGAAATTAGCAGAACTATTATTCAAATTTAGTTAACATTTATAAATGTGAATTTTATAAACAAAAATTTCAGTAAACATTTTATTTGTGACTTAAAAATGATTAGTTATGGCATGTCTTATAGGTTGATTTGTTTGTAGTGTCTTTTGTTCTTCATAAATACTTCAGAATGTATTTAAGGATATGTAAGAATTATGGTGCCTTTGATTTTAAAAGGAATGCTTCCAACATTAGAAAAACCAGAAATTGACCTAGAAAATGTTTCCAAATTCTAATATGATTGTTGATTTTAATCAATGTAGGTGAAATAACCCACTGCAGCAGTTTAGCTATTTTCTTTAAAAATTATTTCTCAATTTACATTATCAGTGTCTTTTTTGGAACATCTTAACTATTTTTGTTTGATCAATTCTCAACTAATAAACATTCATGAAATCCTAATGTAAATGTATAAATATCTCTGCCTTTGTTTACATAGTTTATTGGACTTTATTTTAGTGGATTACTGCTTGAGGAAGCTTCTGAATTTTTATTATTCTAAAAAACTTTTTTAAACCTTGAGTATGAAGGCATTACCAAAGCTTCACTGTTGAGTGATGCATATTTTTTCCCCTCCTTTACATGTAGATTACTTAATTTGTAATCTTTAGACTTTTTTTTTTGCTTTCCTAACTAGGTGAATTTTTAAAAGTAGCCAGTTCCATTTTGTAGCTAACCATGTATTGTAAACACACAGAAAACATGCTCAAATGTGCCTTGATGGCTTAACTTACCTGGTTATTCTGTGCATCTTTCTGTGCTGTGTATGGTTGCACTCTTAATATATTTTATTTCGGTTATGAGATCAGAATAAAGAGAGCTGCTTTCCTTTGCCTCTGAGTAATGTCACTGAGAGAGATTCTTGTGGTCTGGCATTTGCTGGCTTTTTGGTTTTTAACATTCTCTATAACCAGATCTAGGATGCATGCTCATCCCAGAATGAGCGAACTCAGTCTTTCCAGAGTTGAGCCTTGTTTTTTTTTTGTTGAATCAACAGCGTTGGAAGCTGGGACAAGATCCTAGGAGATGATGTGTTATACGCTTTGTGAGGAAACTGAGGCTTGAAGGTGGCAGTGTGCCCAGTGTCTCACTGTGAGCTAGCTGCAGAGCTGGGCCTGCAACTTGGATCTTGTGGATGTTTTTTCCAGAACCACTGCAGTAGTCGTTGTAACCTATGATCTGTTGCAGAATGCCAAAGCTGTTGTTTTCTGGAGGGATAATTTGCTTCCTTAGCCTACAAACAAGAATAGTGCACTAAATTCAGTACATTTCTCTCCATTGTCACTAAAAGAGCCTGAACGATGGGAAGGCCCCTGTTTTTTTTTTTTTTTTTTTTTTTTTTAAAGAAGGCCATTCTGCCATAGTGTATCCCAGGCTGTTTTATGTGAGTGTCTTTGTTCAGAACCAATCTGGAGTGGCCTCCAAAACTAATGGGTAGAGGAAACCCTGTGTGAGTGCCTACCAGGTGCAAATCACTGTATTTTTAATTACAATGAAGGTGTACCTTGAGTGATTGCATGATCCGATCAGGCATAAAGAGAACAGAGGAATGAATCTACAAGTGGTGTAAGACTTTGTTGAGGATCTTAGCACATGGAATGAGATTGAGACCCTCTGATTAATAAGCTGATTCATTTGGAAGGGAAGTTGGTTTTCCTCTGGTGGCTATATTCAATTCAGTAATCACCAGTCTTTCTTGGCATCTGTGCACCCACCAGGAACAAATCAGAGTCGGGTGTGCCAGTTATATTTGAACAGTTTTATGTTCACCTAGGGGTTCCAGGGTCTCAGGTTTGCCAATCTAAACACATTGACTTCTTGGAATTTTTAAAATCTGCCTCGAAGGAACGCATTGAAAAGTCCGTGCGTTGTAATTAGCACGTTCCCCTGTACAGCTGAGTTTGTGTTTCTGGATGTAACAGCGGTTTATAGTTTTTGGCTACCTCGTCCCTCAGGAATTTGTAGCCTTTTTTCAGACGTTAGCTCATTAATTCTCCAGTCATTGTGAGCTGTATAGCATGATGACCGGTTCCCCTACAGCTGGGCTGCATGCTGCCCATTCTGGACCTTCTAGGGTTGTGGCAGGTGGGGGGTCCATGTTGAGGGGGTGGAGAGGGAGGCAGGGCATGACTTTCAGACCCAGCCTTGGAGTGGGGTGTGTGCTCTCTGAAGTTGACCTGCCCTTTGGCAGCCATTCCTGCCATGACTCTGTAGAGCTTCCTCCGGGAAATGACTGTAGGGACAGTGGTGTTGGCTGCATTTCCTCCTTAGGGTGTTAAACCTCATGTAAGATCAACTGCAAATGAGGTAACTCACTAGGTTAGTTACCTGGACACACCTGCTAGGAGACAGGACAGAAGAGTAGGTGAGCTCTTCAGGGTGAGAAGAAGAAAGGGGCATTGGAGAGGGAGAAATTCATCTAATGAGTTTGCTCTCTCAGTCAGGCTACATAACAGCCCTGTGGAATAGATATTGTCATCCCTGAGTTTTTAGATTAGAAATTTGAATTCCAGAGATGAATTCTTTTGGATTCCAGCCTGGGTCTGTGGCTCCACAGCCTGTGCCGTACCACATTGGGGTGGATCGAAAGGATCCTTTGTGGTAAACTATTGCTGCAAGCCTTCTGTAATATAGAAGCAAAAACTCTGTGAAAAACGGTGCAGTGTTGTGAAGAGCTTGGTGATTTAGGAATTAGACTGAAGGGTATATGTAATAGAATAGGTGTGAAAGACCATTTTCAGACCCGTCAGAAAAGCTTCATCCTCGCCCTGGCTCTTCTAGAAACCAGCTGGCTCCACCGCCTTCTTTTTTAAAAGAAGGTTTTGCCTGGGATTCTAAGGTCTCTCTCCTTGCTCTTTAATTATAAACAAAGGCACTTAGAAATTTTGCCCTTATGTCACAAGTGAGAGTTGGTAACTGGTAATCCAAAACCTTCCATGTTGTTATAGCAGCCACTGTTATTTTTGACTCAATTTCTTCTAATTAGTCTAGATGGTATATTTTGTCATTCTCACTTTACACAGTTGGGAAAAAACTTTTTTCCCTCTCGTCAGTTTGGAAATTGTAAGGTTCTAGATGCTGTCTTTCAGTCCTTAATCACTGGCCTGTGCCTGGGATTGAGGGTGGTTGATTAAGGGTATCTCCTTGTTGATGACTTTTATTGATGTAAGGCCAGCTTTTCTATACTCAGACAGAAACAGACCTTGATCTTGGTGGTGCCTGTCCCTCTCTGCCTATGCAGAGACAAAACCTAGGGTGTTAACCCTTAGATAACCGGAATGTTGAATTAATAACCCCTCCCACTCACAGCTTTTTAAGGTTGGAGTCAGGTATGGCAAATGGGCTTCCATTTGCTTTTATCCATTTGTTTGTTTTCACTTCCTGTTTAAATCTATTGGATTTCTTCATTGCCTGGTAATTTCATGTCCTTTGTATTAGCCAGAATTTGAACACAAGTCAACAACATACTATATGGAAATTGCCCAGTAGTTGTGCCTATTTCTTCCATAATCCAAGATTTTAACAAAAGCCCTCCTACTAGCATTCCATTAGACATTTTCAGCAGAAAGCTTTAGAGAAAATGGGGTGAGGGGTTTCTCAATATATAGCTGGCTTTCACAGTGAAATTAAGGATTGGAAAATGAGAGAATTATAATTGGTGAGGTAAATGCCATGAATAGACACACTTTATATAAATATCTTTAAGCAAGTGTGTAGGTAGGAATGAAAATCAGCCATCACCTAAGTCTTTCCACAAATGCATGTCGGGGCACTCACTTTCTCCAATGCTTTAGGGAGCCCTGCAGGGCACCCCGTGTGGTTCTGTGTGGCCCACCAGCCCCATCACCTTTGAGAATAATGCTGCTTGAGTAAATTGTCCTATAGAATCCAGTTTTCACCCAGTTTGCGTTTTTGGTTGGTAAATACTAAGGAAGTGTCTTGTCCTTTGGTTTCTAACTTTAATCCTTCATGAGGACATTCCTGGTGTGTCATCGAGGCTCTCTGATGGTCCTTTGCCAGTTATGACCTGGAGTGGAAGGGTAGCGATGATGGAAACCGTCCTGGACAGAAGAATGGGCTGTGCCTGTCTAATGTGCATTTATTTATTCATTTTCTTTCTACACACCAGAGCCCTGTGTGTCAGCCACGCTGCTAGGCTTGGGGCTTTTGCACATTGAGAACTTAAACCTCCCTTCTCCAGGGGAAGAGCAGACAAACAAACTGACAATTGTGAGGGAAGGGAAGTATTTTGGCATATTGGTCTGATCGAGCTGCTGTAACAAGATACCATGGACCGGGTGGCTTAAAGAACAGACATTTATTTCTCACAGTTCTGGAGGCTGCGGAGTGGGAGATCAAGTTGTTGGTAGATTCAGTTTCTGGTGAGGGTCCTCTTCCTGGCTTGCAGATGGCTGCCTTTTTGATGTGTCTTCACACTACAGAGAAAGAGCGAACCCTGGTTTCTTTTTTTCTTATAAGGACACCAATCTCTTCATGGGGGCCTCACCCTCCTGACTGCATCTAAACCAAATTACTTTCCGAAGGACCCACCTCCAAATATCATCATACTGGGGGCTAGGGCTTCAACATAATAGATTTTGGGAAGACGCAAGCATTCAGTCCGTAAGATTTGGCTTGCTCACAGCATGTCTCCTATGAGGAATGGTTATTGACACTGGTTTAAGTTGGGGGGTATTTATGTCTGACAAGAGGCTCAGCGGAACCTCTCGAGGGCCTACAGCTAGAACCACTCTGGGCAGCAAAGGCAGCTGTTCTGTCTGCCCGCCATGGTCTGTCACCATGCTTCATTCTTCTCTTCAGATAGGCTTCCTCTGGAGGAGTCTGGGAAAGTTCCCCCGCATGATAGCTGTTCCCTGGATCTCTATGAGCTCCCTGTTCTGCTGCCCACAGCCACCTGACTGTGGTGTCTGTGTCCTGCTGGCAGATCTTTGGAAGCTTTGTTTGGGCTGGTGTATACCCACCACTCAGTTAGCTGTGGTCTGGTTGAAGGTGCTGTGGCAGGCCTTGGCATCTTTGTGTGTGTGTAAGTGGGGACTGTGCAGGGGAGAGATTGGACTAAGGAGAAAGGCTGTGGAATCATGTGTTCTCTGCTAAGGAATTTCTTTTTTAATTTGGTAAAATATACATAACATAAAATCTACCATTTTAACCTTTTTTAAGTGTACAGTTTAGTCACAGTAAGTGCATTCACACTGTTGTGCCGCCATCACCACTATCTCTAGAGATTTTTCATTATCCCAAACTAAAACTGTAGCCGTTAAATAGCACCTCCTCATTACTCTCTCCTCCCAGCCCCTGGTAACCACCATTCTTCTTTGTCTCTATGAATTTGACTTTTCTGTGTACCTTATATAAGTGGGATCGTATATGTGTACTCTTGGGACTGGCTTATTTCACATAACTTAGTGCCCTCAAGGTTCATTGATGTAGCATGTATCAGGATTTCCTTCCTTTTTAAGGCTGAGTAATGTTCCATTTTGTATATGTACCATATTTTGTTTATCCATTCATCCATTGATGGACACTTGGGTTACTTATACCCTTTGGCTGTTGTGAATGATGCTGCTGTGAACATGGGTGTACCAACATCTGTTTGAGAGCCTTCTTTCACTTCTTTTAGGTATATACCCAGAGGTGGAATTTCTCGGTTACATAGGGAGTCTATGTTTAATTTGTTGGAGGCTCTGCTAAAGAATCATAATGCTGGCTGAAAGGCACTGGAGAGTTATTGAAGGGTTTGAAGCAGGTTATGCCTAATCAGATTGTGATTTGAAAAAGTAACTTGGGTGGTGTGGGCTGGGGAAAAGGAAAGGGCTGGCAAGGCTGTGGTGGCGAGACAAGGCAGAGAGACCCCTTAGAAAGCTCTTGAGGGGAAGGGATAGAAGTGAGCTTAATCAAGGTGATACAGTCAGTGAGACAGATTGGATATGTGGGGAGGAAGGAAGAGACAGGGAGAAGCCAAGGATGAGAACCTGGATGGATCAATTGTTATTTTGTGGAATTTAGAGGGAGTAAGATTTTTCTTGTTTTGTTTTTTATATTTTGGTGTGGGATGATTGATACAAATTTTGGAAATGTGTTGAGCTGTTAGACACAGCCAAGTGGTAGAGATGATTGGTAGGCAGGCTGTCGATAATATGGGTTGCTAATTTGGGGTAAAGGAGAAGGTAAGAATAAAGGAGCAGATGGCCATGCAATTTGGCTGAATTTAAAAGTGGTGGGGGCATTATGGATGCAGCGCCACAATTTCAGCTCCTGAGGAATGATGTCACATTCCTACCTTGAGACAACATATCAAAATTTACAAAACAAGGAAAGGTGGCCAATTCATTGGTTGTAAAAAGGAGCTTTCAAAAGGATTCTAATAAATTCAAAAGGATTTAGACCGAAGCATAAGGATGTTGAATTTGGTTTATAGTCTTTTTGCTCATCTATATTTTCTAGTTTTTTTCTATAGTGAACATGTATTACTTTTAATTATTAAAAAGTTCCTTGAAAATTTCAAAAGTGGCCTATTTTCTTGACTTTTCTATTGGACCGTGAGTTCCTGGAGGGTGATGCAGGGAGGGGGAGGTACCACGATGTTCACTGTGTTCTTAGCACTTTACACCATGCCAGCAGCACAACAGGCCTCAATACTGTAAAAGCTGGTTGAACTGAATTGAATGGAAATTTAGTCTAACCCCTCTCAGAGAGATGAGATTCGGTGCTATTTTAAAAGATCTAGGAAGGAAATTCCAGTTTTTCTGACTCCCTTAGCTTATTATATTAGGTACTGAACCACATCCTACAGACTTGGCTCCTCTTTTGCCTTTGTTTTGCCATCAGGATTTGCTGAGAGTTACTGTGTTCATGAAATCTTGCCACATTGGCTCCATTTTCTTACCTAAATATGTTTCTCATGCTATTCTTAAAAGCATTAGTGATCTTGTTGGGAGCCAAGTAGCTCAATTCTGTTTCCTGCCCTTTGTTGATAATATGTTTTTGGAGGAATGGATCAAAGTGGCTTGAAGCTACTGTCATTGTTTTGCCTTCTGGTCTGCTGTGACCAAACCAAAGGATGGCAGCTGTGAGGACGTGCATTGTTGTACGACTCAGTTGTCAATCGGAAATTTGCATACTTGTTTTCCCTTTGTATATCACTGAATGGCTACCATGTGCAAGAGGCTGTGCACTGTGCTTTCAGGAAATAAAGATGAATAAGGCATGATTCTTGACACCAAAGAGCTGATTTTCTAGAAAAGGTGCTGTCATGCATACATGACCACTATACAGGGAGGTTAATGAGTGGAACTGGAGTCAGATAAAACACACTTGTTACTATGCGAAGAAGAATCCCTGTAGGTGCTGTCTCTGGTGTATATTGCTAATGCTGTTATACTGCTAATGATGTTATAATATATGTGTTTTAAATGTCCTCATTTACAATTACCAAAGCAATAGATAACTGCTTTCACTAAGTTTTCCTGCAAGTGACTCTTTTGGCTTTGTTTTAAAAGTTCCTTTAGGCTGGGTGCAGTGGCTTATGCCTGCAATCCCAGCACTTTGGGAGTTCAAGGCAGAAGGATCATTTGAAACCTGGAGTTTGAGACCAGCCTGGGCAACATAGCAAGATCTTCTTTCTATTTAAATCTAAAAAAAAAAAGAAGTTCCTTCAAATTTAAAACCATGTTAGTGATTTAATATTCTTATTAATCATTGCAACCTCAGCTCTGATTTGTGAATATTCTTTCAAATTCTACAATAAAAGTGTTTCAACGTATATATTGTTCTTATCTGTGGTACTCTGAGAACTTCAAATTCAATGGAGGAGCACGAGATAAGATGAATTTTATTTTAACTTATCATCCATCTCCTCTTAGTTATTATTTAATTATTAATTTGGAATAACTCCTTTGTAGTATCATTTTGATATTGAATAGTGGAATTACCATGCTGGATGTGCTGTTTTGTGTAGCCATCTCTGTGTGTTGGGGGGCTATGTTGGTCTTGACATTCCCAAGTGCAGATGATGTTGACATATGGTAGGTGGCTTGCAATTTAAGGTTAGTGATTGGGTAGACTCATTAAGTTTACGTGGTAGGTCACAGATGGCCATTTTCAGATGCTATAGGATGTTTATGCTGCATTCTCTTGGATTTTGAGGAACTTTTGAAATGCTGCTGTCAGTATTTTAAATGGTATTTTAACTTTGCAAAAGATACCAGTAAATGAATTAGTGTATGTTGAAATACAGGTAGTAATTTTGGAAGTTCTTGAGATGAGAGTAGATAGGGGAAGGAACAATTGCAATAATATATTTTGTTCTTCTTGGATGGACAGAGAGCTGAAAAGAACTGGCACAGCCTGTGGAGTTGCCTGGCACCAGTTGGCAGGCTTGTGGCTGGCCTAAATTGGTACCCTTAGATAGAGAGACTGCTTTTCTGGACTAGTAACCCAAACTGAATATACTGCCAAGTCCCAAAGTTTTGAAACTAGAACATGGTCTGATAATTTGTTTCCTGGCCTTGGTACTTTGCAGATTGCCATAGTTCTTGGTAGTAGAATCCACCTGGGGCTAGTAAGAAGCGTAAGAAGCAGTAGAGTGAGGTGGCACCTCTCCTGGGCTACATCTGCATGGCAGGAGTGCTTATTTCTTTCTCAGGCCACAGAGGCAGAGGTGGTGCTTGGGATAGGTTACATCTCTATGTCTCCCACCTCCAGGCAGAGTGAGCCCTCTGAGCAGTGCCATATGTTTTCCTCTCTGGCCTTTCAGACAGTGCAGTTTCACAGCAAGCTTATCTTTTTCTTGTAAATCCTTAAGAAATAGCCAACCCATACTCTGGCATCTTGAATTTTTTTCAAATTCTCTAATGCCGCAGGCATAAAGGTCCAAGTCTCAAGATACCACGGGCCATGGTTTAGTCCACTATTTCACTATTAAATAGTGAAGATGATCATCTTGTCAGTCCAAGACAGCAGGTCCTCATGCCTGTGCCTTAGATCAGCCAGTTTTTGCTTTTTGGTGTATTATTTAGAACACTTCACTTCCTGGTACCAGTCTCTTACTAGGTAAAATGCTTTTTGTTGCAAATAATAGAAAATGCAACTCAAACAGCTTAGACAATAAAGAGAACTAATTGGCTTACATCACTGAAAACTTGAGAGATGGGAGCAAGCTTCAACTGCAGTTTGATCCAGAAGTTTGGGATGTCATCCAGGCTCCAGTACTAATAATTCTAGGTAATTTTCTTTTTCTCTTTTTTTCTTTTGAGACAGGGTCTCACTCTGTTGCCCAAGCTGGAGTGCAGTGGTGCAATCTCAGCTCACTGCAACCTCCACTTCCTGGGTTCAAGCAATTCTCCTGCCTCAACCTCCTCCTGAGTAGCTGGGATTACAGGGGTGTGCCACTACCACCTGGCTAATTTTTGTATTTTTAGTCGAGACAGGGTTTCACCATGTTGGCCAGGCCGATCTCAAACTCCTGACCTCAAATGATCCACTTGCCTCGGCCTCCCAAAGTGTTGGGATTACAGGCGTGAGCCACCGCGCCTGGCCAATTCTAGGTAATTTTCTTGCCCTGTCCTCCTCCATGTGTCGTCTTCCTCTTCCTACCAACCCTCCTCATGAAAGTAGAGATGGCTGCAGTAGTTCCAAGTGTCACGTCTGCAAGTCACGCCATCCAGAGACAGAGAACCTTTGTCCTGGTATTTGAAGCCACAGTCTCAAGCTCAGTCACGTGTCCAGCCTTGAATCAGTTACACTGGCTAGAAGATGAGAATATGTTGATTGACTTAGCCTAGATCACATGTTCATTTTTGGTACCCAGAACAGCATGGATTCCTTGTGAGGGCTCTTGGAAGGGAGGAGGTAGATCTATAACAGTGTGTGTCCAACAAAAAGTATCCCCAGTGCTCTATATACATTCTCATTTAATTCTCCCTAGAGCCCCATGCGAATTCTTCTAATGGTTTATGGAAATGTGGAGTTAGCAAGTGATTCTGAAACTTGTGCCCATGGTAAGCACATAGCTCCTTCAGAGAAAAAGACAAATGGATCCTTTTGGTGGAGCAAATACATGAACTAATTTCATTGACATGTCAAAGTGAACCAAACCAAGGCTAGAGATGGTAGTCACAATACCAGAAACCACCGTAAGAAGATATGGAAATACCCCCACACCGTTTCCTTAGTGTCCTATTTTTACCTTGAGAATGAGGTAGGCTGTCACTGGATCTTCTCCCAGTGTCCCTAAATGCTAAAAAGATAAACAAAACAAAGCAAAACTGTTTGCATGATTCAATGACTCTTAGTGTCACCTTTTCAGTGTGGCTTGCTTTATTGTATTTTGGTTTGCAAAATACAATATTCAGAGGTCTTCACTGTTTACCAGTTACCTGTAACTCAGCATTTCTTTTGCACTCTATTCCTCTTTGGATTAGAAAGTTGGGATGAGGTGTAAAAAATTAGATATAAATTCCACATTGGAAAAGATGGTGAAGCGGGTAATTACAGAGAAAGATTGGCTGCTTAATTATTGTTACCTGCAGGGAAGCTGTGTTGTCTTTCTGCAGCTGTTCCTATAAATAGACTATATACAGGAATCCACCCCAGGGCAGAGTTCCTCTTTGCTTAATTTAAATTGCTGGTTTGAGGTAGTTATTTTTGAAACCCTTCTCAGGTTGACTTCCCCCTTAATCCCTAAGCCTTCTTCCCTCATCTGCCAAATTATATGTAATGCATGGCAGCTAGAGTGCTTTTGGCATTACATGGAGCCTGAGAACTTGAACTTTGATTCAAATGTTAATTTATTGTGGACAAATTTATTGTGACAAATGGTCCTCTCCCTGTGCAAGTCCTTCTGTGGACTCTGGCTCTGGCTTCACCGTCTCTGTGGCTCCTGCTGCATTTCCATAGCATGGCACGTGCCTCCCACCCCCATCAGTTTTGTTCTGAAACAGAGCCCAGCCAACTTCAAAATATACAGAGCAGTTCTTTGGGCCGACGTTGTTGAGTTTTAGTGGTATCTGGGACTTTTCTTTCTTTCTTTTCTTTTTTTTTGAGACAGAGTCTCACGCTGTTGCCCAGGCTGGATTACAGTGGCGCAATCTCGGCTCACTGCAAGCTCTGCCTCCCAGGTTCAAGCAGTTCTCTGCCTCAGCCTCCTGAGTAGCTGGGATTACAGGCACTGCCACCATGCCCGGCTAATTTTTGTATTTTTAGTAGAGATGGGGTTTCACCATCTTGGCCAGGCTGGTCTTGAACTCCTGACCTCATGATCCACCTGCCTCAGCCTCCCAAAGTGCTAGGATTACAGGCATGAGCCACCGCACCTGGCCTATCTGGGACTTTTCGTTCCAGGTGTATTTGGCATAAAATTATAAAAAACATACAGTAACAAAAAAGTTACTCTATTGTTTTTCTTTTTAGTGTTAAATACTTCCTTATTTTATTTATGGGAGAACCTCTCATAAATTCATCTTAGTCTCTCTTTTTTGGCTTTTCATAGCCAAAAACTTGTTTTAATAGGATCAGTAAAAAAGGATATGTTTGTGGGTTCATATAAATTGCTAGTAATTAATAATAATGAATTTCTTAATTACTAGCCCTTCCTAGTTCTCTTTAAACCAGACCAACTAAAAGTAGTTTCTGCTGCTTCTACAAGACCTACTGGATGTTCTAGACTAGAAGTGGGGGACATTTGTTTAAGTTGCTGAGATTTCAGTAAGGACACCAACCTTTATAAGACATAGTGTGCCGAAGTGACTCCTTAATAGGAAGAATCAAATGTCCTTTCCACTCATTATCAGTGGCAGGTATATATGTAAGTATTTATTAGTATTCTGAAGTGTGATTGAGTATCAGCACACTGAAGTTATATAAAACTGGCTTCTACATTAGAAACATTTAGAGAGAATGGCCCAGATGAATTTAGTTTTACCATTTTACCATTTAGTTCTGGTAATATTAGGAAAAGTAATACAGACACATGTGTGCATACACACATATCCCACACACTCCTATGCTCAGAAATTTGAAAGATTTTTAGTACTCTTGACAGTGATCAGATTGGAAGCCTTGGGGATTACCATTCTGCTGTTGGGTGGCACCATGCACATTAGTAGCAGGGTAGAATGCTGCCTTTGTAGCGTGCCTCTGTTTCCACTTGGTAGATTTTCACATTGAACCAAAGGGAAACTGTAGTATTTCTGGTCTGTTTACTGCGTGTTAATTTGATTCTGCTGTTATAGTGGCATGTCTGTTGGTACAAGAATTAAGAACGTAGAGGCCACTTTTATCAGGTTATGTTATACTGGTAGCCTGTGATTTACAATTGGGTTGTGTTCTTTTCTTTATATGTCAATATTGATTGTCTGGAATGAAATTTCCTCCCATAGATGCCATGTTAGATGTGGTAATTGAGTTCTTTCACATCAAATGCTGCAAAACATTTTTAAGTAACCATAGCAAGTTTCATAATCTCTGAGCTTCAATTTTCTTATCTTAAAGTGGGAATGACAATACCTACCTCATAGAGTTATTGTGAGGGTTCAATTAACGTAAAGTTCTTGGTATAGTGTCTGATATGTGGCAAGTAAACAACAAATGTTAGCAGCATCATTTTTTATCATCTTCGAGGAAGCAGGTTCATATAGTCTGACATTGGTACACAAGGGCTGAGGGAAAGTAGGGGTGGGTTAGGTTTTCTCCCCCCTCTGGAGTTTTGCGACTCTCTGCTGAGGAGAAGACCATGGCTTTCTAGTGGCTTTTTCTGTAGGTGGACTTCACCAGGGAGGATGGACTGGGAAGGAGGTTCATTTGTGGCAGCAGGTTGGCAAATGGGGCAGCTGCAGCCAAGTCAGAGGCTCCTGATGTAGTTCATAGGGAGGAGAGGTTATGACTTTTTTTTAAGGCTAGTGAGAGTCATTTGGAGCTACAGTGTTGGATTTCTGCAGTAGTGCCAAGAACCTATTTGAAATTATTTTGCTCGTTTAAATTGACCCCTTTCCCTCTCTTCTGCAGCTGGAGACCATGGCCAAAATGGAGGTGAAAACCTCACTTCTGGACAATATGATTGGAGTTGGAGATATGGTTCTTTTAGAACCTCTCAATGAGGAGACCTTCATCAACAACCTCAAGAAGCGCTTTGACCACAGTGAAATATACGTAAGTACACACGAAGGTCATCTGTAATGTTTAGACTTTGTATTTTGTGCCAGAGAGCTGTCTTTTCTTCCTCAGACTCTTCTTTCTTTTTTCTCTCTGTTTGAGTCCAGCGGTATTTGCTTTATACCCTCAGAAAGAGTTGAGTTTTTACTGTTTTAGCCCATGAGTAATGTGGATTAGACAAGTCAGTCTGCTTTCTATGATCAACTGTGTGCAAGTATTGTAGTGGATGTTGGGGGCATTCTAAAGCAAGCAGAATACTGCCCTCTGAGGAATTTAGAAGGAATTTTGAAATCCATAGGCATCTTCTTGGATACCTTCATAAGATTAACAAAGCCTAATCAGGGAGAAGCTACTCATTGAAATGCAAGGCAGTAAACTGTCAAAAAAGACATGAACTTTCTCGACATTTGTAGTTAGTAGGGACAGGAGCCGATTATCAGATAAAAATATGTAATTGGTCCCTGAAGATTTGGCTATAGTCATGTCCTACTGTACAAAAGTCTAATGCCATATACATAAACAGAAGCATAAATATGTATATGCTATAATAGGAGAAAATTTCCTGTTGTAAAAAGTCTTTATAAAGGATTTCACAGGGTCAAGTTCTCTAAATATTTTAAAAACATGAATAAAAAATACATTTACATGCAGCTTTTCTGGAGTTTGCATAAAGCATCTGCAGAAGTAAAGGTGTACTGTTAACTAAACCAAAGAAATGAGGCATTGATTCCCTGTACCTGCGGCTGAGAAGGAAACAGAATGTTTTGGATGGGAGTAGTTTTAGTGGACTCTGCCTCACTTCCTGAGTTCTCTTTCCTCCTTTTTAAAATATGCATCTGTGCATGGAGAAGAACTGGATTATTGGGCATGCTTAATATTTTTCTGTTTATCATTCTAGGGAGGAAGTATAAATAAATAAAAGAGATAATACAGTGATACAAGTAGGATCAGTTATAACTTTTGTGGAACTAATATATTTTGTAAAATTATATGCAAATTATGAGCTATATTTTTTATATCATAGATAGCTCTCTTTTCTAGATAGCCAACTCTCTTTATCTGTTGGAGCTGCGATACCAAAATACCATAAACTAGGTGGCTTATAAACAACAGAAATTTGTTTCTCAACAGTTCTAGAGTCTGGGAGGTCCACGGTGAAGGGGCTGGCATATTCAGTGTCTGGTGAGGACCTGCTTTCTGGCTCACAGATGGCGCCTTCTCACTGTGTCCTCACATGGTGGAAGAGGAATACTCCTTCATAAGGGCACTAATCCCATTCATGAGAGCTCTGTCCTTATGACCTAGTCACCTCTCAAAGCCCCACCTCCTAGAACCATCACATTGGTGACTAGCTTTCAATATATAAACTTTAGGGAGATAGAAACATTGAGACCACAGCACCAAACATGTTTCAAGGATGATTTTGAGTAATTTATTTATGAGATAGTAGTCATCCTCTAGGAATTGACCTTTTCATTCTTCTCACTTTGTATTGGTGGAGGTGGGGGAAGGTTGATGGTAACAAGAGGCCTGTGAATACTGCTTTTGGAGTCTTAATTGGATAACTGGATACTAAACTGAAGTGTGTTTACAGTTCAGAGATGCGATTATTTAAAGTGCTGATCCAAATGGAAAAGGTATAAAACACTGCTGCAGAGCAGGGGGTGGCATTGTTTGGCTTGGCAGTACCGCCTGGTGTCACCTTCCCTCCAAGCGTAGCAGTTCTGCTTTCAGGTGGGAAAGCTGAGGGTTCTGCACCTTTAATTGAAAGTATGCTCTGATATCAAATAAAAGACAGACTTTAAACATTGGTCTTTGAGATGGAGATAGGCAGAATCAATTATATGGTAACTAACGTTACCGATCATTTTTCTTTTTGGCTCTGAGAAGCACAATTCACTTTTAAATGAATTGAAAATAAGATGGAGAGTAGAACATTACGTGCATTCAAATACCTGATTTGTTGTGGCCACTAAAAATAAAACAATCACCTTTTTAACAAAATGCCAAGTGTTAACATTCATGAGTCTTTAGCAGACGAAATGTCTGGATTTCAGCTCTATGTAATTTTATTTTCTAAACGTCCTTTGTGTTTATAAAACAAAAGCAGAAAATTGATTTCAGCTTCCAGATATTCATATCAATTAATGTTTTTCATGATAATTCAGGGCTACTGTTTCCATGAGATGTGTGCCTTTGTTTTGTAACTTCAAACACCTCATGTTGGAGGGCTGGGCATTCTCTATTATAAGTGAAACAAGAGATTGTAAAGTAATGTGTATAGTATGATCCTTTTGTAAAAGATGTGTATGGGGGTTTACGAATATGTACATATGTTTGTATATATTTGTATGTACAGAGAGACAGGCATGTTACCTTCAGGTACCATAGTGGGGTGGGTTGGGATAGGGCATGGGGACAGGGAAGGTTACTCTTTTAGACCTCTGTATTGTAGGACTTAAGTCAATCATATATTGCTTTTGTAATTAAAAAAAAGCTGCATGATAAATTTGATTACCACACTCTCCAGCCCCACATGCCATGTATTCTTCCCTGGTGAAATCTATTTCTGGCTCTTATTCTGATAATACTCCTGCTTTGCTTTTGTTCATGGGTTGCTGCAAAATTGTCTAGCTTGATGCCCAAGGCTAAGTTAATATGACATGGAACATTTTACTGTCTTCTGCTTCACTCTGTTTTTCAATTCTTTCCAAGAAAATGAAGATGCAGTTAAAAAAAAACATCTTTTAAGGTCTTATAGCTTCATTTTATATTATAAAAATGGGTGACTCTCTAGGGATGATCCATCATGTGAGCATATTGAACAGTAATTTGTATGTTCAGAGCTATGTCTGATAAGGGGGCCAGTGAACAGAAAGACCCTTGCCCCAGACTTTTGAACTCTGGATCTGGATACACCCATAGCCTCAGCAATCTCCTATGTGAACCAGCTCTAAATCGGGGGGTTCAGTTCTAACATCCTGCCATCCATCTCCTCTTCTCCTCCCTCCCCCAACATATTTAGAAATGAAAAATAGTCTGTATCTTCCCAGAGCTCTCGTGAGGGATTGCTTTGCCCCTGGGTATGAGTTACGACTCTCTAGAACATTCACAACCCCTAGTGATCCTCTGGATCTGTAGCAGCTGACGCTGGAAGCAGACTCCCTTGTCATCCTGTCGTACTAAACCTGAAGCTCTGGATAGAACAAGGCATTCTGGAGTTAGTTGGAAATGTCAGGTAGTGTTAGAATGTGCTTTTTGCAAGTAGCCGTCACACCCACATTTATTCACCTGAAAATCCAGAAATTCTGCTTTCACAATTGGTTTGATTTAGTGGCTCACTGATATCACTAAGGACTTTGTGACTTACTGTCTGCTTTGCCTTCCTTGGCTGTTTCTTTGTTCTGAGGCTTCATAGTAGCAAACCAGCTGCAGCATTCCAGGCTTTGCATTCCCGCATCGCGCTGGCTAGAAGAAGAGGCAGTGCTTCTCTTCTGGCATTCCAAGTCAGAGTCCTGAGATTTACCTTGGTTAGGCTGCCGGAGTCACACTCCCTTCTCAAACCGTTGACTGTGGCCCGGAGATGGCATGACCTGAGTGACTTAAGAAAATGATGTTTAAGATTGGAGTTGAACCAGATTTTTCCAAAGTAGATAGGCTGTATGTGAGGGGGTGGGTTCCCAACCAAATATATCTATTCACACACTAAGAAGAGGAAAGGGGCAATGGATGCCGAGGAGCCCACTCACTGTGAACTCCTCACTGGTTTGGTAGGGAGTTCTGTAATGAAGTGGCTTTTTTGATGTTGATGTCATGTTAAAGGATGTGTCCATGGGAAGAATTGGTCACTTGAGTTCTAGGCTTCAAGTGCGCCCAGTGGCTTGCTTCTCAGACTTTTCTGCTGGTGAACTTCTAATGGCAGAGAAGAGTAAACAGCTTCCCCCAGGAACTCTGGAGCATGGTCGAAGTCCTGCTTCAGGGAAATTTTGCCGAAATGTTTACTTTCAAATGTAATTCAAAGCTTTATACTGTTCTCTAGTGCAGATGGGTTGTTTTGAACTAATATACCCCTTGTAACCCTTTGAGTAAGTTGCATGCTCCAGAAATATCTGTTCTTCACTTTGAGGTGGGTTGACACACTTGTTTAAATAGCACTGGATTGGTTCATAGCCATCTGTGGCCTGGTTGAGTTTTTAAATCTGGGACAGTGGCAGATATTGACGTGGTCTTCGCAGTTAGGGCTTGGGCTATTCAGTTGGAGATGGAGGAGGATCAGGTGAGATGAGATGGGGGAAATACTGAAGTGATGCTGCAACACACAGGGTCAGAGACTCTATTTGCTTTTTATTCCTCCATCTTGGTGGAGTGTGGTTCAAGCTGGGCCCAGCTGCAGGACATGCTGTTTGGTCTGACAGGCTCCGTGGGGTCAATGGCTGGGAAATGCTGGTCGTGACGTTCCCGAGCACTGCTTTTCTGTTTGCTTTCTGTCCTTTGTCAGACCTTCTTCCGGCCTCCCCTCCCCGGCCCCCAGGCCAGATGGATGGTAGCAGGATTTCATGTGGACTTTTATTGTGATGTAGGAGATGGCAGAGCTGAGATCCGGCCAGACATGTTCTGTTTTTAGGGTGACTGGTCAGGACTGTGGTTCTATTCAGGAACAGGAAAGCTACAATTTAGGCAAGAACAAGGCCCAGTACAAATTTGGAAACCAGAGAACCAAGGTGTCTGTTCTCTGACGAGAAGTATATTTGGTGCTGACCAGTAAATTTAGTTTGTTTTCTATCTGAATTGTAAGATTGGGGATCATCTAGATATAGGGGCCTGAGTTAGTCTAATTTTTAGATCTTATGTTAAACTAATTGTAGTTGTAGAAGTGACTACTTTAAAAGTATAGGAAAAGTTGTCTTAAGTTATAGAAGTTAATACTAGAATTAGGATTCCCAGGATGAGATTAGATACTTTTATGAAAGATACTCAAGATATAGTACTATATATTTGATTTAAAATATTGTAAAGTTAATGAAAACAATACTGATTAACACATTTATTTGAAGTTTCAAAACCACTTTTCATTTATACACATGAAAATCCCACCTCATGGGTATAATCTCTATTCCTGGGAATTTGGCGTAGATGGAGTAGTAGTTTCCTCTTGCTACAAAATAAAGTGCACAGACTTAGCAACTTAGAATAACATACGTATGTTATCTTGCTGTTCCTGGGGTCAGGAGTTGGGGCCTGGCTTAGCTGAGTCCTCTATTCAGGATTTTCCCAGCTGTAGTCAAGGTTTCAGCAGGGCTGCAATCTTATCTGTGGCTTGAACCTTTTGCAGGCTCATGGTGGTGTTGGTGGAGAGCAGGGCTGGAGTTCAGACAACCACCTGAGTGTTATTCCTGTTACTCAGCCCTGTTCTCCAAGTTTTATTCTTTATAAAATTTCCTTTAAAGGTTTTTTAAATTACAAAATAACAAATGCTTTTGGGAAAAAAAATTTTCAAATAGTACAGCCAGACATATCATAAAAATGTAGTTTTCTCCCTTCAGTACCACAGGCCCATTCCCAGCGTGAACAGTAATTAATAGAATGATGTGTAATCTTCAAGATTATGTTGGGTGAAAAAACTAATTTTCTTGTTCTAGAGTTGGAAGTAGGAGGAGGTTCTCTTTTATCTAGACGGGCAGACCTTTACCCAGGTAATCCAGACCCAACAGAGTTTGCATGGAACAAGAGCAATCTTTAATGCCACCTCCAATCCCACTTAGATGAAGTAGGGAAGGAAGGAGGAGGGATCCCAGCCCTGTTAACATGAAATGCCTAGACTTGGTTGTATGTGAGTGGTTTACCATCAGTAGTGCTCAGCTTACTCTGATCGCTGCAAAGGTAGACCATTAAGGTAAACATTGAGAACAAATTGTGTGTGCCTTCCAGAGTGTAGCTTTGGTGTTTGAAATGGAGACACAGCTTTAGAAGCCTAGATAAAGCTGTTGAAAAACAGCAAATCATGAGGGTGAAGGGAAATGTCGTGTCTAATTTCTGAGCACCATCTATCTCTTGGACAGTCATTTTTGCTAATAACTTGCCAGCTTCAACCCATGCAAACTTTCCTACAACCTTTGGTGATTGGAAAATTTCTTCCTCTTAGAATTTTCAAAGTTGACACATATTTGTTGCTTACCAAACTTAGAGAGTTTTTTCATCATGGAGGCACTGTATAGGGCTTGAAATATTTGTATAATACTTACAGTGCATTAACTTAAATATTCTGGTTGAAGCTAAACCTAAGGTTTGATTTGGAAGAAATTAAGGCCTGACATCAGATCTTTTGGAAGCAGTATGGTAGCACTAAGAAGCAAAAACTTGACGTCTAGTCCTGGCCCTGCCACTTAGTGAGACCTGGGACAAGTTAACTCCTTGGAGACTGTTTTCTTATTGGTTGGTAAAATGATAAATGATAACAAAGGACATTTTTGATTTCCTTATTGGTACCAGCTGCTGTTCTAAGCACTTTACATGTATTATTCATTTAATTTTCACTAGAGTCCTATGTACTATAGGTTTTTAAATTATCTTCATTTTACATATGAAGAAACCGAGGCTCATAAAGGCTAAGTAACTGTCCACGGTCATACAGCAAGTAGGTGATGGAGCTGAAACTCACACCCAGGAAGTTCAGCTGCAGAGTCCATGCTCTTAATGATAGTCCTGCTGACTTTCCATGGTTGCTGTGAGCATCAAAGGATACTACTGATACAAAAGCCCTTTCAATTCTCAAAATAATTGGGTATGATATTGAAGAATGTGTAGGTTTGGAATGAGGCAATCTGAAAATGACCTGGACAAATAATCAAAATGATAATCAGTATTCCTGCCATGTGTTGAGCTGCTCAGCAGTGCAGTGACATGAACCAGCGTGACATAGAGCAAGGACATTCATTTCTAAAGTCATAGGTGATCATTACATGGTGCTCTCAATTCAAAGGAAAAGTGATAGCAGCCATGACAATGATTTTTTCCCCACTGTGGAAGGTGGGAGAAGATACTGGGAGGAAAGTATATTTCATCATGTTCACAGGATGACAGGTAACTGACAGCTGCACATGGCTCTTCGCCTTTATGAGCACGAGAGAGGAGGAAGAGGAAGCAGTTCGGCACAGGGGACACATGGCCAGTTAATTCTGTGGCCAGTTCAACTGTCCCCTCTACACATGCATCTGTGTCTGTTGTATATCCATAGTGCAGAAAAATTTTAATAATCCTAATTTCTAAAGAGAGGCTATTTTGTTGTTCAAATTCTGCTTTGGAAGGAGTGGAGGGTGAAATGACATGGCATACTGGGAAAGGTGTGAGCTTTTGGCTGACAGACCTGTTTGAACCTTGGTGACTTACAGTCACTGTGACCACTGTAAGGAATAGAGGTTCTCTCACCCATAAAATGGTCATCGTGGTACTTATCTTGTTGAGTTGTGGTGGGGATTAAGGGACATCTTAGTCCAGTGCCTATCACATGATGAAAGTGGAGTGCATGGTAGGTGCCCCGACTGTCTGAAAAACTTGGAAATCCAGAATCACTTTTTTTTTGAGGTTTCAGACATTGATGTTTTCTTTTTTTTGAGACAGAGTCTAGCTCTGTCCCCCAGGCTGGAGTACAGTGGCACCATCTTGGTTCATTACAACCTCTGCCTCCTGGGTTCAAACGGTTCTTCTGCCTCAGCCTCCTGAGTAGCTTGGATTACAGGCACATGCTGCCACACCTGGCTAATTTTTTGTACTTTTAGTACAAACAGCGTTTCACCATTTTGGCCAGGCTGGTCTTGAACTCCTGGCCTCAAGTGATCCACCAGCCTTGGCCTCCGAAAGTGCTGGGATTGTAGGTGTAAGCCACCAAGCCTAGCCAAGACCCTGGTATTTTCATTAGTTAGATTCTTTCTCTTCTCCCCTTCCCTGCCTACTTCTTTCCCTCTTTCTGTATTCCTTTCATAGCAGTTCCTGTGTTTCATAGCAGATTCATTTTTGTTACATTACTACTTTCAATTAACCATAGAAATATTATTTTAAAGACATTGTAAATATTATCCCTTTAATACAGGACCACAGGACCATGCTGTTAAGAGAGTTTTATTAAGTCTGGAGAATGGTATATATTTGGAAAATACTTGTCTCGTGACACAGTTTGTCTCAACGAAGATATGGCAGTATTGTATTATCCTGTTCTAAAATAAAGATGCCTGAGGTGATATTTTTAGCCAGTATTTCAGCGTGGCGTTGAACTCATATATAGTTCTTTAATTCATAGTCTGAAATGACTGGCTGCAGCCCAGGAACAAGAGTATAATATGATGGTAGTGTAGGCACGTCTTGGACTAGGCAGCAGAGACTGTGCCTGACAAACTTGCAGCCACCGTCGGCAGCCACGGTTTGCGGGACGTCCTGGCCTCTGAATGAGTTCCTGACCCAAGGCCAGTGATTTAAGGCACAACTTAGATAAAAAGATGAGCAAGGCTAGATTCTTTCCTCAAACTTTGAATTGAGAAATACTGAAAAAATAAAATATCAATGGGATCAAGATGCTGAGGGTGATGAAGTCGAGAGGAGTACATGATAGGCCACAGGCAAACAGAACCTATGAATAAGAGGCTTTGAAGTGGACAGCCAATGGAGTAGAAAGTGAGGGAACCAGCTTGCAGCAGGCATGAAAGAAACAAGGGGAGAAGCAGAGACATGGGCAGGGGCGAGGCTCATTGATACCAGAACTGGAGAGGAAATCTTCACAAACTTGGGTTGTGTTGGTTCATGAGCCGTCCTGGACCCATAGTCACCCTCAGGTCCCAGATTTGTTATAGCCTGGGATAGTTGTCAGGGGTTCCTAGGTGAGTTCATTAATACAGGAAATGGACCTGGATGCCAAGCAGCTGAAAGAGCCTGACCAAGCCACTGTTCTCCGTCCTATTGTCATAGTCTTTGATGCAGAGCTTTGGGATGAAACTCTGCTTCTGCCACTGATTTAGAAACCTTGGGCAAGTTATTTAAAACCTTCTAATGTTTCCAGTTCTGTTCCCCTGTAAAATTAGGCTATTAGCATCAATTTTATATGTCTATTGCATATGCATCACAAATATGTTTCTGAGACTGGAGACATGAGATGCATACACTGAATTACATTTTTAAAAAATATAAGGCCCAGATAGACACCTAAGTCTGTTATTCACCTTATACTTGTAATTTTTACTTAGGCATTTTGCACAGTTTTGAACTATGTCTAAAAAACAACCAAAGCGTTTGGTAGAGCATACTGTGTCTAAAAAAAAAAAAAAAAAAAGACCGAGGCCCTCTGCAAGGAAATTTGGGAAATCTTACAGATGTCTAATTAAAAACACCGTGGCATATGACATCTTAATGTCTTGTGATCAAATTCCCAGGGTCTCAGACCCAGGAAGGAAGTAGATTCCTCATATTGGAGTGAATAGCATGTTGTCATTTTTGAGGATTCCCACTGGTCTGTCTTGTATAGTCATTTTCTTAGTATCCTAGACTTTTAATATTAGTTTTATTAAGACATACCTTATGTGCTTATCTGAAAACTCATCAATTTCCTGTATACAAAGACCATTTTGGGTTGGGCGCCGTGGCTAATGCCTATAATCCCAGCACTTTGGGAGTCTGAGGCGGGCCGATTGCTTTAGTCGAGGAGTTCGAGACCAGCCTGGGCAACATGATGAAACCCCGTCTGTACCAAAAATACAAAACTTAGCCAGGATTGGTGGCATGTACCTGTAGTCCCAGGTATTCAGGAGGCTGAGGTGGGAGGATGGCTTGAACCTGGGATCGGGCCTGCAGTGAGCCAGGATCGCACCACTGCACTCCAACCTGGGTGACAGAGCTAGACCCTGTCTCAAAACACAAAACAAAACAAAACAGACCATTTTGTAAAAGTTTTTAAGACGCTGGTGTGGTAGGACTCATTAATGAATTTAGCCATGGTATTAACATATTTTATGTAGACTTTCAAGTCCTGATTTGGCTCTTTGCAGTAGCCAATAGATTCCAGTAGAGCCCAGCTAAATTTATATAATTATAATAGGTAATATTTATGGAATGCTTGCTGTGGGTCAGGTGCTGTGTTTGATGTTTTGACGCACAACCTCATTTAATCCTCAGCATTAGATGAGGGAGGAGCTAGTATGCTTCTTGTAAAGATGAGGAAACTCAGGCCAGGCGCGGTGGCTCACGCCTGCAATCCCAGCAAGTTGAGAGGCCGAGGTAGGCGGATCACCCGAGGTCAGGAATTCAAGACTAGCCTGGCCAACATGGTGAAACCACCTCTCTACTAAAAATACAAAAAAATTAGCTTGGCGTGGTGGCGGGCACCTGTAATCCCAGCTACTCGGGAGGCTGAGGCAGGAGAATTGCTTGAACCAGGGAGGTGGAGGTTGCAGTGAGCCAAGATCGCGCCATTGTACTCCAGCCTGGGCAACAAGAGTGAAACTCCGTCTCAAAAAAAAAAAAAGGTGAGGAAACTGGGATGTGGAAAAGTTAAATAATGTGCCCACGTTCACACAAAACTAGAGAATTTTGCCAGCTAATTTGGAGCCAAGACTTACACAATATTTCAAATACATTGAAGAATTATTATTATGAAATGACATAGGTAGAATCCGAGTAAAGAGCTTAAATACTATACTTAGGTCAGAATGATGTGGGTTCAAATCCCATCAGTTTCATCATCTAAGCCCCTCATCCCCCACTGACTTTTCACTTCAAAACTGCTTTTGGACTCAAGCTCAGACTGCTTACGTGAAGTTCAAAGGCTCTCTACAGTTTGATCTCAGTCTTTTTTTTTTTTTTTCCTGGCTTTAGCAAGAATTTTTTATTCCAGTCGTAACTACTCAGGGGATGTCTTTGTTTTAGGGAAGCTGTTCCATTCTCTGTCTTTGGTTTGTGCTTGGGTAGGCGTTTGTGCCTCTGTCTGTGTTTTAATCTGTATTGTAGCATGTGTCAGAATTCCCTTCCTTTTTAAGGCTGAACAATGTTCCATTGTACATGTCTACATTTTATTTATCTATTCATCTGTCGCTGGACACTTGGGTGACTTCCTCCTCTTGGGTATAGTGAATAATGCTGCTATAAACATGGGTGTGCAGATATCTGTTTGAGTCCCTGGCAAATTGTACTTAAAAAAATATATTTTGAAGAAGATAGCTTAGCTTAAAAAAAAAAAAAGAAGAAAGAAAGGTGGTGGCTGGGCGGCATTCAGCTATCACCTGAAACCTAACGTCTTATGTCACTCTTTGGGGGGAACTTTGTCCAAATCATGCCCATCTTTTTAGACCGCTCAAGCTGTCTGTCTTCTCTGGAGCTTTCTCGGACCTCTGCAGTTCATAGTGACCTTTCTTTATATAACCCTGGAGCACTCATTAGACAGTAAAATAATCAGACTAATGGCTCATTTAGCCAGGAATCACATCCTGTTTCATCTGTTTTAATGTCTAGAGAAGTTAACTCTTAAATTTTATGTTTCTCTATCTAAAAGACTCACTTCCTAAGCTATATTATAAACTCCCCAGGCACACAGACACTGGGAGCTTTGTATTTTTCCTACCATGCCCAGCATGATGTTTTGCATAAAGTTAGCCCTTAATAAATTTGTTGCTTGCATGTAAAATGGTTTGTAGCCTAAAATCATTCTATCAGTCAGTGCGATTGTGCAGCCTTGTGATGGGTTATTCTTACCTGAATCCTGGCCCATCCTGGATTTGAACTATAGATTGGTGCAAAAGCAATTGTGATTTTTGCGTTGGAAGTAATGGCAAAAACTGCAATTACTTTTGCACCAGCCCAATACTTTAGAGGCAAAAGTAACATGACTTGGAGACCCTTGGAGATGCAGAGGACTCCTATACCTTCTCTGATATTTCTTTGATGTTATTTTAGACTAATTCGTATTAAGATATTTAAATAAATATTGCCTTTTACATCACCACATTCCTGATTTATTTCTCTGAAGTTAAAGAATGATTACGATTGAATCTTTTCTGGTGAGATCAAACATTTTCCCTATAACTAGAAAATCTTTTCCTTTTCTGTTTTGTTTATTCCTGGCGGTAGAAGGATTTCTCAGGTGGTAAAATGGGAGGCTTTTGCCTAACAGAGTAGCGCTTTATTACACAAAGGTTGAAGACGCTTTATATGGCATTGTGCAACACAAGTTTCCTCCGTTCTTCTTGCGTGCTTTTTACCAAAGCTTCCCAGGCCTAACAGACGGCATGGATTGTATGCTCTAATGAAAAGAGAACAGATTCTTGTCTCCTTGTCTTGATTTCACTTCTGCTAGCTAATGTGGTCGTATCACTTCTTTGTGCTCCTTTGTTATGGACATTAAGATAGAGAATTTGTATCTATCTCTT
Organism: Pan troglodytes; assembly: GCF_028858775.2. NCBI lineage: Eukaryota > Metazoa > Chordata > Mammalia > Primates > Hominidae > Pan > Pan troglodytes. The sequence continues at coordinate 93,358,744 of NC_072411.2, forward strand.
GGGGATTTGGGAGTAGTTTAGTAGAAAGGTGCATAAGTGTATATTCTATGCCAGCTGTTCAATAGGTTGAGGATGAGTTTTTAAGGAACTCCAGAGACATGTAAACAAATAACTGAAATTCATCCTGAAGAAAATAAGGAAGCAGGTAGGTATAGACAGATTGGATGCCTAGTTAGAGCCCAGCAAACAGAGGCTTTAAAAATAGATTTTGAGAGAATTCGATATTTCAAAAAAAGCATCAAAGTACATGATGGCAAAAATAGGTCATTATGGGATTTTCTTACATGTATTTTATGGTGTAGTTATACATTTTAATATCATATGAGAAACTGAAATGTAAACCTTCAGGATTTAGGGCTTCTAAAGATCTCTATCTTACCCTGGGAAGAATTATGATATAAAAGATATTAAAACTATTCTGACTTTTTAGAAGAAGTTTTATATACAGACTTGGAAATATTCTGACTGTTCTGTGTATGTGTGCTAATGTTTCATTTATCTGCCTTTGCGAAGGAATGTTACACATTATTGAGACTTACGTAATATTAAAGCTGTGCTAAAATATTTAACTTTTTGGTTAGATATCATTCTAAAATGTATTGCATATATCCTTGTCGTCAAAAACAGAATACACTGATTTTGGCTGTTGATTATTACCCTACGTTCCCAATTAGTGCCATAATAAAGCAGTCAGGGCCGGCTAAGCCATGGGGCTCTTGGGTCTTACTATAAATATTTTTATACTTTGATAATTATCTTCATCACTTCTTACTTATTTTCTTTCTTTCTTTGTCCCTCCCTACTCTTCCTTTTCTATTAGTGGCCGTTGTTTCTCTGCTTGCAGAGGGAGTCTTAACCTGGTATATCACATGTATGCAGACTTCAATGTGCATGTGTGTTTTTCCAAGGAGAAGAGTCATTGCTTCCATTGGTATCTCAAAGGGATCAACAATTAAAGAAAGGTTAAGGAGTGCTGTGTAGCACAATTTTTTAAACTGCAAGTTTCATATCATTAATTGCTCATGAAAATCATTTAGTGGGTTAGGGCCAACAGTTTTTAAACATTTTGTAAAAAATATTAGAATCGAACAAAAAATATCAATGTATCACATATAGTAAAGGGTACTTTTGGTTTTGTGAAGTTTTTATCTTGTGTATGTGTGTGCACATAAATAGACATACATACACATACCTGGTTGTGATGAAAATTTTATTTCTTATATATGAGTTGTAATCAAACATTTCAAATTCACAGCTATAGTACGGCCCTTTTTGCCTCTTCCAATGTACAGATGTTGCTGCAGTTTTTCTGTAGTCTATTGAGACTATGCCAAGTTTATTAGAAATGTGGCTAAAATGAGAGTGAGGCTAGAAGGACTTTTCTTTTGTTTCAGAACTAGTTCCATAGGAGTATTTAAAGGGGAAGGTGAAATAGAAGATAAGCCAATAGCAGCACTAGCAGGTTGTTGCAATTGAGAGTAAAACTTGGTCCTGTGAGTCTGGAAGGGAAGGGCTACAGACATTGGTTCAACCCTGGTTCCACATTAGTTTATGTTGGGTCTCTTTCAAAAAAGTACTGACCCCTGGCCGTTCCCTACATCATTGAAGTAGAATCTCTGAGGATTGGAGTTCTGAAAGAACTTTCTTATAGAATAAAACACGTGGCCTTTAGGTTATATTTCGACTACTCAAAGGCTTTTCTTTTGGCTTCTGAACAGTGGTCTGGGGAGTGGAGGTGGCTAGATTGAATGTCCTCCAGAAAAGACCTCTGTTTTCATGGTAATTATGCTAAGAACACTCAAGTATTATTTGATTATTTACAAGACATCTGTTTTGGAATGCTAGAGATACTTGAAATCTAGGAAGGTCGAGATGGTTTTGACTTAAGAATGTTTGTGCATTCTTGATTCAGTGTCTGCCCTTGAGAAATGAAATATAACCTTGCTATCTGTATGTGCCAGTTATAGAAAGGTAGAGCTTGTTTTCTTCTCCCTCTTCCCTTTTTCTTCTCTTTCATTCTTGTTTGCTTCTCTTCCCTCCCACATCTCTTTCCTTTCTTTTCCCTTCCTGGGTGTCAGAGGCTGGCCCACTGAGCAGAGGCATAGAGGGAGCTTTCCATTGTCATATTAGTGGTGGCATGGACCTGAGGGCTTAGGGGAGCTGAGGTTCAGAAACGTGGAGGGGTGAGCCTAGAAATGCCTGGGCTGGTTACTTCATAATGAGTTGGTTTACCATCCTTTTTAGAGCGTGATGCAATAAGAAAATACCAACTGTAAATAGTATGCAGTTGTTTATTAAAAAAATGACATCTGATTCACAAGTCCAAATGTTAATCAATGTAAAAATGAACTGTCTGGTCACTATCATTCTGATCCTTGAAAAGGAGATTTAATCTGGTGCTGTAGTCACCTGAATGTAGAATTGGTAGCTACCTAAAACTAGAGTAGAAATGTTAAACCCCACCCAGCAATCAGCTGCTATCAGGAATGTCTTTCTGTGTCTCAGAGGAAGCAGAGTTGTGACTGTGAACATTTGAGTTATTCTACTGGCCCATGTAGGAATATTTAAACCTTTGGCTAATGCACATAGAACTTTGAGGAAGAAATCCATAAACAGAAAGGGCAGGTATAGGATGAACCTGTTAGGAGTTCAAGGTTAGAAGATAAAGAGGATATCTGAACTGTATAAAGTGGAATGGAGAGAGAAAGCATAGTTTCTTTTAGTGTTTGCTTATTTAGATGGATAAAACTTGTCCTGCTTGGCACCATTTTTAGTTTCTTGAGTCATGTAGGTATTGATGAAAAGAGTCAAACTCTAAAATATTTAAAGAGATTTATTCTATGCCAAATATGAGTGAGCATAGCCCATAACACAGCCCTCCTTGGGAGATCCTGAGAACATGTGCCCAAGATGATTGGGACATTTTAGGCAGACATGAGACTTCAACCTAGAGAGGTAGAACAGCTCGAAGCAGTGAGGCTTCCAGGTTATAGGTAGATTTAAAATTTTTCTAATTGGCAATTGGTTAAAAGAGTTACCAATAGAAAGGAATGTGTGGATTGCTATAAGAGGTTGTGAAGACCAAAGTTTTATCACACAGATAAAACCTCCAGATACCCGGCTTCAGAGACAATAGATTGTAAACGTTTCTTATCAGACTTAAGGTCTGTGTCGATGTTAATGCTGGAGAGGTATAATGAGGCATGTTCGACCCCCCACTTCCCATCATGGCCTGAACCAATCTTTCAGGTTAAATTTTAGAGTACCTTGGCCTAGGAGGAAGTCCATTCTGATGGTTGAGGGGCCTTAGGATTTTATTTTTGGTTTACATAGGTGTATCAGTTACTGTTGCCATGTAACAAACTACCTCTCAGAAATTAAAGGCTTATACCAATAGCCAATTATTTGCTCACGATTCTCTGGGATAGCAAGTTAGCCTGAGTTTAGCCTTGTATATTTTCTGCTAGTCTCACCTGGAATCACTCATGTGGCCTTAGGCATCTGGTGTCCTTACTGGGGCTGGAAGGTTTAAGATGGCCTCACTCATGTCTAATAGTTAGCATAGCAGGCTGTAGGTCAGGATACCTTAGCTCTCCACAGGACCTCTCTGACAGGCTAGCTCAAGCTCATTCACATCATGGCTTCCAGCCACAGTCATAAAAAAGGAGACACATCCTAATACACAAATGCTTCTCAGGCTTCTACTTGTGTCTCATTTGCTAACTTCCCTTTGGTTAAATCAAGTCACAGGGAGAAATTCCAATTGAAGGAGTGGAGAAAAAAACTCTATCTTTAAAGTAACAAAGTCACATTTCAAATGGGAAGTGCATGCAGGGATGGAAAGAATTGTTCTGGCTGTTTTTACAGTCTACCAGAGTCAAACGACATTTAGGGATTTGTTAAATGGTAATGTTACCGGAAAGGAGTCCCAATCCAGACCACAAGAGAGGGTTCTTGGATCTCACGCAAGAAAGAATTTGGGGTGAGTTTATACGGTAAAGTGAAAGCAAGTTTATTTAAAAAGTAAAGGAATAAAGAATGGCTACTCCGTATGCAGATCCATTTTTATGGTTATTTCTTGATTATATGCTCAATAAGGGGTGGATTATTCATGCCTCCCCTTTTCAGATCATATAGGGTACCTTCCTGATGTTGCCATGGCATTTGTAAACTGTCATGGCACTGGTGGGAGTGTAGCACTGAGGATTACCAGAAGTGTTCTCATCACCATCTTGGTTTTGGTGGATTTGAGTTGGTTTCTTTACTGCAAACTGTTTTATCAGCATCGTCTTTATGACCTGTATCTCATGCTGACCTCCTACCTCATCCTGTGATGTAGAATGCATAATCATCTGGGAATGCAGCTCAGTAGGTCTCAGCCTTATTTTACCCAGCCTCTATTCAAGATGGGGTTGCTCTGGTTCAAACACCTCTAACAGTAACACATGGCATATAGGCTGATTAAAATACTAAGCACTGAGTATAGTATATTTGATGTTACATTTCAATGCAAGAATAATTATATGTGTTTCAGTGGCTTGTACCCTCCAATTAGTGATGAACATACCCCATGTGATTCGGTCATTTAGTTAACAAATATTTATTGTACATCATGGTGGGCCAGACACTGTTCTAGGTGATAGAGATGCAGCTGGGGGAAAACAAACACACGTAATTCAGTATGTGTAACAGTCACAAGGAACAAAGAGAAACTTACAACTTATTACTGTGGCTTTTGATTTTGAATTTGAGGCAACAGAGTTTGTTCTCTATGCAAGAATGCCACAGAGGCAGATTTTTATCAAGAATTTAGCCACTGTGAAGTTTGGTTTTAAAGAGCAACTCAGTAAGTGGTTTTTCTGCTAACAGCAAATCAATATATTTTAGAAACTATTGTGTTCAAGAAAAAGGGAGAAGGATTCAAATAGTACTTTTCTACTTAAAGAAGGTTGATTTTTTTAACCAATAGATGTTAAAGAAATAACCAATGGCTATATTTTCATATTTACCAAGGCTACTAATTCTAATGTATTAGCTGGAAGCTATTCAGACAAGTATTCAGTGTCAGGCGTCTCCCATCTGATGTTTGCTTGTGACATTGTCCTTGGGAGACATCTCCCATCTCCTAGGTGGGTTGCAGTGTGAGGACAACCAGAAAACCTTGAGAAAGTTTTGTCATTGTTTGTGAGGCCAGATTAATTGGGTCCTAGTGATAGAATGTTAGAAATAAATGTGAAAAATTGCATGGGAACTGAGAGTTTTCTTTTACAACAGCAATCTTGTCCACCCTTGACAAGATAATATTTGTCCACCTTTGACAAGATAGTATTCTTACAGGATGAAAGTGTGTTTGTATATATATATAACCTGTTCAGTTTTCCTAGTTGGGAGAAAGTCCTTCATAATTAATATCATTGTGACCCCTGTAAAAAGAAAAAAAAAAGTCAGCAGAACATTTCTACGTTCCTTCATTTTCTATTCTGTTTAATTTTCTAGAAATATCTGACAGTCTTTTTGAATCCCAATGGTGGTAATACTGGAAAAACTTGTTGCTCTAAAAATGCTACCTTTTGTGGGATGACATTGGAAAGGTGGGAAGTTGGAGATCTTTTTTTCCCCTTGTTTCTTTCTTTCCTTTATGAACCTTTTTCTTTTTAAAAGTTTTATTGCTCATCACTTTATCACTTAGTTTATCACTTTACCACTTTTGTTGGCACCTTTTTTCCCCCTCCTGTCTTTTATGATGTTGAAACTGAAGGGGAAAATGGAGCTGCCAAGATAAGTTACAGTTAAGTGACGTTTGCTTGTGGCATTGTCCTTGGCATTGCACAGAAGGAACTAAACCAGCACCACTGGTGCTGCCAGGAATTTAGGGTCGAAGTAGACAGGAAGAGAAATTGTGTTCTGGTTTAAAGTTCAGTGAGAAAAGTTTAGTACATGCTAAAATATAGCACTGATCCCTCAGAAAGTGCATTTAAATTTTACATTAAATGTAAATTTGACATTAAATTTAAATGTTGACATTAAATGTGCTTTGTGGAAAGTACCTTTAAATTTGACACTAAAACTCTGATATTATGTTAGATATAATGAGATTATGTGGTTTGAATGTCCAAGAGATACCTGTAGCTCTGATACTGAATTGAACGTGATCTGAGCCCATTGTAGAAAGATTGACAGACTTGCAGAGGGCCAGTGCCAAAGGGAAGGCCCTATGAGGTGTGGGTAGGGAAGAGGGGAACACTGGGATACTGTTGACTAAAAAGGTGGAAAAAGATGAGAGAAGAAGGAGAACTATAGCTCTATCTAGAATCAGGGAGAACATGGCTCTTGCTTACAGTTAGCAGTAGTTTGTGACAAAATTTGTGGAAAATATGACAGGGCTTTGGAGAACTCTTACCGAGAACCGTAAATTAGTTCAGAGATATACTTTGAAAGGATTTTAAATATATAAATGTATGCTTTCCATTTATCAACAAACTAAATAGACATTGTTGACCATCTGTCTTCAGAGATGCAAAGCATTCTTAAAATGTATACAATGAATGGTGAAGCAGAACTAGTGTTGATTTTAAAAGGCTGAAACCATACAACACTAAAGCTTAAGACGTTAAAATACATTTTGTGTACTAATGGGCATGTTTTGTTCTTTGTTTTGCAGACATACATTGGAAGTGTGGTTATATCTGTTAACCCATACCGGTCTTTACCCATTTATTCACCAGAGAAAGTGGAAGAATACAGGAACAGAAATTTTTATGAACTGAGCCCTCACATGTAAGTACTGTACTAAAGCATTAAGTTTCTCTTTTACTCCAGAGATGTGTACAGCTGTCTCCTTTGAATTTCAGAATAATGTTTTTGTCAGTTTTTTTTAAAAAAAGTTTGATAAAAGTATGAAGACTTTAATTGTTATTCTTTATTTTAAATTAAAAAAAGGCAGAATACTTCATTTGACGTCAGACTCTTCTGAAATATTTGGATTCAGGATGTAAAATATTTTCTGTTCAAAATTCTTTGCAAGTAGCAGCTGCTGCTAATTATTTTTGCAAATAAAACAGGAATGTGCATTGTTTATTATTATAAAGAGCCTAAGCAGCTTTTTCATAGTGTTGTTGGGCCAAGAAAAATCCTGAGTGTTGGGTTGTGTGATGGTGTTTGGGTAAAAGGACCAAACAATACCTTCAGTTTGTAATTTTTGCAGACAATGTTCACCAGATGCGTGGGATAGGCCAGTGATTTCACTTACTCTGGAAAGTCACTTGTTTGATTTTTCTGAAGAAGGTCACTTGTTAGTGTAAATAATTCCTTCACAGTACCTGTAGATTCTGTCTGCTCCTTTAGAGTTCTTCGTTGACATGCTTAAGAGATGCCGAAATGATTTGGCCACTTTATACCACTACAATTTTGTTTTCTAGTCTGAATGACTGAAACATAACACTGGAAAAGTTTGCCTAGATTTGGTAGATCAGTGGTAGAACCGGGTTATTCAACCCTAGAACTTTTATTCCTCCAAATAAAAATACCTGAAAAAGAAAGTTGAAGAGAGAATACCCAGAAATTATCACAAACAATACCTTAAACTTTTTATTTCTCAAAAAACTTTTTTATTCTTATGTTACATTTACTGATTCAAGACAAATATGTTCACTATTTACATTCTCATGTCCACTACTGAGTTTAAAGAAAAGGAAAGAGAAATATGCTAAGTTGGGCCAAGTCATGTAATGAGTTGAGAGCCTCAGACTTCTCCGCTTGTTGCTTAGGCAGAAACATTTCCTGCCTCCTCTCCTGTGGGCATGCAAGCGTTTTTACCAGAATTCACGTACTTATGATTGTCAGTTGCTACAAGGGGCCCACGGTGTCTTGCAGACGGGAGTTGGTTGATGCAGCATAACATCTTTTATGCAATAAACTGTTGAATGGAGATTTAGAATATTTGTGAACTGCTACTGAACGTGGCTGGGAATAACGTATGCAGAAGTGCCTTGGAAGGTGTCAAGCATTCTACAAAGTTATGTTGTTCGTTATTACCACCATTGCTATTACTTTTTCGCAGTAGCATCATCCTCTCTCTCTCAAAACAGATGATATGCTGAAAACAACCACAAATTGTCATGAAATGCACATAAATACATGTGCATGTAGATATTGATGAGGAAATGTTCAGTAAATGTCTTGGTTGTGGAAAAGATTTATTGGTCATTGGCATATTGGTAGCGGGGCATTTGAAAATGGTTAAGCTGGCAATTTGGGTCACTTTAGAGTTTAGACATTTTCATTCTTTTTACCGAAAGCAGTAGTACTCAAAGTGGGGCAGTTTAAAACCCCAGGGGACAGTTGACAATGTCTGGAGACATTTTTGATTGTGAAACTGGGGGTAGGAGGGTGCTTGCTGCTAGTGGGTCAGGGATGCTGCTAAGCATCCTTCAAAGCATATGCAGCCCTTCACAGTAAAGCATTGTCTGTTAACCATGTCTATAGTGCCAAGGTTGAGAAACCCTGAAATGAAGTGAAAGAACCTGCAGAAAGTCTTATTATGTCCTAGCAGAAAGGATTTTCTCTGTATGATTAAAGATTGGCTTTATTAATTTTGACAGAACATAAAATCTAATAATTAAGGAACATATATATACCACTGTCCAGATGCTTATTTTAATTTCTCTTGATAATGCAGCATGCAGCGATATATTTGGGCTGTTTGGAACTAAAGAGTATTTATTATTTAAATGTATGAAAATGGTTATTAATGAATAAATCTGCTGGTATATTTTACCAGTCAAGCAAATTCTGATCATTTTGTTTTCTTCTAGAAGTAGATATTGCAAGTGATCTTGTTTCATTTTGCCTTAAGACAAATAATATCTGAAATTTGTTTTATAAAGTTATCCTGATAGTTAAGCCCCTGTGATGAAATACTTTATTTGATACCTGAATATTTTAAATTCTAGTCCTCAAAGCCCCACTTCTCAAAGTATGGTGCTTGGACCAATTGTATCAGAATTCCCCCAGGGGCTTATGAAAAAATCTGGATTCCTAGGTCTTACTTCTCATAAGCCAGGAATCTACATTTTTCACAAGCTTTCTGGGTGATTCTTAGGCGCATGTAAGTCTGAGAACGTGTTGCTTTAGATCTATATTTAAGATGTTTTTCTTTCCTTTCTTAACTACTTACTGCAATTTGTGATCTTTAACAATAATAATAGTAATAATAAAAATATTTATGGCTAATATTTTATTAAGTACTTACTATTCTGCTCTAAATACTTTATATGTTTTATAACTCATTTCATTCTCAAAATAATCTTGTGAGATAGGCACTATTACCAATGGGGAAATTGTCACAGAAAGATCAAGTAACTTATCCAAAGCCACACAGCTGGTGGGAGTGGAGCCGGGGTATTAACATTGGTTGCCCCTCTTAGCTGGAAATGGGCTTGCCATTTTCATGACAGGGCCTCTTCCTGTGCACTTCCACCCCACTACCTTTGGTTCGCCTGTGTTCCTGCACCACAAACCCTCCAGGATAATCTTGACTGTGCCTCAGTTTACCCCCAGCAATTGTCCACATGCTCTTTTTGCATTTTCAGCTTTAATCTCCATTCTGGGAATGTTTAGATATATAATGTTTGGGTAGATAGAGAATGTTTAGAAGTCTATTCTAGGTCATAGAAGTTCATGCTCCAGAATATACATTTTTATCCTGGCGCCTGGAAGATTCCTGTAGGAGGCAGCATGGCACTGCTACTCTAGTTCACACCCCTCACCCCCAAGGAAAAGAACCACCACGAGCACTAAAATAAAATACATTCTCAATGTGCTTAGGATAAAGAAAATGACTTTTTACCATGGCCTACAAAGCACTACGTGGTGAGCAAAGTACAGTTTTACTAATGCATCTGAAGTTGCCAGATCCCTCTCATTCCCTCCCATCTTGCTTGTTCTGTCAGTCCTCACCCCACCCTCACCACATTCCCTCCCATGAGAGCATCCTTGCATAGAATTCTGTGCCTTCTGCCTGGAATGCTTTTCCCTCTTTCTCCAAAGCAACTCGTGTTCTTCCTTCAGACCTCAAATTGCAGAAGACCTCTTAGGGAGGAACCGTCCTCACTTGCTCCGTACTAAGGCTAGATCTGTTGCTTTTGCCACATTTACTATTTAATGTTTGTTTAAGGGATGATTTGTCTAAGAATTTGATAAGGGTTCAGTAAAAACATAGTGAACAGGACTTGGGTTCAAGTCCCAGGTCTTCCATTTACAAGCTATATAATCTTGAGCAAATTACTTGAAAAACTTCAACTCAGAGAAATTAAGTAATTAGCTTATTCAGTGGGAAAAGAATTATTAATTAACTCCTGGGATTTTTGTGAAGGCCAAATATGTAGTTGATATTTAGATAATGATCTAATACGTATAAGGTGCTTAGCATGGAATCTGCCATAACTCTGTGAGAAAGGAAAGCTATTTCTATTAACAATGAGAATTATAGCAATTGTTGTAATAATAAGGTATGTGGGACACATTTCCAACATTCTCACATGCTCTGTCTCACCACTTTCTGCATGGTGGGTCATTTTCCACTTCCTTTAGTGTATTTTCCTGCATTTTTCTTTGCAAATGTTCATCTTTGATGGTATTTTGAAACAGGGTCAATGCTAACTTGGTTCCCTACTAAAACAGCCTGGCATTCTCAAACAGGATGTTTGTGATGTAAGGGGGTAAGATGACCTTAGCTTTTGATGCATTCTAACTGTAAATATTTCATGAATTTAGTTCCAGTTTGAATAGAAAACAACTTAAGCAGCTGCTCAGACTACATACTTTGAAAACTTTGCCAATTAACTTACCCAATATTACATTTGAAATTTACTTGTCAATTTTTTTTTTTTTTTTTGAGTCGGAGTCTCGCTCGCTCTGTCGCCCAGGCTGGAGTGCAATGGCGCGATCTCGGCTCACTGCAACCTCCACCTCCCAGGTTCAAGCAATTCTCCTGCCTCAGCCTCCCAAGTAGCTGGGACTACAGGTGCCCGCCACCACGTCTGGCTAATTTTTGTATTTTTAGTAGAGACAGGTTTTCACCATATTGGCCAGGCTGGTCTCGAACTCCTGACCTCATGATCTACCCTCCTCCGCCTCCCAAAGTGTTGGGATTACAGGTGTGACACTGCGCGCAGCCTTTTTTTTTTTTTTTTTAAAGAGATGAGGTCTTGCTATGTTGTCCAGGCTGGTTTCAACTTCTGGGCTCAAGAGATCTTCCTACCTCCTGAGTAGGTAGGTGGGACTATAGGCACATGTCACTGCACCTGGCTTACATTTGGAATTTAATTTGAGCTGTGTTCACTGTTAGTCTGCAAAAGCATCCAGATACTTTTGTAATTCATATGTTTTGAAGGTGTCTACAATTTATCTTTCTTTAAATTTTAGATAATTAAAAAATAATTCCATTTTGTGTAAGTATATGACTTTCAGATCGTGGAAATGTATAGATTGGTTTCTTACCTATTTTCCTTTCAAAAATAGCTTTCTGTTATCATTTGTGGGTCTGTTAGTCCCCCAAACATGGAACTCCTCAGCTGGACTCCTCCTCTGCGGCTCCTTTCCTTCTCTGAACTGTCCCCGTTACGTGTTAAGCCACATCTTTGAGCAGGGTATCATTGGGTGGCATCCCCAAGGAAATGTGGCTGTGCTGTGTGGCAGAGCCTATACCACCATTTGCTTTTCTAGTTAGGTAAGTGATGTCTTTCCAGTATGATTTTTAACTTCTTTGAAAATAAGGAAGGTAAAAAATGTATTCCAGGGAGGACTGAGAACATTTCAGAAAACTCAGTAACTGGATTCATTGAGAACTGCCTCAGATTCCCAAACAGCATTGATAAGGAAAGGCTGAGAAGGGAGAGATGAGGGAAATAATCAAACTATAGGTTGAGCATCCCTAATCTGAAAATCCAAAATCTTAAATGATCCAAAATCAGAAACTTTTTGATCACAACATGACACCACAAGTGGAAAACACCACTCCTGACCTCCAAATGCAGTGAAAATGCAGTCATGCAACATAGAGTTGATTCCGTGTCCCTAAGAGAAAGGTAAAATTTCCTTCAGGCTATGTATATAAGGTGTATATTAAATATAAATGAATTTAATGTTTAGACTTGGGTCCTATACCCAAGATAATTTTGTATCTGCAAATATTCCCAAATCTGAAAAAATTTGAAATCTAAAACACTTCTACTCCCAAACATCTTGGTTAAGCGATACTCAGTCGATACTTAATCTCCTTCCACTTAGTTGCAATAGCACTGTGACAGTGCACCTTCAGATATTTTAGTTACCAAATCCACTGGCCTTTTTTGTTGGGTGATTGCCTTTTAACCTTGCAGCAGTTGATGCAGTTTATCACCAACAGATGGATCTTCTAAAATCAGATCATGTTACTCACCTTCCTAGAAACCTTCATGGGCTCCCTATTACTCCCAGTTCCTTTAGTGTAGTGTTCAAGGCCCTTTACAGTCCAGCTTTAGCTGTCCTCCCTGCTCTCCTCCAAACCCCACTACTCTCCTTTGTGGAATCTCCTCTTGAGCCAGAGCCATTCATGTCTTTTCCTTTCTACGTCTCATACCCTGTACCTTATCTCCACTGTTAAAATCCTGCCAGTCTTCTATGGTCTGTCTGAAAGGCTTGGTCAGCCCCAGCATAATCCACAAGGGACTTGCACTGGCCCTGAGTTATCAGACCACTCGTGGTCGTAAACACACCTCTTCTTGCTATGGTTGATTAGGTTTTGGTGTCACCCTCTTGAATGAGATAGAAGCTTCTGTAGGTTAGAAACTTTATCCTGCACATCTCTGTGGCTGTCTCCAGTGCTTTTCTCTTCAGAGCTCAACAACTATAAAACAAAAGAGATTTTAAGTGATTTTTCATTACATTTTACCTGTGTTATAGCTGAGAGTTCAATGAAATCAAAATGTACTTGATAGGATACTTGTGGAGTTTATTCAAAATTTCATGCAGTATAATGAGAATTTTTTTCATTTTTTAAAAAAAGCAAAAATATTTTTATGGTGCTCTTCAACTCTTAAGTATTTGTTCAGCTTCGATTTGTTCATGTTGTCTGTATGTCTATTGGAAGGAACTTGCCACCAGAAGAGTGTATTGTGGTACCTGGCAACAAGCCCTCTGGTGGTCATAGCCCAGGAGTGAGCTGAGATGTGTCCTTCTTAAGTTAGGATATAATGTGGTGGCCATATTACCTCAGGCATTGCAGTCACAAGGTGAAGCAGTCTTTCCATGTTAGTAAATTACAAACTCAGCAACAAATGTTAAAACTTAGACAAATGGCTTACAGCTTTGAATAATTTCTGGTTACCCTCATTTAAAAATGGGTAAGCAATTAGTGGGAGCACCTGGTATAGTGCTAATGTCAGTTGTCCAGAAGTGAGCCCTCCGTCTGTGGACTCTTTGACCCCTACTTTTGGGCCAGACTGGTTTTTCAGGATCACATACCATTGCCCATGAGTGATGTTGCTATAATGCTTGTGTGTTTTCCATTTTACTCCATTCAAGGTGAACCAAAGTAATTTTATAAAGAACATTTCTGACTATATCTCAAAATGTACCAGTGCTGTGGTTGAGTATACAGAGGTTAGGTTAAGATTCCAGGGCAGAAGTCTCACACATTATTTCTTTTACGTAGTCAGTTTTTTTTTCTGCAACAGAGTTGAAATTCTGTGAATTAAAGCTGTGTTTGAGAGCTCTTATTGCAAGTAGATTCTGAATTCTCCTGTAGAGGTTGCTTGTGCAACTGTATGTGAAAGTGCTTTCTGAAGGGTGTGTGTGCGTGTGTGTGTTGATGTGATGTTGCTGAGGCTGTTGTGTTATTTCTTTCATTTTACTTTTGGAATAGTTGAGCCCTTAAATTGATCCAGTACGTCTCCACAAATAAGTTGCAGAAAAGGGTTTTGTGCTTTCCCATCTAGCATTCTTTTTATTTATTGCTGTAGAAGAGATATTCATTTACTGAGCAAATATTTATTGAGAGCTTACCATGTGCCAGGCAGTCTTTCAGGCACTGGGATACAGCAGTGAACAAAACAGATAAAATTCCTGTCTTCATGAGAGAGGCTAAACTCCAGCTTAAGTATTTAGAAGTCAAGATTGTACACACCATTGGTTAGAAGGGAAAAAGGGAAGAGCAGAGGAAGGGAAGCTTTCATGAAAAAAAAAAATTGAATCTTAAAGGATATTCTTATAAAACCCCCTTTGAGCCATATCTAAGGCAGTTTAAGTCAGTAGATGACAGGTTGTGGTCTGCAAGGCTTTGCATCTGTCCAGGCCTCAGATCTACGCAAGTAGCTTGTACAGAAGGGGATTAGAGCTTTGTTTGCTCTCCAGTTTAGATGCCTTAAATAAACATCTCGTGTGTAATGACACCATCTTGAAAATAGCTAAAATTACCCTTTTCCTTTTATGCATGACTGTCATGGGTCAAAATAAGCAGAAGGCAGGCACTGTGTTTGTTGTCAGTCTTGGGGGATATTTGTTTGATTCTGGACAACAAGGATTAGAAAACTTCTTGACTTAGGCGAGTTTCATATCAGCAGTGCAATGTCCATGTGGTGGTCAAGCTCTGCTGTTGACTTGAAGCTTCCTGAGGCTGGGTCTGCAGTGGGAAACATCTCTGGGCGTCGCACCTAATTAGCTTCTGTAAATGCTCCACGAATTGAACTTGCTGCCTTTGACTTTCAAAGTTTTCTTCCCAGTATGTTGCTTTTTGTGGCTATTTTCAAAACAGCTTCTTTCAGCCGGGCACGTTGGCTCACGCCTGTAATCGCAGCACTTTGGGAAGCCAAGGTGAGTGGATCACCTGAGGTTGGGAGTTCGAGACTAGCCTGACCAACATGGAGAAACCCTGTCTCTAATAAAAATATAAAATTAGCCTGGCGTAGTGGTGCATGCCTGTAGTCCCAGCTACTCGGGGGGCTGAGGCAGGAGAATTGCTTGAACCCAGGAGGCGGAGGTTGCAGTAATCAGAGATCATGCCATTGCACTCCAGCCTGGGCAACAAGAGCAAAACCCCATCTCAAAAAACAACAACAACAACAACAACAACCCAGTTTCTTTCAGGATATGTACTCTTAGCGGAAAGAGACCTCAGCTAATTTTTCTTCCAGATCATGAAGCTTTTAAAACTCAAGTAGGAAGGTTGGTTTGATGCCAGCCTAATGTTTTTATCATGAAAATTGTTATGATATAAGAATACATTTATTAATTGAAAAGTGTTTCTGGTACATCTGGGCAGTTTCAGAATCCTAATTTCTAGACCCTCAATTAGAGTTTATATCCCTTCTCACCAAATGCACATCTCAGACTCGAAAGAGTTTATTGTAAAAATGCTGTTTGTGAAGCCAAGCCTATGTTCACACCGGCATACATGATAATTTCAGTGATACAATCTTAAAGGGAAAAGTTTGGTTCTCAGCAAAACAGCTGCTAACTGCCAAGATGTGGCTGACCTTTGACAGACTCTGAGAAGTTCTGCAACATCCTGGAAAAGATCCATTTCATCTGGAGAAGCAGCACTGAGGCCTTGGCTGCTGAAGGATTAGTATAATTACTTCATCCCTGACAGAGAGAGCCACAGTTGGAACCCACCTGGGAAGCCTTGTCTAGGGAGGTGGGAGGGGTGCTGGCCCCACCCTTTGTTATTGAAATTGGAATCTTTGCCACAATCTGTTGCTGGGACTGGTGTGGCAGGGCAAGTAGGGCCAAAGGAACCCTGTGGGGATTTGTCTGAACAGGGGCTGACAAAAGCTGGTCCCCATCCAGCCAGCCCAGGGAAGTTAGCAAAGCCAGGGATAATGAAAGTGTTCAGCAGAGCGAATATGAGGCCCTAGTCGTGAGACTGCGGAACTGAGGGTGGTGATGGGGCCACCACAGGCGTAGAAACTCACGTAGAGGGGAACAGGCCCAGGCGTACCAGCCCCAGGTTCCAGTTCCAGCCTGTCCCAGGGATCCCAGATCCCCAAGTGCGAGTGATTGTTCATTCATCTGATAAACATGATTAAGCATCCACAACATGTTGAGGTGCTGGGAATACAAAGATGAATTTGCCCTTAAGGATTCACAGGCTGGTGTGGGAGACAGACTGATAAATAAATACCGAAGGGAGAAAGCGGCCATAAAAAAAGGTGGGGCATGTCCTGGTTTGCCCTGGGTAGCCCTGGTGATTCCTTTTGTAGCAGCATAATTATTAATAGTGCTCTTGGAATTAACAGAAGAGTCTGAGAATGAGCAGTAAGTGGTGTGGTCCCCTGGGAAATGGGGTACAGCCCTGCCTGAGGAGCTAGGAGATGGGATGGAGGACCCTTAGGTGATGAGTTTGCCGCATGGATAAAGAATAGGACTCTAGGCTCAGGAGAGAATTTTCTAGTCAGAGGGAACAGTGTTGACTCAGTCATTCATCATACGTTATTTGAGTGCCCACCGTGAGCCATGTACTAGTGTACCTACTGGGGACACAATGGACAAAAATCTTGGCCTTTTTGTGCTTACATTCTAGCACAGAGAGAGACAAAACACAAGAGACGTTAATAAAACAAATGGCATTTTAAATGGTGACAAGTGCTGTGGAGAAACAACGTGGGGAAGGGGCATCAGGGCTGTGGGGGAGTCACGAGTGGTTTACTGGTTTAAATAGGGTAACCAGGGAGTGCTTTATTGAGATGTTATATTTCAGTATCATCGTCTAGGGGTAAGAGGGAGAGATGTGATGTGTTGAGAGAAGAATGTTCTAGGCAGAGGCAACAGCAGATGCAAAGGTCTGAAGGGGAGACAGACTGAGCTAGAACAGCATGGCACATCAGTGATCTAAGTTCGTGTGGTTTCCTAAGGTTGGAACCTAGGGTGCAAACTGAGGATGGGCAGATGAGGTGGAAGAAGAAGAGCAGACCCAGGTCACAAAGAACTTTTGTGCTAAGGATTTTTAAGCAGGTAGGAGAAGAGAGAATATGAGCCTTGGGATTTGAACTGCTGTGGGTGTACAGAAAAAGAGAAACTCAACGAGAGGTTTAGGTTTAGGGACGTGGTAGGCTTTTGCAGTAAGGGACAAGGACAGAAGGCTCATCTGAGGATGGGAGGGACACTTTAGAGGCAAATCCATAGGATGCAGTAGCTGAACAGAAAAGGTGAAGAGAGAGGGAGAAAGGGGGATCAGAGGGAGAAAGGGGGATCAGAGCCCAGTCACAATTCCTGGCTGGGATGGAGAGGTTCAGAGTCCCAGGCAACCCCTGGAATTGCAATAGCCTGGAGATAGTCTTGGGAAGCAGCAGTGGGTACCTAGAAAAGCATGGCTCCAGGTAATTGACAGCAGATAATTGTATGTTTCTAACATCATTTCTGATACCAGGTGTGTGACATTTTCCCCCCAGCACCAACCAGTTATCTGACACTAACTGGGTGTCCAACAGTTCAGTTTGTTTACTGGAAAGGGATCCCCCAAGAGAGGGTTCTTGGATCTTGTGCAAGAAATAATTCGAGGTGAATCCACAGAGTAAAGTGAAAGCAAGTTTATTAAGAAAGTAAAGGAATAAAGAATGGCCATTTCATCCCATAAACAGAGCAGCCCTGAGGGCTGCTGGTTGCCTATTTTTATGGTTATTTCTTGATTATATGCTAAACAAGGTGTGGATTTTTCATGTGTTTTCCGGGAAAGGGATGGGCAATTCCTGGAACTGAGGGTTCCTTCTGTTTTTTTTTTTTAGACCACGTAGAGTAACTTCCCAACATTGCCATGGCATTTGTAAACTGTCCTGGCGCTGCTGGTAGTGTCTTCTAGCATGCTAAAGCATTATAATTAGTGTATAATGAGCAGTGAGGGTGACCAGAGGGCAGCTTCCTCGCCATCTTGGTTTTGGTGTGTTTTAGCCAGCTTCTTTACCGCAACCTGTTTTATCAGCAAGGTCTTTATAACCTGTATCTTGGGCTGACCTTCTCTCTCACCCTGTGACTAAGAATGCCTAACCTTCTAGGAATGCAGCCCAGTAGATCTCAGCCTTATTTTATCGCGCCCCTATTCAAGATGGAGTTGCTCTGGTTCGAACACCTCCGACAAACTCAGTTCTGACACTAACTACACAGTTAGCACAGACCACACAGGTCAAAGGCTTAGTCCTACAAGAGTGCCCCACTTCAGACACCAGCCACGAATGGGGTACCCTGACTACTCACACTTCTGCTCAGTCAACCCCACACATTTGGGGGTTTCCATGATCCTCAGGTTCAATAATTTGCTAGAACAACTCACAGAACTCAGGATGATACGTTTTTTAACATTTACTGGTTTATTATAAAGGATACAACACAGGAACAGTCCAATGGAAGAGTTGCAGAGGGCACGGTGGGGGTGTGTATGCAGAGCCTCTGTGCACTCTGGGAATACCACCTTCCCAGCATGTCAGTCTGTTCACCAACCTAGATCCCTCCATCTCCCCAAAAAAACAGAATTGTGTTCAAATTTTTATAACCCAATCTCCAGCTCCCCTCCCCTCCCTGGAGGTGGGGAGGTGGGGTTGAAAGATTCCCCCCCCACTGTAATCACAGGCTTGGTCTTTCTGGTAAACATCCCTATCCTGATGCTACTGAGGGGCCCCACCTGAGTCCCCTCATTTGCATAACCTCAGGTATGGGCGAAAGGGACTTGTTATGAATAATACAAGATACTCCTGTCACCCAGGAAATTCCAAAGGCTTTAGGAGCCCTGTGTCAGGAACCTGAGACAAAGACCAGATACATTTGTTTTTATACCACAGATGTGGACATGTGTATTATACATTGTTCTTAAGAAGCCATAGAAAGCTTGTCCTGAAATACTCGAATCCTGGCTTCCTGAAGCCAGGTTATTGTTGGAGTTTCTGTATACAATTTTAGAAAGCTGAATTAGTAGGCCACCTTTTTCCAAGACATGTTTAAGGGTAGCAACAGTTCAACTCAATAAACATTTGAGTGTTGTGTGCCCAGGATCCCATCCAACCCCTCCAAGTCATTTCCCCTGTCTACTGCCTTATCTTTTTTCTTTCTTCTTCCATTCCCACCAACATAACATGCTGCAGTGTTTCTCTTGATTCCACATCTCCTAGCTACCATGCCATTTGTTTCCTTTATTACCAAACTGTTTGAAAAGTTGGGTATGCTTATTGTCTCTAGTTCATCTCTTTTTCTTTTGTAAATCACTCTAATTGGGCTTTCATCTCCCGCTCCACTAAAACTTCTTTTCAAGATCATTTGTGACCTCCATGTTATCAAATCCCATGGTCAGTTTTGAATCCTCTTCTTCCTTTATCAGCAACATTTGACAACATGACCAGCTCCTTCCTGGAACCCTTTTAAAATTTGGCTTTCTGGCCTCCACGTTTTCCTGTCTTTCCCCCGCCTTGCTGGCTGCTCCATATCCAGTCTCTGCATTCCCGTGGCAAGTCCAGGGGCTCCACTCTGGGACCTTTGCTTTTTTCCTCTGTAGGCATTATTTAGATGAGCCTACGTGGGCTTCAAATACCCTCTGTGTGCTGATGATGCCTCCCGGATTTAGATCTTCAGCTGGATTTCTCGCCTGACCTGCAGGCGATCCAGCTATGTTGAGCTCTGCAGCATCTCTTTGGATAAGGGGCATCTCACACCTTAGCATGCTTCA
Source organism: Pan troglodytes (assembly GCF_028858775.2). Lineage (NCBI taxonomy): Eukaryota > Metazoa > Chordata > Mammalia > Primates > Hominidae > Pan > Pan troglodytes. Next base: position 93,378,428 of record NC_072411.2, read on the forward strand.
AACCAGACTTAGGATTGCCCCACTCCCTCTTCTCTTTCTCACCTTGGTCAGTGGCAGCATCATCCTTTGGTTACTCGATGCAAAACTGTTTTTTTCCTTTTCTTCTATTGCACACTCAGTCCATCATCAGCCTGATCATCCTAACCACGTCCATAGCCACTTGTGCGTGTCCCAGGCCACTACCCTCCTTTGCTTGGATTATGTTGGTGGCCTCCTCACTGCGTCCCTGCTTCAACTCTCCTGTTGCCTCCGCCTGCCTCCCCTCAACCGCCAACTTTCTTATCTTCATGAATGTTATGGCCGCTGCCTAGAGTGATCTTTTTTAAAGATCTCCATCAGATTGTTTTTCTTTGCTGCTCACAAAACCTGCAGCAACTCCCTTGTGGCCTGCATGGCTCCACTTGATCTGGGCTCTGGCCACCTTCCTGACTGCATTTGTTACTTCTCACCCTCTCTTCCCCAGCCACACTGTCCTCCTTGCTGCTTCTTGAACATGCCACTGTCAGCATCACTCTTGTACCATAGAGGGGCTGACTTGTTCTCTTACTGCAATCAGGAATAGCAATCCCTGAAATAGCCAAGTCCTTCCCCAATCACCTGTTATTCTCTTAGGCTACTTTATTTTTCTCCAGAGCATTTGTGCTTACCTGACATCTTGCCATGGGCTCATTTTTTGTTACTTTATTGTCTTTTGCATTAGAATGTCATCTCCATGAGCACTTGCACTTTATTTTACCATCCCTGTATCCATAGTAATTAGAACAATGCCTGGCGCAGAGCAGCCACTCCATAAATATTGGTGGAGTGAGTGAATGAATGAATAGATTGGTGGGGGGTGGGAGAGCTGCTGTTCGTTAGAAACTGTAGAAGACATGGTTTTGTCTTTAAGGATTGTCCATTCTAGTTGTGGGTTGGGGGTAGCTACATAAGCCGCATTTTAATGTAACAGTATACTTACAAGGAACAAGTTGGAAGTGCAGAAAAATTGGTGGGTTCAGAAATTCTGAAGATGCCACTTGTGTTGAGTCTTGAAGAAGAATTTTTTTTTTTAAGACAGAATCTTACACTCTCACCAAGTCTGGAGTGCAGTGGCGCGATCTTGGCTTGCTGCAGCCTCCACCTCCTGGGTTCAAGTGATTCTTGTGCCTCAGCCACCTGAGTAGCTGGGATTACAGGCATGCGCCACCACGCCTGGCTAATTTTTGTATTTTTAGTAGAGATGGGGTTTCACCATGTTGACCAGGCTGGTCTCGAACTCCTGACATCAAATGATCTGCCTGCCTCGGCCTCCCGAAGTGCTGGGATTACAGGCATGAGCCACCACGCCCAACCTGAAGAAGGAATTCTTGAAGTAGGTGGCTTTTGTAGTTTATAGAAGATAAGACAAAAGACCAGTTTTGGCTATGGCATAATGACCCTGAATGTTAGGAAAGGGAAACGGTATTAGAGTTGAGAATGTAGAGCTATTTTTAAATTTTAATAAAACATTCCAATACCAATCTGCTTGAATCATTGGGAAGACTGAAGGATTATGAAGGTTATTCCAAAGTAATAGGAGGAGAGTTTGGGATAAGGAAATTACTTAAAATTGCAAGCTATGTGTCTGGAAAAATTGCCATCTTGCATTTCAGTCATGAACTGGAAAAAATTTTCAGACTTGTTAAATATGCCTAAGTGTATATGTGTGTAAATGCAATTTTTTAATGAATGAGTGGTGAATGATTTAATGTTGAAATGATATAAGTGTAAACAGATGTTAATTCATTTGTTTTACAACAGAATTTCTAGTTGCTATTGGTGATGAGTCACAATGTAATTTAGGAAGGGGCAACATTTGATATGAAGAATACTGATTTTAACCTTTATTAACTCTTACGAAACCCTTTGAAGCCACCCCCTTAGTATATTAGTGTTCATTGGATGCATAGGTGATCAGCTTGAGATCCAAAAAGAATATCCTTGTATCCTCAGTTACAGTAGGAACTTCCTAAGCCTTATAGATGACTTAGCCTGCTTTCACATAAATTTAACAATAGAGGAATAAGTTAGAGTATATACATTTTCTACTAATCTTTTTCCATCAGTCCACATCAACAGCCAAAACTTAGGCTGTTTTAGCACCTGGAGGGAGAGATGATTTGGATAGTTTTGCACCACAGACCTCTACCTTGGGAAAACACATGCAGGCATAATCATAGGTTACCTGCAGAAGGTCTTAGGTTACTGGCTTAAGACCGGAGGGTTTCATTTCTACTTTTATCCTCTATATTTTCATGAAGGATGGGTCGCTAAGGGCCCTTGGATGTTTCTTTAGGAATTGCTAGTTTTTAAGCAGTTGCTTTGCCTTCGAAAGACATATTTTCACACTCATACACCCTACCTCACGTTTGGCCATGCAGTGTTGCTGCTGCTTCTATCTATATTTATAATTGGTTTGGCCGTTATTAATAGCAGAAGCTTATGCATATTTTTCTCATGTGAATAGCATTATGGATAAAAAAAGGGACATTCAAAATGGCAGAATCTCATCTAAGTTCAGGGAAATGTATTAAAGAAAAGTGTTACTGAAGTATAAAGATGTTAAAGGCATAAATTATAAAATGAACACATGTAGCTATTTAAGATTACATGATAGAGTGAGTCATGGCTATCTGGTTACTCATTACCTGGAATGTGGGTATAGGGAAGGAGGAAGTGTGGAAACATGTGCATGGGTGTTGGGCATTGTTCCTAAAACAAGTAGAAAATGATATATAACACTTTGAACATTTGCCTCCTTTCCGTAACTTAACATAACTTTTATTATAAGAATATTATATCTATGATTGATTGTTAATGTCATGCTTTGTCTTACAGGCATAGCTTAGGTAGCATAGATGCATTTTAAATTTTGAAAATCTTTGTCCTTTTCTATATTTAGAGACTTTAACTTTCTTTGATGTTTACAAATATATTGCATTGATCTTTAATAGGACTCTTAAAATTAAAACCAGCGCTAATTAAAAATTCTGGCTGTGAAAATAGAGAAATTGAGTTCGATAAATTTGTAGCTAGTGATCAGTTATACATTTTTTTTCACTTGGCCTCTTGTGGCCTACTGTTTCTGAAATCCCACTGTTTGCTTCATTTCTCCTCTTTCACAGACACTCTGGTCTATATTCTGTTTTACTCACTCCACATATTCAAATCCTGCTCATCTTTTGCGGTATATGGGAAACCACCTCCATTCTGAAGCCTCTTCTCTAAAGGCCACTTGGTGGTCCAAACACATATGGTCCATATTGTGCATTCTGTCACAACCATGACCTTTTATTTATATATGATTTTTATTAATCATATGACTTTTATTTATCTTATGTATCTCATTGATTGTTTCCTATTTAAGTATTAGACTTCTACAATAGTAAGCATCTTTGGAAGAGGGACTATACATGGATACTTTGTTGCTTCAAGATCAGTGGTCTTAAAATCTGCCTGTGTTTGGTTATTTATAGTTAACTTGTCAGGTAACACCATCCTAATGTATTGTGTGTGTTATAAAACATACACAAGACTGGGAATTTTTAAAAAGTGATGAATACAGAAATATAAATAGAAGTTCTGATGTTTATATTTGTACTCCAGTGGCTCATCTTGGGCATGCCCTGGGATGCCCACACCTCACTTTGGAGACCTGGCATTAGGTTCATAGTAAGTATTCAGGAAATATTTATTTTTAGCCTTCAGCTATTCTGTGCTGCTTACTGACAAAATTCCCAACTATTGGAAATGAAACTTGAGTTTATAGTCTAAGTGTGTTTGAGACCTTGTAAGGGGGTATAAGGAACGATTAGTCAGAATAAGGTAGGTTATTTTTGAGTGGCAGGCCTTCCTAGCTCAAGGCATAACACAACAAAGGTTTGTTTCTCGTGAAACACAATTTGATGGGGGTCTGTTGGGTTTTCTCAGAGGCTCTCCTAAAAATGGTTACTCAGATATCCAAGCTGCTTCTATATTGTAGTTATAATATCTGGAACACATGGCTTTTTTTTTTTTTTTTTGAGACGGAGTTTCACTCTTGTTGCCCAGGCTGGAGTGCAGTGGTGCAACGTCGGCTCACTGCAACGTCTGCCTCCCGGGTTCCAGGAATTCTCCTGCCTCAGCCTCCTGAGTAGCTGAGATTACAGGTGTCCGCCACCACGCCTGGCTAATTTTTTGTTTTTGTTTTTGTTTTTTGAGATGGAGTCTAGCTCTGTCGCCCAGGCTGGAGTGCAGTGGCACGATCTCGGCTCACTGCAAGCTCCGCCTCCCAGGTTCACACCATTCTCCTGCCTCAGCCTCCTGAGTAGCTGGGACTACAGGCGCCCGCCACCACACCCAGCTAATTTTTTGAATTTTTAGTAGAGACGGGGTTTCACCGTGTTAGCCAGGATGGTCTCGATCTCCTGACCTCGTGATCCGCCCGCCTCGGCCTCCCAAAGTGCTGGGATTACAGGCGTGAGCCACTGCGCCCAGCAATTTTTTGTATTTTTAGTAGTGACGGGGTTTCACCATTTTGGTCAGGCTGGTCTCGAACTCCTGACCTCAGGTGATACACCAGCCTCAGCCTCCCAAAGTGCTGAGATTACAGATGTGATCCACTGTGCCCGGCCCACATGGCTTTTAAGATTGCTGTGGAAGGTGAAGAGAGAGCATGATAAGATCTTCTTCATTGGCCAGTGCATAGTCACATGGGCCCAGCCTAACTGCGAAGGAAGCTGGGAAATACAGTCTCCTCTTGTGCCCGGGAAGGGAGAATGGAATGGGATTTAGTTAATATATCACATGGTCTCTTGTCTGCTAGGATTATTTCAGTAAGGTTGTTGGCTGTTTGGTAATTTAACTTGTGGATATCATGTAAAGCAAGCTTCTGTGTGAATTTAAACATGAGTTCAGTAGTATAATTTAGAATGAAAGACCTCTTAAAATATTTTCAATTTTTTAAAAAATAATAATTGTAATCATGGTGAATTTCCACATTTCCAGTTTAATTTTATTTGAATGCATTTCCACAGAAGTAAAACTGTTCATCCATTTTCCATGTTTCTGTTGTTACTTTTTTTCTTTCACACTATTGTTCAACAGACTTCAGTAGCTTTTTGGTTTATTATCAATAAAGACTTTTCTAATAGTGTTATAGTTGGTTGCTGTTGCTTACAGAAATAGTTGATATGTGATTATTGTGATTATTGGTGATTATTTGAAGATGTTTTAGTGCATTGGTAATTTATTGGAGTAGATCCATCTTTGTTCCAATTCTCATATTACTGATTTTCTTGGAACCAATATGTCTGTTGGAATTATTAGAAAATTAGATGTTGGTCTCTTCTATATTGATTCACATATTCATCCATTGGGAATTTCAGTAAAATGGTTCTAACCAGCTTTGAAACTTAAGCCAATGCAATGTTAATGTTTTTGGATTCAACTCTTCCCAGATGGGTGATGAATAAATAAAAGTCAGTTTCCCCTATATTCAAGAGCTTAAAGTTGTGTTTAAGGACAACTTTAAGTTCGTTTTCCACATATGACTATAGTCAAAGATAGAAGGTGAGGAAATATGAAAATTTTAGAAAAGATTACAGAAGAATATTTTTGTTCAGAAAGGAGAAGAATATTGGGTTTTCGCAGGTGAGATGGGGAAGTTTCAGGTTATTGCGTAATGCATTAAGAGTTCCTATTTCCATAATATGAGTCAGGGCAGTAGGCTTTCAAAGCTTCTCTTGACTCAGTGGTGCTATATTTTTAAATTGTAGATTTTTTATTCTGCTGAACCTGTGTGTGTCTGTTTGCATACTGAAGATTTTTCTAGATTTGGTAAGAGTTGCAAATGTTACAGGTGTAAGTGAATGAAGAAAAATTATCTGGGCACATTTTTAGCTCTTCTTATAAGGGTGGTTTGTATATTGTGAGGCAGATTCATCCACACCCCCACCCCTTATCCTCCCACCGTCCATCCATCCATCCATCCGTCCATCCATCCATCCACCCATCCATCTTCCCATCCATCTTCCCCTCCTCCCCAAAAGCAAAACTCTTCTTGTGTGCATATATTTTAGTCATACCAATTGCCTTTTTTAGTTTTTATAGTTCAGATACATGTGAAGAAGATCAATGTGAATTAATTGTTATATTCCCCACTTTCAAAATTATCTTCCCTACTATTCAAAATAGTAAGCTGCATAGTAAGCTGACCAAAGGCAGCTTAGTATTTTATAGTCAATGTAATAAAATAAACAGCTTTCTAAAACTCAGAGCAAAGGAAACATAGAAAATAGATGAGACCCCAGTGAAAGTTAATACCATGACATCTTCTAAGCTTACTGAACTTGAACTTTTCATTTCCTGGTAGTCAAAGCAGAAAAGGGAAATGTGATCAGTTACATTATTTTTGCATATAAGATCAAAGTGCATTTGCTCAAAAGAAGCAAAGTTTTCTTTGCCAATTAGATTTCAAAGAGATTTCTCCTGTGAGACTGACTATGTGAAGGGTGTCATCATGACAACACCTCCCAAAACTTAGTAATGCATTTTAGATAGCTGCTTCTCATGTTACTAAGTGGAAGCAGCGGACATAACACCAAAGCACAGTTTAGGAAAAGCAAATCTATAAGGATTTAGATTTAGGAAAAGCAAATCTATAAGAGGTATAAGTAAGTGGCTGTCACCCTTGGCTGTCTGTTAGAACCAGTGCAGAATTCCCTTAGAATCTATAGGGTTGGGGAGGGGGAACAAGGTTTCGGCTCCGTAGGTGCCTAGTATACATCCAGGGATGAGAACCATAGGTACAAGTGCTGAGCTTATTGATGGTTTGACTCAATTAAAGAGTACAAGGAACAGATAGATTGCATATTTCCTTCAGGTGCCTTGTAGTTCTGTGAAAGTTTTTTGTGTTCATTTATTTGTTTTCTGTTTTCTCATAAATGGGCTTTGAATTAAAGGTGGTCTTCAGATAATTGGAGGTTTTATTCTCTGGTAAGGGCTTAGAGTACACAATTTCCACTGCCAATAAAAGATCCTTAATTTTAAAATTCATTAATAGATTGGTCTGCCTTCATTTTATGAAAATTTAGGAAGCAAACCTAGACTTGTTTGAATAGATGGCCCCTCATCTCTACAGAGATTTCTACAGAGATTAGGGGCCATAAGTCATATGACAAATAGAAAGTTCTCCAGACTGGAACTGATTTATGATAATGATTCCCAGTCTTTGGGCCTCGGGAGTTATTGTAGGGATTGCTGTTTTCTCAATCAGTAGGTATTTGAAGTACACATATTTGAAGAGAACAGTCATATGTGAGTGAGTGTGTGTGTGTGTATGTGTGTGTTTTAACCTTTAAGCAATAAAGCTAGAACTACTAGTCTAGAATAGTTTTAGAAATTGGCATTTCCTATTTGACAATTTATAAAAATTTTAGGGATGTCTTCCTTTAGCAGGTGTTTAGCACTAAAATCTTTGGAGACATGTGCCTTCATTCCAAATCTCTGTAGATTTTCTTCTCTGTCAACAAGGCTACCACTGGCATATAGAAAGCTCCAGTGAGGGTCCTCTGGCATCATCCTAGGACTTGTCACTGAGTTGATTGGATGTGACAGCATGTCAGATTTCAGTGGCAAGAATGGCATGGAGGTGAGCAGAGGGTTGTCACTGTAGCTTTTCTAGGCAGTCTCCTAGCAATTTAATTTAGGAAGATTTAACGTGTGGAGTCTTTGAAGATGTATTGGTTCATTGATCCAGGAAAGTTTTGAGTGCCGCACCTCTGCAGGTTTCGGTGATTTTGTTGGTGCAGAAAACTTGTTCTCAACACAAATTCGGAACACTGAAAGTAATCCTTCTTTGGAGGAGGACGTATTTGATGTGCGGAGGCAGAAGGGGACTGTGATAGGTAGCTCTTGGTAGCTTTAGCAAGCCATGATGGAGGGAGAGCCTTGGACTTGAGTATCTGGAGAGCAGGTGCAGCGTCGTTTTTATTTTTGCATCCTGTCCAATGCTGGGCACAGTTGTTGGCAGACTGTAGGCACTGGATACATCCGCTATAGAACTCAAGAAGGAAATGAGGATAAAAGTGATACTTGTTCAAGGGGGACCTAGAGAACTGACCAACAGTTTTTGGAGACGAAAGGGCATATCAGCTGGAGACTGTAAGCAAGGTAGGAAGGATAGGAGCAGCATATTCTCATTAGCCAGCTCTGAAGAAGGCTGTAATTGCCTTTGCTCCTTAGTTCAAGAACTAGCAAGGGCCTGCAATGTTACTAGTGCAAATGTAATCACAGTTTTTTAAATTTTATTATTATTATACTTTAAGTTTTAGGGTACATGTGCACAGCGTGCAGGTTTGTTAGATATGTATACATGCACTATGTTGATGCACCCATTAACTTGTCATTTAGCATTAGGTATATCTCCTAATGCTATCCCTCCCCCCTCCCCCTACCCCACACTTTGACTTTTAAAAGGAGATTTTAGGTGACTGTTTGCCTGTGTCTTCACATTGAATTTATACAGACCAGCATTAGAGAGAATTGCTGAATCCAAATAACCCAAATGAAAATTTTTAACTAGAGTATAAAGTAGAGCCTCACTCCTCTTTAACTTAATTCTTCGAGTATTTTAAACCCACAGAGCTCTTTGTAAGCATATGAATGTGCACTTATATATGTCTACTGAAATAACATTTTATTTCATTTCCTTTTTGTTATTTGTAAATAGTTGGCAAGCAAACATAGACTTTGAAGATGCCATACATTAATTTTATTTCTTTTTTTGCATGAATATGAGAAAAGGTGATGTTAGGATTAATTACACGTTTTTTTCTGAGCATATACAATGTGTTGCACTGTGCTAGGCACTAGATGGTGAGTCTTAATTCCCACTCTCAAAACTGTAAACAAAAAAAGTCTCCCAAACTTAAAACACAACATATTACACACCATATTACAAGGCTGTAATAGATGTAGAAATAGGATTTTATAGGTGTACAGGCAAGGGACTCCTAGAGCGAGCTGAGAGGCAGGGAGTTCCAGGGAAATGAGCCAGGAAAAAGAGCAGGGCCAGCTCTAGAGAAGGGCCTTGCTTGCTTTGTAATCTGTAGCACATCAGTGAGAAATCAAGCTTTTAGGATTTGATTCTGTATGAGTGTATCTTGCTTGGTTTTGACCTCTCTGGATAACCAGAAATCAGTCTGAGTATATAGAAATGGAGCTTTCATATTGAAGGTACAAGCTTGTATCAAGCTTATATTTTGTAATAAAAATATGTGTACTATGTAGAGCTCCCAAGGACCTGATGCCTGTCTCCAGATTACCCTGAAGCAGTCTCTGTTCCGATCCAAGGTCTCTCGCTTCTACCCAGCTGTTCTGGGAGGATTGTCTCTAGTCTTTTATCAGATAACTTTAAGCCCCTGCAGATACGTAGTAATAAATACCAACTTCCTGCTTGCAGATCCAAGTGTTTGCTTCTCTCAAAAAATATATATGTAATCTGTGTGTGATATTTCAACATAGTCATTTTCTTGTAGCCACTTTTGAGATGTATTGACATGACTTAAAACACTTGAAGCAGTATTTGAGTGCTGTGCATTTGGATGTGTTCTGAAGCAGCACTGTCTGTGTGATGTAAGCATGCAAGAGTTGTTTGAAACCCTTTGTATCAGGGCACTTTCTGTGTACCAATGTTAAATCTTCCTGTAGCAGTCACATAGCTTAAAGCATGGCTGTTTAGTCACTCCCTGCCTAAAGTCCAGGGCCAGGCTCTGACTGGATTGGTGGAGAGCATAGCAAGCTTGTAAACTGATGAGGGAGGGAGTGGCCTCTTTGCATTTTAGGCTAACTCCAGTAAGGAAGAGGAGGGCTGCAGGGAAGAGAGCCTGCAGGCCGAGTGGTATATGATATTTTTGCTTTACCCATTCTTATGTGACCACTTTGAAGTCATTTTGTTATGCAGACACTTTAGCACTGAAAACACCATAAACATAAGCAATCTCAAATAATGTGCAGAACAGACTTGGCATCTTGAGCTTCCTTATTGTTGAAACCCTTTACTTAGAGTGGCAACCAGGACATGGGTAAGGGAGGGAATGGGAGTGGAAACCATCTGGAAGACACACTCACATAAGCCCTACTATGTTGACCATACACAGTCCTCTCAGAGAAAGCTGTCAGTCACTCTAGGCCTGGAGCCTGCTCAGTCTCTGAGGGGGCTTCTCTCTCCATGGTCTGAATCATCGTCCTCTGATGTCCTTTTGAGTCACTGATTTTCTTTTTAAAATTAAGACATGGATTTGGCTAAGTCATGATGGAACTTACTTGTTTTCTATTTGAAAGTCTAGAGGAAGGGTTTCCACATTTTATCTCTGTTACAAATTTGCAAACCTTGTTTGAGTAGGTACATCATAAACCCTGGGTATGGTGGGATGTTGAGCCTCCGGACCACATTAGGATCATGTCAGTCAAGACTGCCCCCAAAATCCTTGGAACTGCTGCTAAGACATCTATCTCTCTGGTGCCTAAGCAAAATAAATGCATTATACTTATAATCAGAGTACTCCTTTGAACCATAGTTTTGGGGGACAGAACTGATACAATTTTGCTTTGAGTTCTAACAAATTTCTTACAGAAATGTTTAAACGTATGAAGTTAAATCTGGCTACAAGGGGGACAAGATTAGGAATGGAGAAGGAGTCATGGTAATGAAAAAAACGACATTTTTTGACAGCATTGTATCAAGATGGCTTGTGAAAATGTCTTGCTTAGATATAGAAATCCCCATTAAGAGGTTCCTGAAAGCCAAAAATGAGAGACTCCTCTAAGACAATGGCAAGCTGGTGATGGTAAGGAAAGGGTGGCTTTGGAAGGTATTGGGTGGCTGGATGAAAGAAGAAAAGCAAAATTTTAATCACAAAAACTTTTTTCTGGTCTTAGTGTTCCTCTCATGCTTTGGGGAAAGGTTTTGTTGTTGTTTTCAACAGGCAACACGGACCAGATGACTTGTCCTCACATCACTAAATTATTTTCTAGTTAGATAGTACATGATTTCTCTAAACTGAGCTCCTGAGGGTAGGGACAGTATCCTTTGTATGCCTCTGCCTGACGCTCTCCTGACACATAAAATGTGTATTGAATTAAGGAGTTCTGAATTATCTTAAAATTATTCCCAGAATGCTTCCTTCTTTACAGTATCATGATATGAATTTAGCTATTAACAAGGAAGACTCTTATTATTCTTATTTTTATTATTTTGCCAATTCACTTTTCTTTCTGTACAATAATATATGCAAGCTCAGACATTTCATGGTATATACACAGTGGTCTGTGTGTATGTATGTGCAAGTATCTATCTATATTCAGGCATCTCATTAATATTGGTAGATTTAATTGAATTTTGCAGCCACTCCATGAAATGGCTACAGATTTGGTTTTCCTAAACATGAATAGATTGATGACCTTGATTCTGTAAGGCACACCCACAGATTCGGCCCCCACATACCTTTTAGTCTTTTATTGAGCACCTGCTGCATTTCAGACCAAGGGTACTTTATAGACATCCTCTGCACAGCCCTGTGAGGCTTCAAGCACAAACCAAAGCTTGAAGAAGTTGATAGCCTTTTACCGCTGCCCATTTTCTCTCCTTTATGCATTAAAAAAAAAATCAGACAGTATGTACTTGGGGTTCCAGTTCAAATGGCGTCTCTACCTATTGCCTTCTGTGATAACCTGAGCCAGATCTCTCTGCACTTCCACAGTATATGGTGCTATTCAGGTCCCCAGCACAGTGCTTTCTAGGGCAGATGGGGCACTGGGGGCTGTCAGAGTTAGAGGAGAGTGTTTTACATTTGACTCTTGTAAACATGAAAGCTTCACTTAACCAAGCAGTCTAACTGTTTGGGATGTGGATATGACGTACTTTAGATCAGAATGTGTTTCTAAGTTAAAGAAAAAGTGGCATATGAGGTGCTGCTTTTTAAGGCTTTAAATCAGTAGGGAACATCTGTCTGTAAAAAATCAGCAGAAACCATTCTTTTTAATAAGTGCAACATTAAATTTAGCATTAAGTTGTAAAGGTGATTAGCAAGGTCTGTAGAGTAACTTCTCTTGGGATAGGTGTTTCCATGATTTAGTTGCCTGTAACAAAGTCATAAAAATCGATCATGAAACTAATTGAAATAAGCCATTTTTGCCAAAAAGTTTGGAAACATTTGTGTTGGGAATTTGTTTAAAGTGAGCCAGAAAGGCTATTCTTGTAGACCATAGCTGTGCAATTCTTTTAAAAAGAGTTGGGTATTAAAAGGTGATTGTTAGAATTCTTTTGTTAAAAGAGATAGTAAAAATGCTTTAAGAGCTTATTGAATTTGAATTAAGAGCCCCAATTGCATATTTGTTCTTTTCTCCAAATCAATGTGTTTGGTTAATTTCTGGACTGGGGAAATAGCATAATTTCCTCCCTGCTGTCTGCTTCCTCCCAGCCTCTTTCCTTGTATATGCATTGGGGTTCAGATTTTGCAGCTTTCCATGACATGCGTCTCTCAGTAAAAGTCATCTTTTCCTTTTCTGAATATCTTTAGGAGTTTACAGATATGTTTATTACCTTCTCCTACCCCCTTTTTATGGGGGAACTTAGATGTCTTTCTTGTTAGATTTTAAGCTTCTAGATGACAGATTCTCTTAATCATCATCCTCAGAGCCCTCACAGTGAGTACAACGCCTCTTACCTCATGAGTATCCATGAAATCCTTTGGGAGCCCTGCTCTTCTGGATGACCTCACCCCTGCTTCCACATACTCTTCCATTTTAGTTATTAAGGGATTAAATCAAGGCAGTGGAAGCCATTCATGCTTCATTAATTTGTGAGATAACAGCCTGCAGTAGCAAGGGCAGATAAAGAAGTAGAATTAGCCTTTTTGCTTTTGACCTCTTGCCAAACCCCAACAGGATGCTCCGCTGTGGGGAACTTTCCCCCCTGTGGTGGTTTCATGCCTAGGGCATTTCTAGGTACTGTTTTCTTTGAAGCAAGTTTCAGAAGGAAGTCCTCAGCAGCACAAGGGATTGCTACTAAATTCCAAAGAGCGGCTTCCAGGCCCTCAAGACAGATGTTTCCTTCTCTCTGCTTTTATATCTTAAGTTCAGTCCTTTTCCTTCCTGGGATAATTTAGTCTCTCTAAATCCCTTATCTGCTTCCTAATGTGTGTCTCCAATACCTGGCTTCTGCAATCCACCTTTGAAAAAGAGTCACTCTTTGGCCCAGTTCACATTCTTACCAGTCCAATAGAAGGAAAGGTGCTTATTTTGTTGAGTAACTCTTAGCAAGCTGGTCCTGGCCAGGGCGGACTTGAGGATCTCCATTATGATTTGATAATGGTCAGGCCTCCAGGCTAGAAAAAATTTTGGGGTGTCCCTAAGCTTCTTTGTCACAAGGATTACAAATAAGTGTTCTAAAATCTTGAAAGAAAACTACCCCTTGTGTTTTAGATTATTTTCTGTAACTAGGATGTGAACTCCTGAAATAATGAGCTTTGCTTATTAATTCTAATGCTGAAGTAGGAGAGTTTCTTGTCCAATTATGCGGGTGTTACAGGAAAGGGGTCCCAATCCAGACCCCAAGAGAGAGGGTTCTTGGATCTTGTGCAAGAAAGAATTTGGGGTGAGACCACAGAGTAAAGTGACAAACAAGTTTATTAGAGAATCAGAGGAACAAAAGAATGGCTACTCTATAGACAGAGAAGCCCCAAGGGCTGCTGGTTAGCTTTTTTTGTGGTTATTTCTTGATCATATGCTAAACAAGGGGTGGATTATTCTTGAGTTTTCCAGGAAAGGGGTGGGCAAGTCCTGGAACTGAGGGTTCCTCCCCTTTTTAGGCCATGTAGGGTAACTTCCAGATGTTGCCATAGCATTTGTAGATTGTCATGGTGCTGGTGGGAGTATCTTTTAGCATGCTAATGCATTATAATTAGTGTGTAATGAGCAGTGAGGAGGACCAGAGGTCTCTTTCATTGCCATCTTGGTTTTGGTGAGTTTTGGCTGGCTTTTTTTTAACCACATACTATTTTATCAGCAGGGTCTTTATGACTTGTATCTTGTGCTGACCTCTTATCTCATCCAGTGACTAAGAATGCCTAACCTCTTGGGAATGCAGCCCAATAGGTCCCAGCTTTATTTTACCCAGTCCTTATTCAAGATGGAGTTGCTCTGTTTTGAAGGTGTCTTACACAGGGATTTCTAGTTTTTAAAACATCGTAACACATGTGAACCATTTTATATACACATAATATTCAGATAGTATGATTTTCTTCCTTAGTGGTTACATTTGACTGCCAGGATTAAAGTATATTTTTGAGTGACCCATTTTAAAAAATGTGAAACGTGGTATATGTTGAGGCTGACCTAAGTAATCTATGAAATTTCACAAAAATATTGTGAGATCTGTGTTTTGAAAACAAGTATGATTCTAAAGGAAGAAGAAACTAAGATGCATATTCATCATATCTTATTTTAAAGCCTGACTTTCAAGCTTTATTTGATGCTTTACTGTTGTCATTCTAAAACAGATGTCATCTTCAAATGACTTATCTTGATGATATTATTTTTGTTTTGTAGCCAGTAAAAACAATCCTTTTCCGGTTATGTAGCCAAAGGAAAGCAACACGGCCACTTATGTTTAGGATATAAGAATGTAAATGAAATTAGAAAATTACATGTTGATAAAACAGTCTTAGAAAAAAATGATTGTAGCTCATTTTCTAAGATAATTTTCACCTGCATTCTGCCATCTGTCATGCTATGGCATAGCATCTTTGTTATATTGGGATGGCAACTAGGGACTTCATTAGATGTATAAAAATAAAAGTGCAGTGTCTTAAAAAAATAAGTTGTTGTTGTATGGTATGTCTTTTTCTATTTTATTTCCTTTCAACCTATCTATGATTTTATATTTTAAATGTCATTCCTGTAGGCACATATACTTGAGTCTTGTTTTTATATTCATTCTTACATTCTCTGCCTTTTAATTGCAGTATTTTGTCCACTGACATTTAATGTAATATTCGACATGGTTGGATTTAATTTGTCATTCAATTATTTATTTCTGTTTCTTCCCTCTTTTTTTTCTTTGTTTTTTGTTTCCCTATTCTTGGCTTCTTTTGGATTATTTGAATTTTTTATTCGTATAATTCCATTTACTTTTTAGTTATTTTGGCTATAGTTCTTCATGGGTTGTTCTAGGGATTATAATATACCTTAACTTTTTAGAATCCATATAGAGTTAACATTGTCCCACTTTATGTGAAATGTAGAAACCTTCCAACCATTTAGGTATATTTACCATCCATCTCCCACCAGTCCCATCTGTTATGTTTGTTTTCACATTGTTTTCTTTTTACTGCATAGTGCACACTTTGCCCATTGTCATTTATTTTGAAAGGCTTTTCTACCTTTTCTTGCCCTGAAGCTTGGACTATTTAGGAATGTTTACCAGTGTTGTGGCTAGCAGGGGTAACTGTAATGTGTACATAAATTAAATTACCATGCTTATACTGGCATAGGACAAGACTGCAGTGAAGCCTTCCAGGATAAAGGTACAAATAACTATAAAGACTTATTTTCCCTAAAGTTTTACCTTAAGATGTGATAAGACGAATGTCTGGTGGAAGGGCATAACACTAACTTGACAATGATATCAAAATGTCAACTTGGGGATATTTTCCAATTGGGCAAATGTTTCTGAATTAAGAATATGAGACAATTATAGATATAAAGATATAAGGAAGGCCAACGTAGTGCCTCTCCTTAAGAAAACTCAAGGTTTCCATGCAAAACACACCATACATAATTCCCTTTCTCCTTTTCCTTCTCTTCCATGTCCTTGTGGACCACCTCAATCCTGATTGGGCTTAGCGTGAAGTTAGAATTGGGGAAGCACATGGAGGTTAGGCATTTTTAAAAAACACTTTTTTGGGGGTTAGTTTAGAAACACCCAGTTTTAGGACTAAACCAGAGCTAGTAAGGAAAAGAAATAGTTGAGACTTGTATATCTCAACTGTAGATGGGAATTTTGAGACTGAGCTATTTTGAGAGGGTTGAATTCCAAAGGAGAATTTCCTGGTGTTATTTGAAAGTACTCTAGGGCTCAAGATTAAATGAAAAGGAATAATACCATTTTGAGAGCTTTTGAAGAAAATGACTTGAAATAAGAAGGTAGAAACAGTTATCTAAGTTCAGGTAAGTTTCCTGAGACAAATTTAGTTCTGTTAAACACTTTGGCTAATGGAGAGGTCCAACCACCAGTTCTCAGAATGGATTAGATTGGCTTTGGAGAATGATTTCTCAAGCAACTCTATAGGGAAGAGCTGGAGAGGCTGAAACATGGGGCCATGTTTGAAAGAACATAAGCTTTGGATGTATTTGGGTGTCACAGACATCTTTTCTGCTTTGCACTTGAGGTGAAACAAACCTAGGAAGGAAATGGCAGGGTGGAGAACATGGAGCTTTGGGAAAAGAAGCCCTGCCATTGTGTCTGATGGCCATGAAAGCAGAACCACTCTGACGAACACTCTGAACAGAAATAAGATGGGAGAGGAACATAAATACCAGCTAGACAATTGTGAACATGCAACCCAGCATTCCACCGTGACAGAAAATAACAGATGAGCCCCAAACCAAACTTCTAAAACCTAAAAGTGATAGATACAGCTGTCTGGAAACATACTTAGTGCTGGGGAAAGTTTGGCTCTCAAAGAACAGCCGTGTAGCTGATCTGGAAATGAAGGGGAGATGGCCTTTAAACATCGGGCTGACCCTATTCTTAGAGCTCAACTAGAGGACAGAAGAAGAGGATAAAACCATGCCCTTAATGTGGTAGGACTAAAACCGTGTTTACTCCCTTACGCTATCGTCATTATATTATAATTAACCATTCATTTCTCTGTGTGGTAAATAACAATGCTGACACGGTCACAAAATAATGTGAAGCATATGGGTCACAACTGTTTTTAACTAAAGACTTCTCTAAAGATTTATTTAGGTTCCTTAATTACAGAGTGGCTTGGAAGACTGGCATGTGGTTTCAGTTTATAGTTATAAATGTTGGAGCTGATGATGGGTACGTGCTCATATTGCCAGAGAGGGAGAGGAACAAGATTGGGAGGGGGATTTGTGTTCTTTGGGGCCCTCCCTTTTGCCCCCACCCCTTGTTTTTTTAAAAGAAATTGAAGATCTGTGTTTATAAGAAATAAGTCTGATGACATTTATACTGTCCTTGAGATGGGTATGCCAGTAGTTACAAGCCAATTTTTCCAGTGCTTAAGTACTTTAATTGGTAAATTTTCATGTCACTTTGAACTCAGTGGCTCTCTAGAATCCTGAGAGAATAAATCCCTTTTAGCCTTTGTCTTCTATTAAAATTATACTCTCTGTTAGATGAATGAGACCCTGTCTTTGAGGACAGCAGTTAAGTATTTCAGCCTGGATAGAGAAGAAAAAAATAAGTGTTCAACTTAGGTTATTTGAGTTAAAATGAACTCACAACAGGGTGATTTGGTGATCTTCCAAAGCCTTGTGTTTGTATATATGTGTGTGTGTGTGTGTGCCATATATGTTACTCATTTTTGAAGTAATTTTGCATTATTTTGGAACCAGTGGTAAATATAATGCAAAGTTGTAGCCCTAGGAGCATGGGAAAAAGATCTGTATTCAACAATACGTGAAAAATTCAGTGAGTACGTATTATATGTTGGAAAACTTCTTTTGTATTTACTGTAATGTGTTTTCGTGCATTTCTTGCCAATGATGATAATAAAAGTGGCATCTCAAAATATTATCTGAACATTGGAGGAGCAGAAGGGGAGGAAGGCTCATAAAAAAATCTAAGCAATGCTTTCCTTTCCTACATGAAGGTCATAGAAGAAATGAATTTCCCATTGTTTATCATTCTTCATGGAGCTCACTCCAGTAGGGACTTTGCCACTGCTTCGAGAGCATCCACTCATTCATCCATCCCTTCATTTATGATTTGGTATCGGTTACATTTCATGTTTATGTCTCTATGGCATAAACATGGCATAAAGATTAATTAGAAAGGCTCTGCCCTAGAGGAGTTTGTATTCTGGTAGGGAATAAGAAGGTGTGTACATAACTAATTATAACACACAAAGATTTTCTGACATTTATTCAGGGCTTTATAAATTTCAAAGTGCTTGTATGCACTTTTATTTGATCTTCTAAAGTATGTGGCTACATTCTCCATGTTGGAGATGAAGACACTGAAGTTCAGCCATGGTAATGACTTGCTTGAAGTCAAGTAGGTGTTGAGATACATCTGTACGGCCCAGGGAATTGCATCTGAGATGTTTTCTGCCTCTGTGTTCATTGTTTTCCACTATGCCCATTATGCAATGGTGCACAGACTAGGGAATCAGAATGTGAGAGAAGGCTAAGGCCACAAGCAGCTGTGAAGCTTGAGCAAGGCTTTGGTTGTGTAGAGAATGGTTGAAAGGCCTTTGAGAGACAGAGATCAGTGCACATTGTTCAAAGGAACAAGCTAGAACAAGCTGTTATTCAAAAAAGACCCTGGTGTCAGGATCTTTTTATTACTTTTTTTCTGTCTGTCGTTTTCTTTTATTCATACATTCATTCAACAAATGCACTTAGAGTATACAGTACTTATTATATGCAAGGCAGCAGACTCACTGATATGAGGGTTACAAAATAAGACTAGGGGTGGCTATCCTTGAGGATCTCACAGTAGTTCAGCTGGAAGGTAAGATCTTCTGGCAAATAATTGTAGGAGAACATGATGAGAGAGGGAAGAATGTGATTCACAGTATTTCTGGGTTCAAGTTATGACTCTTCTGAGAATGGGATCATGGGCTTCTCATGTCATCTCTTAAGACCATGTTTCTTTAAGGAGGCTAGCATTTAATTTGCAGGTCTGTGTTGAAGATTAAGTCCAATTGTGAATCCTAGGACACTTTACTGGGCTCCTGGCACATCAAAGGTGTTCAGTAAATTGTCATTATTTATGGTTCCGTATGCCTTTGGAAGAAAAGCCAAAGTCCTTGACTGGTGTGAACAGCTCTCTGTGATCTGCTTGGCCAAATATACACTCTTCCTGTATCCCAGTCCTTCACCAGTCTCCTGGCTGCAGACTGGTTGCTCTCTGCACCCTTGTCACCCTGTGGTCTATGCAGAATGCAAAGGTTCTTTATCCCAGTGGTCAGTCGCAGGCGTTAGCTCTGGCCCTGCTGTGTCACACTGGCAGTGGACCTCAGCAAGTTATGCCTTTGCTTTGTGCTGGTCTTGTTGTGAGATTTAAAATGACTAAACGTAAAGAGCTTGGAGGCAGTTCTGGTACATGGTAAATTGGATATTATTAATTCTAATTACTGTCTTATCCATCCTGCACTGAAGCTTCCTATCAGCTCTTTTGTTTTTCATTTGGAACCTGCCTATCTCTCTCCGCAGCTCATCTCTTATCCTCTCTTCATTATGCTTTGCTTTGCCTTCCAGCTACATCGAACTGCACATAATCCTTCACCCCACCTCCATGATGTTTTGGCCTTTATTTTTGTCTAAAAGACATTTGTCTTGCTCATTCATTCTTTAGGACTGAGTTTTCCACCTCTTGAGTTTCTCTGAGTCCATTCTCCACCCCTTTGAGGTTTGTCTTGTTCTGCCATGTTTTGCACATACCTTTATCATTGGGCTTAATGTATTGGCTCCATTTTCTCTTTCTCTTTCTCTCCTCCTTTTGACGGAGAACTCCTGAAAGAAGGGGTCAAGCATTAATTGTCTCTACACTCCAGCTTTTTCTTGACACATAGTAGACTCTCAACAAATACTTGTTAATAAATGAAGTGAGGACTTTACCTATTTTAAATACATTGTCTTATTGTGAGAATCATTTTTTCAATTAGCTAGAAGGGGCAAAATTTACTTTAGTAAATTTTGAAGTGGGGAAGAGCAACAGGACCACTGCTCTGGCCTTACTTGATAGAGGCCCTTTGTCATCCTAAGGCAGGGTTAGAATTTTGGGAGGCTTGGGCTGGACAAAAACCCTGGCAAACCCAATTTTGCCTCTGATGGATCTTAGAGTTGCAGTCATTTGTTTGTAAAGGCAGTAGTTCTGTATTTAAGTTATTGTAGTAACATCAGCTATTTGGTATTTGATAATATTTTTCTAATGTTTGAAAAGATTTTTTTCCCTCATATTGAAACTTCAGTGTATTGTCCTGAAAAATCTCAACGTTATCCAATTTTAGACATGTGGTGTTAACATTTTCTCCTTGTTTGTCTGAGTTACCTGGATTTTAGTTTAACGACCCATAAATGTAGCTTGCTGGGTTTATAAATAAATAAATAATTTATATAAATAAATTTATATAAATTATTTATTTATATAAATAGTAAATATTATTTATATAAAAAATAAAGCATATCATTAGAGTACAATAAAACAGTACTATTTTGGTTAATAGAGAATACGTGGAAGAAGGTAACATGTGTCGCAATGGATGGGTTTATTTATTTATGGATTTTAAGAATTCAAAGGAAATAAAAGGTGATAGCTTGCTTTCCAAAAGCATATCACAGTGGCCCTTTAAGGAGCTTGTAGTTCCATCTGATAAACACATAATAATGATCTGAAGTCTAAGGAATTTTTTTCCATTATCCCCTGCAGCTTTGCCCTTTCGGATGAAGCATACAGATCCCTACGAGATCAAGATAAGGACCAATGTATTCTCATTACTGGGGAAAGCGGAGCAGGAAAAACAGGTAAGGCTCCTACCAAGCAACTCTGCAGAAGGTAAATGCTGCACAGAATGACAACAGCAAAGAGGACCAGTGGGGCCTCCTTAGCAAGATCTGTCGCAGGGCCACTGTGAGGGTGCTTCTGCAGGAGGATACTGGTTAGGAACACAGAATGCTCTCTGGACTCCCCAGAGAAACAAGGTGCCTATCCAAGGGGATTCCAACCAATATGAAGTCTAGTGCTGGATTCTAGACCTTTTTAGCGTAGTCTCTGGATGGTGCAAGATCTTCTTACTTTTCTCCCAAGACATTAAACCTGTGTGCTCTTACAGATTCAAACTGCTTCCCCAAGAATGCCAATTTATTTAGGTTTTAAGAGGGTACAAACACACTCTACCTTTGCTAAAAAGTGAGGGAAGATACCAGAAAAATGCTAACATTTTACTCAAGAGTTTTCCTCTGAAGCCTGAAGAATTGAGATTTTTATATGTATTTTTTAGACCTGGCAAGCTTCACATAAAAAAACCCTCCAAATGGAAGGGTTATGCTTTTTTCCCCTTGTGCTTTTAATAAATGCAATTCATATGATTGGTGGTCTTGAGTGAGAAAATGACTTTACAGATGGTGCCCAGCTACCTGGAAAAGATTCAGAAGAGCCACATTCTCTGAATTCAACCTTAGAAAGGTTTAAAGCTGCTCTTATCAGTGGGTTTTTTTTTTTTGATGGAACTGATGAGTCTGTGGAGGAGGAAGATGGTGAGGGAGATGGTATTTTTGTAAAGTTTCATCTGTAAAATGCTTTTGTTTTATAGAGAAGAATGTGATAATTGGTCAATTATTTTAGTATTCAAAGGTGGAATTTTAAATGTTTCTGTTCTACATGGCTGGTTAGTTGTAACATTTACACATTTTGAGTTCCCATTGATCAAGAGAAGAAAATCTGCCATAGGTGTTGAGTCAACTGACTGAATCCATTTTATTCACAAGCTCTTAGAAAGATTTGTGCCTTGAAAGGCTCACTATCTACATCGAAATGGTTTTCCTTCTACACCTACTCTTTACTCCGCTTGCCTTAGGAGTAACTCCTCCCTGCACCCCATGCAGCTGAAGAAAGAGTGGTTAGATGAATGTGTCCAGCCCCCTTTCTTGAGCCCTTTGGAGACACCGAGCACCATTGTTTTGCAGGGCTAGGCAAGTTCTAGGCTCTAGGTGGTCAGAAATGAAGGGAAAAGGACTGGCATGTAAGAGCCTTAGGTAACAGAAAACATGGTGTCATATTGTTGAAGGGATTTTAGTTATAAACCACCTGGTGTAGGCTCCTCCACATGGGACAGCCAAACTCCTTTTGAAGTGATGAAGTCTCACCACTTTGAATGGCACCCCCCTGGATTTGTTGTACAGGTTCAGCTAACAAAATTCTTCCTTACCTAGAGTTCAATTCTGCCTCTACCTGTTTGTCTTCAGTCTGCTATCTGGAACTTTACCATATTTGTCTTCCTTCTCCTCTACAGGACAATCACTCAGTTATTTGAAGTCAACATTTTATCTTTCTAGGGCTAAAAATCCCTTTTCTTCAAATTTTCTCATTTTATACACGTTGATTTAATTCATTCATCCAGAAAAAAAATTATTGAATACCAACTTAGTGAAAGGTACTATACTAGGGACATAGACACTGTCCTTGCCCTTATCACATTTCGTTTAGTAGGGGAGATAAACAATAGCTCTTTACATAGACATATATGTACGTACCTATACATACAAATTACATGCAAAACATAAGTGGAGTGAAGGAAAATCACATGGTGCTTATGAGAGCACGTTACAAGAAGAATTGGATCTTACAAATCTCTCATTATCTTGGTCCTGTTGTTCTGGAAACATCCTAATTTGTCAATATGCTTCATGAAATTGCATACCAAAACATAAACAGAATACTTGAGGTTTGGTCCTGGTTGTAGTGGAACTCTTATCCTTTTTCTTTTTGAGACAGAGTCTCGCTCTTATAGCCCTGGCTGGAGTGCAATGGCGCGATCTTGGCTCACTGCAACCTCCGCCCTCTGGGTTCAAGTGATTCTCCTGGCTCAGCCTCCCAAGTAGCTGGGATTACAGGTGCCCACCACCACGCCCAGCTAATTTTTGTATTTTTAGTAGAGATGGGGTTTCACCATGTTGGCCAGGCTGGTCTTGAGCTCCTGACCTCAGGTGATCCACCCACCTTGGCCTCCCAAAGTGCTGGGATTACAGGCACGAGCCACCATGCCTGGCCTATTATCCCTCTTAATGTGGACTCTGAGCTTCTATTAATATAAAGCATGTATTGACTCATACTGGTCTTTAAATCAAGTAAGATATTATAGGATTTTTTTTTTTTTCACAGTAACTTCCATTAGGTCAGATCTGCTCAATCTACTATTGATGAACAAAATTATTTTAAACTTACATGCAGAATATTGTATTTTTTTTTCAATTAATTTTGGTCCATTGTTATAGCCTCTTGAGAAGCTGACAAATCGTGATTCTTTCCCTTCCCTTAGGATTGCTGTCATTTTGCTGGGTGATAATGATACTAGCTAACCCACGTTCAGCACTTATCACGTGCTGGGCGGTGTGCTTATTTACATGTATGAGATAAGTATTTTTGTTATTTCAGTTTTTATGATGGGAAAATAGGAACACGGAAACATTAGGCAATTTGCCAAAACTTATACAGTGAATAAGTGGCAGAGCTGGGATTTTGAATGCAGGTAGTGTAGTTATAGAGTCCCTGCTTTTATCCACTGTACTAAGCTGCATCTCTGTACCTTGAACATGGTACAGAGTAGTTCTTGAACATGATTCTTTCCGAGTGCCACACTACTTTGCCCATGTTGGTAAGTCTCCTTCAACTAGCCTCCCATGTCTTCTTAAGGGAGGGATTTTGTATTGTGTTTCTACTACCTAATTTAATGGCTGCCATACAGTAGGCAGTCAGTACATATTTAAATAATTGAATGAACATCATGTACTAATCCAAGGAGCCAGCCTCCTGTCTTTATTTAAGTAATTGACAAAAACACTGAATAGGACTGGGCCAAAGACTGATCCATATGAAAATTGCCAGGTCTCATTTAAAATATGTCTATCTTACTAAAAATTAGTTGATTTGCTTAGTTGTGGGTATCTTTATCTTTCTCCATTTTTTTCCTTAGGCAGTCTCAACTATTTTCCAATAACGTTAATGTGTTCTACATTTATACTGCTAGTTAAAATACCTCTTGGCTGATCTCCCAGCTATGTATTTACTGCCTGTCTGACATCTCTACTTGGGGTCTAACATGCATCTCAGACTAAGCATGTACAAAATGGAACTCTTGATTTCTCTCTTTACCCTCTTATAACCAATCTTTCTGATCTCAATAAATGAGACCACTAGTCAACCTAGTTATCACACATAGAAATGTTTGTTATCCTTGATTTCTTCCTTTCCTGTATTTCCCATATCAAATCCCTTTCCTAATTTTGTCAGTTCTGGCTGTAGAATATATCTCATACCAGGCTCTCTCTTCCTTTTCTTTTTGTCCACATGGAGACTCACAAGCCACCAACCATTATCTCTCATGAGGATTATTTGTAGCAATGTCTAATGGGTTTCTCTCCTTTCTCTCTTGATTACCCCTAATTCCATTTTACAGACCCCAGTCTTTGCTTGTTCAAATCTCTCTCTCTCTCTCTCTTTATCTCTCTCTGTCTCTGCCTCTTAACCTGTGGGAAACTTTACAGGACATGGGCATCTTGAGAAAATGTTTTTACCCCTTCCATGTCACTAACCAGTTCTTTCAGGTGAAACAGAATTTAATTCTTAGAAGCAGTACAGCTTCTTGTTTGTCTCTAGGTTGACAAATGAAAATGGTGGCAAGGCAAGTTAGAAACTCTGTTCCTTGCTGAAGGCATGTGTACTGATGCTGAATCTATGCCCACCCCTCCCCCCATCCTATTTGACTCTATCTACAAGCACACATATTCACTTCATATTGCTTCATTTTTATTTTCATTTGGAAGAAGAAAAGAAAATATTCCTAAGCCTCTTTCATTCTTACGTTCTTTAGCTTTTTATTTAGCCTTCTTTGTGACTAATGGTTTTTTTTTTAGGATACTCTAATTGTATCAATTCGTTCCTAAATGAGTCATCAGAAGTGGGTTGCGGTCATTGTTTTGATGGGTCTTGGCCAATTCTTCATCTCCTCTGGAACATGTGTTCTGAGAAGACAGCACGTCCACTAATTAGCTATGTCAGTATGTGACATCTGCCTTCTCAGAGAGTTCTTAACACTACTACTTCCTCCTGGAGCCAGATTCCATCTCCTGGTGGGCTCATGTATCTTCCTTACTGAAAAACTGAGTGGAGGTTGCTAGCGCTGTTTCAGAGGATTGGCATCCATTTTTCTTAGGAAAAAAAATAACTACCACCCTATTTCTCTGGTAGAACTCTAGTAGTAAAATGGAGTTCATTCTTCTTTTTTATAGTTTTCTCTTGTTATTTTTCTGCTTGACGATTTGTTCTATTGGTTTCAGTGCCCAAATCACCACTTGAAATCCTCTTCTCCTTGTCATCTTCCCTGGATTTAGTCCTTCTGGGGATCCTGTTGCCCTTTATCAGAAGCTGGAAAATGGACAGCACTTCCCAGGGCTTGTCACCCTTTCCTCTGGTAGTGCCATTGTGTTTACAGTACATAGAATTAGGTGCTGCTTCAGGGAGGAGGCTGGAGGAGGGTCCAACAGAGACCCTAGAGCATTGCTTCTCAAATCTGCGGTGAAGCACCAGTTCCAAATCTCATGTTCATCATTACTACAAAAATGAAATAATAGACAAAATAGAGCATTTAAACCTTAATTTTTTCTTTTAGTTTCAACAGGCAAAACAACCAACCAAATTAGTACAGAAACTTTTAAAAGCCTACTTGCATGTGTAGATCACTTAATAGTCTGTGGATTTGACCAACTTGGAGTCGTGCTGGTCCTTGGACCATACTTTGAGTAATACTGCCTAGAAGTCACTCAAAGCATTTGTGTTGTTTTTGAGCTACTGTGCTTCTTGGACCCCGTGATGAACTATCGTCTTGGGTGCTTCAGCTTTCTGTTATCACTAAGACGCCTGGAGCCGGGAGGTGGATACTGCTCCTGAGAGTGGTTCATTTTGAATACCCACTTAGCTACATGCTTCGTAGCACCTAGCCCTTGAGTCCTTTTCACTTATAGAACCCAACAGCTTCTCCTACCTCTCAGTCCACTGTAGACATACAGTGGTTTGCTGACTTACTCTATTTTCTTTCTTTTTTAAAGCAGTGGTACAAAAACTGCTTAATATTTTATGATGGTTTTAATTGTCTTTAGTCTATCAAATTGAGTAAAGCCAAGAATATGTGTGTTGTTTAAAGTCTCTGTTTTATGGAGATTACTTACAGGAAAATAAAATGATGGAAGATAATATAGAAATTTCAGTATATAGTTGTACAAGGAATTTGGAGTGGGGGTTTCATCTCAGTTTTGAGCAGAAGAGGGATGCCAGGCCATTTTGAAATGTCATATCATCTTATGCACTAAAATTGTTTTTGTGTACATGTGTTCATTAAAAATTTTGTTTTAGTAAATAAATGAAAGAAGATGATTAACATTTATTGAAGGCCTGGAATGTGCTGTGTGCTTGACATATAATATCTCCTTTCAATAAAAGTCTTTACTTAATAGTTTGTATAGAACCACCATGTAGTATTAGAGGGCTTATTTTATAAGAAGTAATTAACTTAACTGGGTCATAAACCCTCCTTGGCAGATGATGATGTTATTGGTCTTACACATTGGAGACACTCTTAAGCTGCGGAGTTATATAACGTGGGCACTTAGGGAGAGGCATGAACTCTTTTGAGTCCTTTGGGGTGCTATTTAATTCATTACTGCTGTGCTAAATGAAAAATTCATCAGACCTCATAAAAGTGCCCAAGTATTTTTAGGCATTGAACTCACAACTCACTCCGATGAATACAGATGGTTTGTGGAGAACCTTTCAAGCACTGATGGGGGCAGGGGGGCAGAATATGAGGGAACCATCAAAACTACATTTTTCCAAGGACATCAGAGTAAATCTCTGGGCCTGAGAAGATGATCCCAACGTTAGGAAACATAATTATTTGGTTTCTAATTTTACAGTTACATCAGTTTCTAGGAACTCTTCAGCCATCTGCTAGAAGAGTTATGAAGCCTGCGTTGCTCATTAAGACCTTTGGTTCTAAACCCCAAATGACCTTATGTATCTGCAGTGGTTCTCCAACTGGACAGTGACAGAGATGCCACTGACTTACTGTAGCCTAAACATTGGCGAGCATTTCACAGTGTTGAAAATACCCACACTGAAGCAGAATAGATAAGTGAAGTCAAGGCCAAAATGTAGTGAGCTTTTGTTTTGTTTTTCCCCTGTGTGAGAAAGACCCCTCTCCATCCGTGTGTTTTATATAAATTATCAGAGATTTTGTGGCCCTCTTTCAGAAGAGGATGACATACAGGCTTATTTCAATAAAAACATCACCAGTTGTGACTTCCCTTGTAGCAAAGGCTGTGTCTCTCATTGCAGGGCCCATGCGTTTAGTACTCTGGAACACTTCACTGCTGCCTGTTAGATCCATTTGGATGTGCGGTAGCTGGGTTATTTTGCAGCACAGTAGACTCCAGACTGCTAAAAGGTGGTTTCTCCAAGCTGTAGAGTGCTTGTTTTGTTGAACACAAACATGGCCTCATTGATTTAGGCATTCACTCTTTAGCCCTAAACTCTGGTCTAGGGCTCTGAACCACCAGACCTACAAAAGCTCAATTCCTAGAAAAACTTTGGTGTCTTAACTAGAGAGATAGAGAGGTAAAGAAGGAGATAAATAAATGTGTACGAATAAATGTATGGCCCTCTCTATATGCCATATGACCTGTAGATCAATATGCGACATACATGATATTGCCTATATCTATGAATTTATCCATAGAGACCTGTTACTCCTGGATAAATTTATTAGAAGCTCTGTGAAAAAAGTGCACAATAATCCTTGCCTATTCTCAAGCCTTTTTTCCCTTGATGCAGTGATTGAATCCATGTGGAACCTGCTCCATTAACATAGATAGGTTTAGGTATCTTAGGCATGAGATTCCCATCCTTTTGTCATCATCACAATTGTCTTTCCTTGTATTGTTTTCCCTTTCTCATTCACCTTCCGCTACTTCACAATGCTTTCTTTCATTAAAAAGATTATTATATATGAATTTATATAATTCTATGTTGTGTGATAATTACATGATAATACATATTATTCACAGTACAGTGCAAGGTGTCAGAGAATACAGAATTCAATTAGTTATTCTTACCCTTACAGGACTTTAAAATCCTCACACATTTAAACTGTCATCTGTACTTCCTTTCCATTGTTTCTAGAAATTAATTCTGATCTAGATGTTCTGATCCAGAAGTATTTTGTAACAGGCCCTTTGTCCATTAGTGAGGAATATGTGTTAACCCTAAATGTTCTGCCATTTTCTGATGAGAAGAGATTTTGACCCCAGAGGCTTCATATATTTTGTTAGTCCAGCTGTTGATGAATTTTAAGATTCAAGTTACATTCTAACATATATATATATGTACGTAAGTTTACATATATAAAGTATCTATGAGTTAGAGAAAATGATGAACCAAGAATTGATTCTAAACAATGCTGTTACATTTTGTCTATTTTAAATGACAATATTCTTGTATTTAACAGTCAACATAATTCAAAAACCAGACTTTGAAATATGGTGGATGATACTCCATTTTTGATTCTCCTCAGAAATGCAGTTTTTCATTATAGAGGTTATTATGTAAAGGTTTGATTTGTATAAGTATATAAATATTTGAATACAGATCCAAATTTATTTGAACTTTAGCACCAAAGAGTCAAAAGGAAATGAAGCACAAAGTCTCATGAGGTAACTATTATTTCCAGTTTCCAGCGTGGCGAAATATTATGAAAACTGTTCCTTAAAGTATGTTGGACCTTGTAATTCATCCTTACTGGTTTATTAATTTCTCTAAAGTAGTGCCTGTGTAATGAACTACTTGAGTTAAAGGTCAAGTATTATGTCAGGAAAAAAAAATTATAAGAGTTGTCTCTTTTAAATAGTGTGATTTTTTTTTGGAGAAAATACTGTTAATACCAGCTTCCAAAAATGACTTATTAAGATGAGCCCAGTAGTAGAATTCTTGAAAATAGTTAAGAATCTGAAGATTTTTTAACAACTTGGAAATAAATTATTAAAACAGCTTGAACTTTATTCTCAAACTATATTTAAAAATTTTATTTGAATTGCTTAAATAGGTTTTAAAGTTAATAAAGTGATTCTTAATTTCAGTTTAAATGAATCCATCTTTATATGCCAGGAGATATTATGGGTTTATATATACTTTAACAGCCAAGTGATGTAAGCCTGACCCACATTCCAGGAGATCTGCTCCTGGTGCCATTTTCAAACACATTTGACCCTGAGAGAACTTGATCCCATCTTGTTCTGGCCATTAAAAAGGTCTCTGAGAGGTCAAATCAATTCTAGTAGCCACCAAAAGATTCTCATTCTTGGTTGATTTCCCCCCCACCACCACCCTGCTAAAGCAGTTGTCCTCTAAGTTCATCCTGGACCAGAACAGGTTTTCAGAGGACTCAATGTAGCCGTGAATCTGAATTTTGAGGTTTTGAAGTTTGGCCACAGTAAGGTCCATAATTACCAGAATAAACAAAAGAGCCTGACCTAAACTTTATATATTTTTGGTCAGTTTACCTAAAAGAAAACTTACCTTTTCATCTAAAATATGTGAGTGTGTATTTGTGTGTGTGTGCATTAGTATGTTTGTATATTTGCCACTGTCTAAGACAGTTATTTTGCTGATAAATGTTTTCAGTCTCCTAGTATTACGATGGATAGATAGGCCAGAAATTTATGTCAAGAAAGAAGCATATACATAATATATGTGAGAGTTCAGGTGGGGATGGGGAACAAAGAATGCCACTGAGAAAGCAGAAACATGAGAAAGCAGGCCTGGAGGGGATTGCTTCCAAGGCCAGGCTACAGAGTTGGATGCCTGGGTGATTGAAGAGAGCTGCCCCAGTGCTGGAGACTAGATAGCACCGGATGTTAGGAACCTGCTAGGAGGGCAGCCTCACCTGAATTGAAATTGAAAGGCAGAGAGCCTAGAAAGTATCCTGAAGTGAGCAGGGAAGAGCTATACCTTGGACTAGAGGGTAGAGGGCAATGTGGCCCCCAGGAGTGAAATGAAATATAATAGTATATAAAGTCTTTGTCTGTAAGTGATGGCTCAGGACAGCCTGAATGGTGTAACAGGATTATCTATGTATAATTCACCGGCTTTTTTCTAGTTAAACCATGAGAATAATGGAAAATGTAGTTGAGGAACTTTAAATGTTGGTGGTTGTGTTATGTGGACAGTAAGTGCCCTGTGAAAGAACGGTATTGCAAAGGTGGAAAGATGATTGTTTCTCAGTTACAGTCTTTAAAGGGAGACAGCAGAAATCAACCACACAGATGACCAGACAACCTATTTGGATTCCTTTTCATTACCCAGAAAGCAAATTGGAGAGAGTTACCTCCAACCATTGAAGAAGCACCTAATGTCCCACCATAGTTCTGTGCTCCATGAGATTGTTTACTTCCGCCTTAATGTATTTGCCAGTACTCCAGAAACAGACATCTTAGGACTTGAGAGCTTTATGTGACCTGCATAGATTCTTGGTCTTCAGTGGCTCCTATTGGTTGATGCTTTTAGGTTGCGCAAAAGCCCTCAGGAACACGTTGGGCAGTGTGCTCAAAGTGGCATTCCAATTTTTCACGTATTATTTTCCCAATGGTGGGAGATGGGACTGGAATCCACCTGCAGGTCTCCTGTGAGACAGTTAAGATTGCCTCATTATACCTGTAGGCAGAGAGACCCTCCCTCCAACTTGGAGGAGGCTCACCTGCCCACTGACAGTGGCAGTAGAGCAAAGACTTGAGACAAAGCAGGATGTGGAGAGACTGGTTTCCTTACCTTAACTACCCAGACCAGGGAATATGTTTTCTTCTGCCAACATAAAATAGTCAAGCATTTTCTGTGTCCCGGTTACGGAACATTAGAACAACTAATTAGGACAGCCCAATCAATGGAAAACAGATTCCATAGAAAATAAATTAGGGAAACAGCATTCTAGATCCTTTTTTAGAGTTCAGCAGTGCACGCGATCATATTAAAAGCTCTGAGAAGCCTTTTGATAATGAAAGTGGTTTCACTGCATCTGACTCACTGTAGCTCCACATCCACTTTGGACCTTATTTTCCTTAAATATCTATTAACATTTCTTGAAACTTAGTGTTAAAAGAATCAGAAGCTAGGAGGCAGATGCCGAGAGAGGGGACACGGACTGATAGGGAAAGGATAAAACCACCAAAGACATGTTTAGTCCACCTCCCCAGTTTGAGCTAAAAAATTTTTAGGTGGTTTTATCCTTTGCCTCATGTGGCCTATTCTTTAGCAGCTTTAGTAACGGGGTTACTAGTGAAGCCTATTAAGACTACCATGTCTGGAAAAGGCTGCGTTTTTTTGTTATTAAATCCTTACATTGGCTGCTTAGTTTTTGAATTAAGTTGAAGAATAATGAATTTGGTCTAATTATGAGCAAACCAGTTTTTTGGTTTTTGGTGTTTTTTTTTTGAGACAGAGTCTTGCTCTGTTGCCAAGGCTGGAGTGCAGTGGTGCGATCTCAGCTCACTGCAACCTCCACCTCCCGGGTTCAAGCACTCCTTCTGCCTCAGCCTCCCAAGTAGCTGGGACTACAGGCGCGTGCCACCATGCCCAGCTTATTTTTGTATTTTAGAAGAGACGGGGTTTCACCATATCAGCCAGGCTGGTCTCAACCTGGTGACCTCATGATCCGCCCACCTCAGCCTCCCAAAGTTGCTGGGATTACAGGCGGGAGCCACTGTGCCTGGCCGAGCAAACGACTTGGAACTTGTGATTTGGAACATATCTTTGAAGAAGAGCAGTCTTTTAAACTTTAAAAATACGTTTGGTAAAGATACCCAGGTTACCAAGTTATTTGTGGCTTATCAGTATATAATATAATAATTATATATAAATGATTGCTTTAAGAAGATAATTCTGATATTTTGTTGGTCATGTTACTAAGCAGTTTTTTTAACAGCCCAGTGATAAACTTTAAGCACAATTTTTATTATGTCTGAATTAATGACATGTCACTGAATAGAAAGCACAAAT
Organism: Pan troglodytes; assembly: GCF_028858775.2. NCBI lineage: Eukaryota > Metazoa > Chordata > Mammalia > Primates > Hominidae > Pan > Pan troglodytes. The sequence goes on from NC_072411.2 coordinate 93,410,496, forward strand.
ATTTTAGAAAGGTATCCAAAACATTATTTACTCCTCTAGGAATAAAGACATTTGAAAATGCCGTTAGTGGGTCTTCTCCCACATTTCCTCCTCCCCAAAAAGATTTTTTAAATTTCTGTGTTATTGATTAATATGGCTTATTTTCATCCACAGAGGCCAGTAAGCTTGTCATGTCCTATGTGGCAGCTGTTTGTGGAAAAGGAGCAGAAGTTAATCAAGTTAAAGAACAGCTTTTACAGTCCAACCCGGTCCTGGAAGGTAGGATGTGTTATGTACATTAAGTCGGTGTGACTCGAACAGTAGATTGAGTTATGTGGGTGCTTTGAGTACCTGGTCTGCTGGGAGGTATTCTGGGAGGGAAGAGGAAGGAAGAGATTCAGGCCAAGACCTGCTGAGCAAATAAGCCGTGTTCTAGAACCTCTTGGCCTAAGTGTTTAGCAGAATAGTTTACTAATGTAAAATGGGCTTCCTCACTTAACAGTCACTTTTCCCCACTCAATTTTTATTTGAATTCTTTAAATTTTGATTAAAAATAATCAACTGATCATTTGCATGTGATGGTGCAGTGCTGTTTTATTATTCAGGATAACACCTGTGGCTGATTATTTTTGTTAGAGAAATGAGGGCTCACCCCGAGAAACACTTAAGGACTCATTTTTTCCAGAGTCATAGAAAGCCTAAACCTGACTGGAGAGTGCTCAAATTCTCTATTTAGTTCTCTGTCTTAGCTTGGGCTGCCATAACAAAGTGCACAGACTAGGTGGCTTAAACAACAGAAACTTATTTTCTCAAACCTCTAGAGGCTAGAAGTTCAAGATCAAGCTGTTGTCCAGGTAGATTTTATTCTGAGGCCTCTTTTCTTGGCTTGTAGATGGCTGCCATCTTGCTGTATGCTCACTTGACCTTTTCATTGTGCTTGAGTGGGGAGAGGTGAGAGCAAGCTCTCTGGAATCTCTTCTCATAAGACCACCAGTTCCATCTTGAGGGCCTCACCCATCATGACCACATCTCACCTTGATTCCTTCCCACAAGCCCCACCTCCTAATACTAGCTTTTTGAGGGTTAGGGCTTCAACATATGAACTTTGTGGGGAGATAAGCATTCAGCCCATAACATCATCAGAAAACAAAACCAGAAACGAGTTTCCTTAATGCCATGGAGAATGGCATACAACATCAGTATGAACTACCTTGGCATTGGAAACAGTATATCAAAGTCTTTCCCTACTGATGGCAAGCTATTAAACTGCTTTATGGCTGGGCACAGTGGCTCACACCTGTAATCCCAGCTCTTTGGGAGGCCAAGGCGGGTGGATCACTTGAGGCCAGGAGTTCGAGACCAGCCTTGCCAACGTGATGAAACGCCTTCTCTACTAAAAATACAAAAATTAGCTGGGCATGGTGGCACACGCCTGTAATCCCCGCTACTTGAGAGGTTGAAACATGAGAATCGCTTGAGTCTGGGAGGTGGAGTTTGCAGTGAGCCAAGGTCACACCACTGCATTCCAGCCTGGGCAACAGAGGAAGACTCTGTCTCAAACAAACAAAGAAAAAAAAAAAAAACTTGTTTTATATTGTAAGCGACAGAGGGAGACTCTGTCTCAAAAAAAAAAATGCTTTATATTGTAAGCATGTCTTTACTGTCACTTAACATATTTGTTGTGGTGGAGTAAGGTTTCTCAGCCTCAGCAGTGTTGGATTGCTTACATGTTGCTGTGGAAGGGTGTCCTGTGCATTGTAGGATGGCCTGTCCTGTGCATCTCTGACCTCTGTTAGCTGCCAGTTGCACCCCTGCCCCTAGTTGTTACAGTTGAAAGTATCTCCAGACATTGTCAGATGTCCCCTAGGGAGTCAGAACCACCCTTGATTAGAATCTCTAGGCTAGATAAGTAGTTTGGTGGAAACTTTTGGTCCAAGTCATAGAAGTAAAGTCATGGAAGGATGAGATTCAACATGGATTAAAGCAGAACTGCTTTGGGGTAGTTTTTTCCCATTATGAAGGGTTAAAACCCTGCCCTGTTGTAGTTTGTACTCAGGCTCAGCCTCTCCTGCCCTTTCAGAGAGGCTCCCGAACACTGAGTATTCACTGTGACCCCAAGACACACTTCCCATGCTTCAGTTTCACCATTACAAGGACACACCATGCATCTGTATCCCCAGTTAGTAGCATAAGAGAGAAATGAAGGCAAATCATCTATTATGCTGTTTTTGATCTTTCCTCCATTGCAATATCTTAATAACGAAGCTATTATGGAAAGCGATATCTCTCAATTTTATTGTTCCATTATTTGACTTTTTGTTTATTGCCTTTTGCTTTTAAGTTAGGGTGCTATACATTTGCTGTATTTCTGCATATGCTTATTTTAAGAGTGCTGTGATGTAAAGGAGAAATGCTGAGGAATGCTGTAGCCTGCATCTGTGACTGGAATCTGGCTCTTTATTCAGTGGTATTTGGAACTAGGCTCCAGTGCAGGAAATAGAAGAAATGTCTACTGTGGGCATGCATTATCTTTTATGGGAATGCTTTACTTTTTAGCTGGAGCTGCTACTGTAAATGAACATTTAGAACAATGAACTTTAAAAAAACCAATTGAGGAATGTGTCTCAAGTGTTCTATAATGGAACACTTGCTTTTTATTCTGTGGCTCACAATAAAAGACTGTAGTGTTTAGGGTTGTGTTTAGTAATGTGCAACTCAGATTTGTTTGATGAAAAGATGGTTTATGGCTTGCAAATAGCACCCTGAATAAAGTTTCTTTGAAGCAATTCCTTCACTTGCCCCTGACCTTCAAGCCACAATAAACTGTCCTTTATGCGTCAACATCTCTAGTTGGACTTGGGGCTGTGCAAGTTAGCTAACTTGGCAGCCCTGCATGTTCACACCCACCACAAAAGACTAGCCTGTGAAAACACAAGAAATGTCATCGTCTTCATGATAACTAGGTCAATACACACCATTATCAAGGTTACATTCATGAAGGCCTTTTAACTGGTGGTGGACATGAGATAAGAATGGGAACCTCTCCAGCAAGCATCCTTTTTTGAATATTTTTAGTGTGCAAATTTCTTCATTCTGTATAGCATTTCAGCTCGTCTTCTGCTGAAGACAGAATTTGCTGCCAGGGACCTACCAAACCATACTCAGCCCAAGCAGCATCTCTAAGGCAAAGAACTTTGCCTGTGTTGACTTTGTAAATGTTGTCTTAATCAAGCTTGAGCAACTATTTTTTTAAGAATCAAAAACACAAAAAAGCCACTCCACACAAAATATAATGCATCAAGTGTGGCTGCTGAATTACTGGAGTTAACATAGGTAAGCACACACCCTGTCTCCTTGATCAGAGACTTTTGACTGCTTTCAAAAGTCAGACCAGATTTTAGCCTGTAGTTCTCATTTGAACACTCAGTAGTCTAATCTGCTCCCTGTTTAATTTGAAGAAGTTATGGAGACCTCTAGAGATTTGATGCCTAGCCTCTGATTCCAGAAGTTTATTTCTGTTCACCACATTATTCATGCTAGCTGCCTTGTGGCCCCTGGATCCCAGTAACAGACTGGGCGGGTGGGAGGCTTGGTAGAAACAGAGGATCTCATGCCCCTTCCCAGACCCATTGAACCTGAGTCTGCACTTTATCCTCATGTAGTTAGTTTGCACATTAAAGTTTGAAATGGTAAAGATGGGCGGGGTGGGGCTTCCAGAGTGTCAAACAGGGATCGCCTCTACTTATACAACTTACGTTTAGGCTACTTAATCTTCTACTACCATGGCCCAGGTTAACTTGCTCCTATCTTATGCACAGGCTTGGTGAAACAATCCTTTTACCCTATGACTCCGTGCTGTTCCCTGTGTTAAACAAGAGCAGTGTGTGCCTGGACCAGCGTCAGCCATGGGGTTTTTAAACGCTGTCATTTAAAAGGGAGTCCTGTGAGGGATTTGTCTCCAGGAAACAGCTAAGATTGGAACATTTGTATTTTGCATTATGGGCCAAATTGTTTTTCTTTGTTGTCTGGAGAGTTTCACCTAGGTCTGATGTGCATAAACTGATGAAACCATGTAGCACTTGTAGCCTATTGGAAATGACTATTGTTTCCAAATCTCTTATTCTTCCTGTATTCCAGAGCTATATAATTAATAATATTTAAATAGCTTTATTTTAAAATTAATTAAACAATTTAAAGGTTCACATGCCATTCCCCATGATCTGGAAACTTCAAGTTCCATAAAGCCTTTGATAATAAGTAATCTCTGAAATAACCTTATTCAGTGATGATAATCCTAGAAGAGCATGAAGCTTTGCTTCCTGGTCACTCAATTGACTACTCTCTAAAACTGTTAAAAGGTGTTGAATTAGGTAAGATTAAGTTTACAGTAATACTTGAAAAAATTCCATGAGTCACAGGAATGATTCTCTTTTTCTATGAACTTGTAAGACATGGAAGCTTTAGCAACTTACTAAGACTTCTGTTAAGTATATTTCTATGGAAGTTTTGGACAGAAATATCATTGCTACAAGTTGTATTTTCCAGAAATCATAGATTTCAAATACTGTATTTGCTTTATCTTTCTGCTTGAGATTATTATTTTTTTAACCATACATCTGTTTCTTTCCTACTAGCTTTTGGAAATGCCAAAACTGTAAGGAATGACAACTCCTCTAGATTTGTAAGTATTTGTATAAGCATAAGTGTTAACACTAATATTTAGCTCATGTATGTTTAAACAACCAGTAGATGTTTAATATTTCTTAATACACACATTTTTAAAATAAGAGGAACATCATCTCTATTGAAACACAAAGTTCTATAAGGACTCTTGATTTCTGGAATTTTCCTTTTGAATTCTTTTTGGAGTAACAAGCAATTTTTATCATGTTTTCTTGACATCTTCTATCATAAAATCCCATAAGCAATTTAAATGAGGCTATTTAGAGTAACACTTTGCTTATCTGAGTTTGGTATTTAGAAATCAAGAATCAGAAATTAAGAGAAAGATAAACTGGGTCTCAAGTTTAGGGTTAGGGTGCACCATAACCCTTGTCCCTTATTCAGTGGGTCCAGAAAGGATGGGATGTATTTTAAAATTAATAGAGGTAAAGTCCATAGGCTTGGCAACAAAAGCAAGCATGTGGGGTGAGTGTGGGGCTGTAGAGTAGAACTGAATAATAAAAACCAAATCTATTTGGTGTTTTGAGCTTGATTGAGTTGGAAAATGCTACTTCTCCCTACAGGGTCCATCTTTCCAGCCTCATACCCCACTACTCCCTGGCCTGTGCCTTGCATGTTGACGCAGTGGGCTCCTCCAGCCGGGCCATGCTCTTGGGTGCCTCTACCCTTTACAGAGACACAGCTGCCTGGATGCAGCTGCAGGAAATGTTGAGTCTGATGGTGGTGTTTTGAAATTAATGTATACATTTTTATAATAAAAGATCATTTGTTTAATGAACCGTCTTCTCACATACCTTACTGATTGCCACCAGGGACAATTTTGATGATCTTTTACGCCTCCTTACGTGAGACCCTTCCTGACCTTTCTCCACCTTCTTCTTTTAGATCCCGTTTGGCTCTTTCCTCCTTAAGGTTATTTTGTGCTTAAGGCAGGACAGTGACTTCAAGGGAGATAGTTTTGATAGTTTAGAAAATGGCAGGCTAAGTAAGGTTCCTAATTCCAAGGCTGTGAATTTTTTCCATCAGATTAGCCCCTTAAGTTGTTATAACTGATTTGATCTGTGCCTTTTCCTGTTGTGGTAACATGGCTAATCTCATTACATAAATAGAATTAGAAGTGAAGTGTGGGCGATAGAAGTAATTCTAATGACCAAGCTTCTTTATGTGATAGAGATTTTATTTTTGCTGTTTGCAAATTACATGCACACACAGTATTTAATATTTGCAAATATATTTAGTCTATAGATCACAAAAATGTAAAAACCCATATTGCTTAAAAGGCTATTACTACTCAGTGATATTTGAAATCTAGTGAAAGGCTTGGCAGGTGATTTGGCTTATTAAGTAACTTCAGAGAAATCCTATTATAACATGGGTATTAGGATATGAGATTAATACCTGATTATGGGCTAAATCATTTCATGCCCAGTTTTTAGCAGTTTCTCTGCTTTGTGGTCTGTGACTTGACTAGTAATATACCCATGTTTTAATTTTATAGGAGGACTCTACTGTATTTAAAGTTACTACTGTACCTAACAGTGGTTTATGTACTTGCACTCTGGGGAAATTGCAATGTCTTTGACTTGCAAACCAGTCTGTGTTGGTCTGGTTAACCTGGAATGAATTCCTTGACCTCTTCACTGAGTAGTCTGATAGACCCTGCTATGTTGTAGTTAATGCTTGCTCATTGTAGCTCACATTTTGAACCAGTATTCTCATGGAGATGCCTCACAGTGTCCGCTCCCCACCACAGCAGCTGTAGTTTGACATATTGAGCTACGAGTTATTTCTGAGTGGACTAGTGACATGATCAGAACCCAGCTTTTGGCGAGTAATCAGGAAGTGGCTTAGCGGGAATAGTGTCATTCCACTATCAACTGAATTCTCAGGGCTGGCCACTCGTTGGTTTATCCCTGGTTGTCTTCCTTTTCCATTCTCTCCAGTGTTTATTCTACCCTCCTCAAACCTCCTATTTTTTTTACTCTCAGCTCATGATGTTACGCCTACTTCACAGAAATCACCATCGTCATCATACAGGCCTTCAAACTGAGTTAATCCTGCTTCCTGGTGCCTGACCTATATGTATGTCTATGTACACTCCTTTTACCTAGGCTCTAGATTCTGTCACCTCCTGTGGCCAGGGACCACCTTCTGTCAAAAGGATCCCCTCTTACATGGTCAACCTCTGACTCCTTTGACAGAGTAACCATTCTTTCCCTCCTTTGTAGCTGCTTCGCCTCCTTGGTCCCCCACCTTCTTGGAGGTCCTCCCTGTACACTGAGTGGCCTGGGCCACATGACTGGACTTTTTTTTTTCCTCTCTCATCTCCTGCATCCAACCTGGGTCTGTTCCTGTAACTCTCCGGGTAGCTCTCAATTCTGTTTACTTTTTCTCTTTGACTACTTCTACTTAAAGCCACCAACATTTCTCCACTAATCACTGTAGCCACCTCCTGTCAGCTACATCTTCTCTTGCTTCTTTCCTGTTCATTCCATGCTAGCCAGGGAAATCTTGTAAATAGGCAGGTTTGATCATGGCATCCTTGTTTAGGAGCCTTTAAGGACATGGCTTTGGTGTGACGAGAATATCTCAAAGTAATCATGTGCTCCAACTTCCCTCTCCAGCCTTGTTTCCCACTCATCCTCACGGTTGCCAATTCTTATGCCTACTCCTTCCTGGTCTCCCACCTCCTTGCCCACCTGACTTCTGCTGATACTTTGCAATTAAGATGGGGCAGATTTCCTACTCTCCCTTTGTTCCCGCTTCTTTGGCATAGCACCAGGACCCACTGTAGGACATATCCTCCTAGACTGGAATATCCAGTTGACCTGTCTCAATTCCCCCGCTAGACAGTAAGCTCCTTGAAGGCAGGAGCCATGCCATGCTTTCGCTTGTGCCTACTTCAGCTTTAAGGAAATGGTTGAGGGACATATCCTTATGAATAAGTGCAGACCTAAAAGGGTAGAGGACCCATGATGATGAAAAAAGAGAAGGTGCAGGAGCATGCATAAGCCGATAAAAAGGCACAAATTGCATTGTTGACTGAGTTCCATGTGATTGTATTTCTTCTCCCTTACCCTCATTTTGAAAATTAATGAGTTAAAGTAATTCTTAGGACATGAAACAAAACTAAAGACTTTACTTATTAGATCAACACACACTTTTCCAAACAAGAAACAGCTGTCACAGTTACTCTGTTATACTTGTTACTCTTTAGGCAATTATAGACCAGTTCTTTAACAATCAGAATATTAAACTCTATGTGTGTTTCTGTGTGTTTAAGATACTATCTATAAAGTGTAAAATGAACCTGCGTTATATATTGCTATTATAATCTGGGTGAAAAGCCAAAAAAAGTAATAATGGCCAGTGTGATTCTGACCTGTTCATAACACATAATCTTGTATTTGATTTGAGTAGATATAAAAACAGATCTCTGAACGTTTCAATTCATTTACTGATATGTTTCAAGTTCCTAGCAATGGCTTAAAACATATTCTGCCAATAAAAAAAGACTATCTTCCCAACCAGTCTGTATACACAGACAACTTATTTTTCTTCTGTTTTTATTTTTGAATTGAGTACATATCCTCCAGAAGTTTGAAAGATAATCTTAAATGGAAAAGTCACATGATGGCTGAGAAGATTTGTTCCTAAATTAGCAGTGGGTTATATTAGCTTTGAACTAATGGGGTATTTAGTATGAATTATTTATGGAGGCATGTTGTTTTGCATCGTGGTTATATAAACTGTGTCTTTCTTAGTTACATTTAAACAAATGTATAAAAATAAGGGCTTAGTCTGCTGTTCTCTAAGAAGTACACTGAGTGAACATTTTGAGATGAACTAGAAAACTCACAAAATCTTTCTTTGGCAGGGCAAATATATGGATATTGAATTTGACTTTAAAGGCGATCCGCTAGGAGGAGTAATAAGTAACTGTGAGTATTTTTCTTCAGTCCTTGTAAAGAAGTTCAGAATACTAAAACATATATTTATAGTAGAATAGTTTAGATACTTGTGTCTTTGAGGCATAAGAATATGTTTCCTTGCTTTATATTTAGACTTTAAGCTTTGCATTTCAGATTGTTTTATAATATAATGTAATTTATAAATCTTTTTAAAGATCACTTAACATCTTTACCTTGGAAAAACTTTTTAGAAGCTTGCTAAATAAATATTTGCCCTACTGTTTTTTATATTCTATAGGTCTTTTTAAAATCCTATAGGTCTTTAAGGCAATCCAGTATGAAAAAAAGATCCTCTAAGGGTTATTTTCTTTAACAAAATGCTTATGATAAAAAAATATAAATAATTGGTTTTAAATTATAACTTTTGAAGTAATATTTATTCAATAAAAGGAGTAGACCTGTACTTCAGTCTTATTTTGAGAAATGTTGCTTCTCTTCCAGTGTATTTAAGTGATTGGAATGTGATACACTTGTTAGGTAAAACAGATTTTTTAACCTTCTTTAGACATGATTTGTGACTGTGGAAGTGAAATATTTAATGTGAAAAGTTAAAAAAAAAACAACAAAAAAACACAATCAGATGAGGTCTGCTCATACTAGCCCAGGTGCAGAGTTTTCTAAAGTGGGTGTATGAGTGCCACACAGGGTTTTCATGTCTCTTGTAAAAATGACAGTGCTGTCAGTGCTTTGGAGTTGTGGCACCCACAGCACAACCCTGATGTCCCTGCTCCTCTTGACTCGTGGTTGATTAGTTTGGAAAATGTAAGATGATGACTCAGGGCTTTGTGCACCTCAGCCACAGTCTGGTTATCCTCTGAGTCCTCTGGGTTTTTTGAGGACCATAGAACTGAACCTTCTCCTGCCCTTGCCTGCCTCACCATCCCATGGTGCTATTGGGATTGTTAAAATGAAAAAATTTATGTTTAGACCTAAAAAAAAAAAAAAAGAAAGTTGACTGAAGTATCCAAAGTGTGCGCATTTATTTTTCTTATAACAGTGGCGTTTCGTCTTCAAAGGAAATGTTATGCTGAACCCCAAAGAAGGTACCGGGGTAAAATGAGACCTGATCTGGTTGAAGAGGAGATGGGTAGCCCAGAATCCTGGCACTCTCAGATGCCACTGAGATCTTCCTGACTAGCCCTAGCAGAAGAATACCATTTGAAAATTATTATTTAGTAATTTGGTCAAACTATGCAGCCGATTTAAAAAAAAAAAAATTTAAATCATGATTCAGAGAGTAACCATCTAGGGCTAGAGGTTTCTCATCTTTAAAATGATAGGATTGAATTGGATGAATTCCATGGTTCTTCCCATTTCCAGCATTCTGTAGTTCTTAAATAACTTAACTTCTGGCTGGGCGCAATGGCTCATGCCTGTAATCCCAGCACTTTGGGAGGCTGAGGCAGGGGGATCACCTGAGCTCATCAGTTTGAGACCAGCCTGGCCAACATGTGAAACCCCTCGTCTCTACCAAAAATAGAAAAGTTAGCCGGATGTGATGGCGCATGCCTGTGGTTCCAGCTCAGGAGATTGACTTAGGAAAATCACTTGAGCCTGGGAGCTGGAGGTTACAGTGAGCCAAGATTGAGCCACTGCGCTCCAACCTGGGTGACAGAGTGAGACCCCATCTCAAAAATAAATAAATAAATAAATAAGTTTCCATTTTAGTTTGCCCACCTACACACTTTTGTATGCCATGTGTTGGGATTGTCCATATTTATAAGAATGTTTAATTATTAGAGAAATGCCTTGAAGAGAAAGTTTTAATATGAATTGAAGTTGAATGGGATAGTGCTACTTACGTTAAATGATTTCATACACAAAATATGGGAGTAAAAGTACTCATGCAAACCACATACGATGTAACCAAAGGCAAGTGATTATAACCCCTGCCAAACTTGTTAGGAAAACTCTTTTTACAATATATGGCAGCTGATCAGAGCTATCCAGCTAGTGGTTTGCCTCAGTTTTAAGATCACCATTTTAAGGAATGATTAATATTTATTCTGAATGATATTCATGAGCCTTTAGTGCTTTCTTTTTACAAGACAAATTAACTCTAGCTATAAAATTAATAAAACACTTTTTAAAAATGAGAGTAGGTTTACTATTGTTTTCATTACAGAACTTATAGCTGAACATTTTGGAATGATTTAATCAATATTACTCTTGAGGATTTTAGGAAAATAATTCAGGATGATTTTATTATTATAAGGATTAGAAAATAACTTCAGTTTTAAATTTTGAAGTTTAAGTTCTAAGCACAAATGTCTTCTTGTCCCCTGATTCTTGCAGTATCCATGGAGAATAAATATTAAACACTCAGTTCTTTTCCAATTAAGATTAATATATCTTCATGAATGGAGTTCATATGGTGTTTGTTACCATTTGTTCCCACAGTGAAATTATATTGAAATTTGTGGTAGTGAGAACACCCTGGTATTTAAGAGTATCCTTTGCTTTGGAGAGAAAAGGAATACATTAGTGGTAAGAGCAGGAAATTTCATCCTGTATAGAGAACTGACTCATAGGTGGTCACTGGGAGTTGCTGCCTTCTGGCAGAAGGGAGTTTAAAGCAATGGATAAACCAACTGGTGTTCTCTCCAAACTAAAGAAGCTAAAAGTTAGCTTCTTGTAGCGTAGAAAAGAAGACAAAATTTGCCATTTTGTAGGAAGTATATTTTGCCTCCTTTTCCAGCAGCTGCCTAGTGAAAGCATAGATTGTCATTGGCTAAAACTCTTACCTTGAAAAAGGCACAATATCCTTTGAGCCAATTGTGTACCCAGGAAGTGGAAAGGAAAGCCTGGTAACTTCTCTCTCTTTTTCTAAAAGAGACAAATTAAGTCTGGGACTCACTTGAAAACTACATATCCCTGAGGTTAGTGTCATTAAGAGAGGTATTGAAATAGAAGATGGTAAAACATTTGTTTCAATAGAGAAGATAAAATATAGAAGCACATCCAAATGTTTAGGTGATGTTAAATAATATTTCTCCTAGTTTGTTAAGGTTTGTTGGTCTGCTAACATTTATGTTTTTGTATTTGGGGATTTTGCATCTAGTGTTATGAACTGGAAGCTTTTGGAAACTAGTTTTTAAAATTAACATCACAGGCATTTGGTGGCAGTTTAGACAGTGGAGAACATATGGTACAAGTCGCAAGGGATTCTGTCTTCTAGAAGAAGAATATCACAGAGAAATATATGCTATGAAGAAACTATTATTTCAGATGTGCATACACCTGAGCGAACTATGGACTAGACAGGTCGTCTTGTTCACATTACCTTATCAAGAGTCTAGTGTAATACCTGACACAGCAGGTGTGTAAGTGCAAATACGGGCAGGCTCTTTTTTCCTTGTCCATTATTTGGGGCATACCCGTGAGCCTACTTTTGCAACTCTTGTTGGTTTATCATGTGGTTTCCAGTGTCTAAACAAAAGACAGCAAATTACTTCATTCTCTGTGCCTCCATTTCTTCACTTTGAAATGAGAATAACAATAGGACTGATTGCATAGGTTGTCCTGAGGTATAAATTATGTATTAGTATCTAAAGCACTTGTAATAGTGCCTGGTACATAGTGAGCACTCAATAAATATTTGCTTTTTTCACTATAGTTATTTGTTTATTGTCTCTAGCCTTTCACCAAATACATGCTCTGTAAGGATAGAGCCTTAGTCTGGTTCATTGCTGAGTGACCAGCAACTAAAATAGTGTCAAACATAGGCTGGGTACCATGGCTCATGCCTGTAATCCCAGCACTTTGGGAGGCCGAGGCGGGCGGATCACGAGGTCAGGAGTTCAAGACCAGCCTGATCAACATGGTGAAACCTCGTCTCTACTGAAAATACAAAAATTAGCTGGGTGTGGTGGCACACACCTGTAATCCCAGCCACTCGGGAGGCTGAGGCAGTAGGATCACTTGAAACTGGGAGGCAGAGTTTGCAGTGAGCCGAGATTGCACCACTGCGTTCCAGCCTGGGTGACAGAGCAAGACTCCGTCTTAAAAATAATAATAATAATAATAATGTCGAACACCTTATATATATATTTGTTGAATGAATTAATGATCACAAAAGTAATTATGTACAGTTAAGAGTTTTGTTGAGAAATAAAGCTTCTGCTTTATTGGAAAATTTTATCTGAATATTCTGTGCTAATCATTTAAAAATACTTCTAAATGAATACTTTTCCTAAATCCCAGAAAGGCAAACAAAATTATTGGTAGTCAGAGTTCTCCTGTTACTGACTTTGTTCAGCTTGAAAAAAAGAAATTCTGCTAATTATGAATGGAGGCAAATGCTGTGATTTGTCTATGTTCCAGTTATTCTTGCTGCACTGCCTGACAACCCCCCCGCCCCCTACAACCTCAAACTTAGTAGCAGAGTACAAGAAGTTTGGGTGTTTCACAGTGTTACAACTAGGTTCTGAGAGGAAAGTAACATCCTGGCAACCAGTGTTCCAAGAGGTTGAGGAGGAAGCCTGAAGTAGCCTGGGAAAGCATATGGCATGTCACTTCTGCTGTACTCTATGTAGTCACAGTGGGCACCAGCTTGCACAGTTTCAGGGGCAGGGACACAGATCATACCTCTCGAAAGAGTGTCAAATAATTTGTAATCATTTTATTTTAGACAGCCACTGTCTGATAGATTGTTTCCAGAAATGGCACAATAATTTCTCACCCTGTGTCGACAGCCTTGATTAGTCCCCTCTCTCATTGATTCAAAGCTTGACTGGGAGATTTATTTTGATCAGTGGAACAATTAGCAACTACAGCACAACCAGATACTTGAGGATTGTTTATATATTGGAGTTTGTCCTCTCTTGCTGATCTTGGGAATTCACTATCACCATCATGTGAATGAGCTTGGGTTAGTCTGCTGGATGAGGAGAGACACATGGAATGAACTGCTAGACATATGAGTGAGGACGTCTTAGCCCAGACGGCTGCCAGCCAGTCACCAGCAGACAACTAACCCATGAGCAAGCCCAGCAGAGATGAGCCAAGCTGGCTCAGGCCAGAAATATCCAGCTGGCGCCCACAATCATGAGCTAATAAATGGTATTGTTTTAAGCTGCTGAGTTTTGGAGTGATTTGTTATGCAGCAAAAACTAACTGATACAGGGGTGCGATTGATAATATATCCTTTCCCTCACCCAGTTTGGAAGCACTTGTAAAATAGGCACAAGAATCAAGCTGGAGAGGAAGTGGCTTTATTACTGTTAAAGGCAAGGTTGAGGAAAGTGGCTTTTGGTTTATCACCCAAGTAGATGTGTTAGTAGTCCTCTGGCACTTTGGTAGTGAGGCAGTGATTGACAACGCTAAGCAACTGCTGGTCTCTCCTTGTGTGCATTGCCCCATCTGTCTTACAGCACTGAGGAGTAGAGCCAGATGTGTGCACAGTGTGGGGAACCCAGAGAGCTGAGCCCTCTGTGCACGGCCCTTTCCTTCTGCAAATCTCACTGCTCAGCAAAGTATTTTTTCTTGTCCTGGGGAGGAGTGAGTGAGGGGCCAGCACACTGGGGGAGTTACTCTAAGGAGATGCTTCCACATGGAAATGTAAAGCAAAAGGAAATGGCCACCCTCCTCACAATGGAGATGGAGGATGGAACAGATTACTCTGGATTGCTTTGTTTTTTTCACATTTCTTTTTAATTTACGACACAATTGGCTTATACCTTTATGTGCTGTCTATCTCGTGGCACATTGTTTAATCTGTGTGTGTGCTGCATTCATGCCATTTTGTATGGAACGTGGTTTTACTCTTTTAAATTGTTTGAGATTTACAGCTTTGTTCTTCCTTTTATATCATATATTTGATTTTATTGATGGAAAGTCATCAATAAAAGGCATGAAACTGCCTGTTAGAACACTTCCTAAAGGAATCTCTGATCAGTTTTCTGGGAATATATGTATTGAGGTGAAATAGAAGACTCCCTGTCTATGGGTCAGTTCTCAGTAGTGAGATATTCGTTATATAAAGTGTCTGTTTTTAATCTGCCTTTTTAGGGTCACAAATCAAAAACTAAGAGAATACATTGCCTAATTTATAATACATACAAGGCTGGGCTTTTTTTTTTTTTTTTGAGTTTTGAGTTTTGAGTTTTAAAGCTCCTGAAGAAGACAGAAGTAGTCAATCATTGGTTGTGAAGTATCTGTAGCAATACAAGTGAAATTTCAAAAGAGCAATGCTGTGAATTCGTAATGGGTGGCTTTATATGAAAGTAGATGCTTTCTCTTTATTCAGTTTTACTTTGTTGTTCTTTTTACAAACATACGTTTACCATGAAAAAAGACTGTATTTATCATGAAATGAGACTATATACAAATATTGAAGAAGCCAGGTGTTGAAATATATCTAAACCTCAGATTAATGAATTAATTTATTCATTCATTAATTGGTGTTTATTAGGGTAGTAAATCAAGATAGTAAGGACCAGATATTTCATTAATTTTATTTCAGGATTGGGTCTAGAATTTTAGATTCAGATACATTCATGAACGAACTTTCAATTATCTACTTTATGCACTGGCATGTGCTTGTTGTTTAATGTATCCTTTTGCTTTACTGAAGAGGCACAAATTCATTGAAAGAACCTAAATGCGACTGAGATGCTTTTTTCATAATATTAGTGTTGGAGCAACTGGAGAGGAGGCACAGGGTCTCTGCGAGCAGTCAGTTTGAGTGATAGCCTTTCAGTCAAGCTTTCATTGTCTTTCTCACCTCACAAGACAAAGCTGATTTTTTCGTAATTAGCCTTAATCAAGAATTTGGACCACTTCTTTTTCCAGGAGAGGAGAGTATACATAAAATAATGAAGCTTTTATCATACTATCTAATCCTTTCTCTGTTACATCCCAAAGTATGTGATGTGATTTTTTTTTTCTTCCCGACCAATACATGTCTTTTTATTTATTTGTCAAAAAACTTCATCCTCCAGCAGGTGCAGTCTTAGACTATTTCTTTCACACCTTGTGCCTTGGGGAGGCTGTCTCTGACATGCACAGGCACTTATACGTGTTGTGGACTAGCTGTTAATGAGTCGAGCTAGGAAAGCCCCTACATAACGGCCAGGCTCCGTGTCGATAGTTGGGTGGCGGCAGCGCAGTGGGGCAGGGGGGCAAGTTCTGATTCATTGTTTCTTTGTCCCTGCCCCCTTAACTTCCCCACTAGAGTGGCTTAATATGTTTATCTCTTACCTTAAAATGGAAATTTATGCTAAATTTAATATAAACAAATTTGTATCTTGTGAGGAGGATGTAGCTGCATTAGAATATCTGGAATATCTCTTCTGTACTAAATATCCAGTGTCTAATAATAACTCTTCTTTACTAAGTCTTGTTAGCAGAGGCTCAATTGGTGGTGGTAGAAGTACCTAAGGCAGAAGAGAAGGCCATGCCAGTGTTCTGCTTTGACTTAATTCAGGGGCGCATTTAAGTAAATTAAAATGGTCAGGTGGTGAATCCCTATAGTGAATTGAATTTATGTTCTCTACTTTGAGTAATTATTTGGTATGGCTTCAAGCTGTTAGATTATGTTGGTGCATGCACATTTAGGGGAAGAAAACCAATAAGGAATGGTCTTAAGCAAGAGTAAATTTGGGGGCAAACATTTTCCCTGATTACTTTTCTACCTGGAAGCTTGTGACTTATGAGAAAAGTCATAAAGAAATTGAAATGGGAGGCTCTAGGGTAATAGAGTAAGCATTTTAAGTGGTAAAACCTTCAACTGCTTTGTAATGAAAGATTCCTCATCTTGTGTGATTGAGTTGCTTAAGCGAATTCATGTATTTATACAAAGTACAGCATTTCCAAGTGTTTAAGGACATTGCTTTTTTTTGGCTGGAAAATTATAAAGACTGTAAGCATGATACCTAGTCACCCAGAGCTTTGAATTCTGGCTCTATTGCTTACCAAGACTGGGATGCGAGCCTCATTTTCTCATTTGTAAAATAGGGATTATAAAACCAACCTCAGGGAAGGTGTTCAGGGTTGAATATGATAAAAAATGAAAAGCACTGAACGCATAGCGAAAGGTCAGGGAAAGTTCTCTTTCTATTTTCCCTTTGCACCTTTCCTTTTAAACTCACCTAGTATCATGTTTCACATTGGAATATGAGAGTAATCACTGATCATATCAGTGTGTGCAGTTTACAAAGTACACTTGGCCAGCATTCCTTTTCACATCGTGCATAAGTGAATATTATTCTTGAACTTGGTGGTTGTTATCTGCTGAATCTTACAGTCATTGCCATTTCTACACTCTGCAATGTCTATGAGCGTTTATTCAAAAGGTGCCAAACATTAGACTGGCCAGTGTGTTGCTGTTGCACAGTGTAGTGTTGTCACGGGCTCTTTGAAGGTGTTATTTTGTGTCTTGACCTACTACAGTTTGCTTTTGTAATGTGATTGTGGAAGTGCTGCCAAACAATCGCTTGTCATCATTATAAGGTGCCACTGTAAGGTGAGAGGACAGCAGCTCACCTCGTCCTCACTCACAAGGGCCTTGGCATCTCACTGTGAAGAGAGCTGCTGCTGTTTGTTTGGGTGGCAAGAACAGCCAGGAACATGTGTGACTTTTGTAGACCAAGTGGAAGGTCATCACGTGTCCAGCTGGTGCTAAACTTCTTCCCAAATCGCTGGCACATAGTGCGTTAGCAGTAGATGACCTGTTTGAAGGAATTCGTGCATGAATGGATGAAGTCAAATGTAGCATTTGTTTATATTTTTTATGTAATCAAGCCACTTTCTTCTAAACTTGAGGAATTTCCTATAAAAATTAGCTTTTCAATGAAGAATCTGCCCATGCCCTGTGGGTTTTTTCTTCTAAAACTGTTACAGGATCCCATAGAAGCTCAGTCACGTGATAAGTAAAATCATACTGCATGTTTAACACTACTTATTTAGTCTATCTTGTGCTTTGCATGTCAGTTTTTACTTATTAATTGACTGAAACATTCCATTTTTTAGAGATGGTAACTATTACACAATAGTTACCATTGTGTAATGGTAACTATTACACAAGTTATATCCCACTTGTACTTTTCAACCTTTGGGGTGTTTTTTTTTTCATGTTTTCTAAATATGAAGCCTTCATTATTTTCCATCTATGATTTGAGGACATTGGCAGTCTTCCAAGTCATATGAGAGCTGGAGAACATGAAAAATCTGCAGCATCCTGCGCCTAATAATTTTTGTACTTACGTATTTTTGTTCTTTTTCAGTTGGCTTAATTTTATGTTTTCTTATGCTGCATCTCTTTATTCTTACAATCTTATGTATTTGGAGCACCCTAGGACTTCTCATTCATCAAATATATATCCTTTCACTCTACCTAAACTCCTCCACAAATGCTGGTGTAGGTTCCAGAAATACAAATTAAAAAGTTTAATGATCATTCTTAGATTAAATGGCACATCATTCTCTTCCTTACCAAGCATTATCGTGATGTTTTAGATTGCAGCCTGACTGGGGGGGACGTGAAATTTGTGTGTTCTCTAGAATTAGTGCTCAATAATGACATTACTAATTTGGAATTTTATAGTTGAAGTTTGCCTTTGCCCACAGCCTTTTGTATCACTATTGAGTAATAAGCAGGGCTCCAGACAAGAATATCCTCTTCATCCCTCCCTTCCTTCCTCCTTCCCCATTTGAAAATTTGGGAAGACCTCAGATTTATGGGTTGAAAAATTATCTGGAGTCAATGAAAATATAATATCAAATAACACCAAATTCCATTCAATGAGAACCATCTTTCTCTAAGACTTCAAGATATCCACAAACTCTACGTTGCTTCTCCCAGGTAATGGGGCATGTGGGTGCAAGAGTCCTAATTTCAAATCCTCGTTCCACAAGCTGCCAACTGAGTTATGTAAACTCCTGGATTATCAGTGTTTTCAACTGTAGAATGATACCTTATAAAAGGGTTGGGAGGATTCAGTGAGATACCATCTGTAAAACACTTAGCACGTAATAAGATCTCAAAGTGTTAACTAATTTTTATTATAATTACTAGGTAGACTCATAATTGAATGGCTGTATTTCATTGCTTACATTTGTAATGTCACATTTTCAGGAATTTAATGTCATCATAAAAAACCAAGAGCATTTATTAGTATAAAAATGATATTTAATCAGTGTTTTGAATGTAACTTATTTATATATTCATTATTTAAAAAGAACGTGACCTGTGTAATTTGGTGATTTTCATTAGAGTTGTGGTTCTTCCTGAAGCTAGAACTAAATAATATAGCTTCCTTTATTATTTCATTTTATTAATGCAGAATAGAAAGTAAAAAAGAAAGTGAGAAGGAAAAAAAGCATGGTGGATTTGAAAGTGAAACAAATGCCATACTATGATTTAACTCTTCTCTTTAGATCTTTTAGAGAAATCTCGGGTTGTTAAACAGCCAAGAGGTGAAAGAAACTTCCATGTGTTCTATCAACTGCTCTCTGGTGCCTCTGAAGAGCTCCTCAGTAAGTCTCTGTTTCTATGTGTTGTTGTTGTTGTTGTTGTTGTTGGAGCTGGGAGTCTCACTGTGTTGCCCAGGCAGGTCTCTAATTCCTGAGCTCAAGCGATTCTCCTGCCTTGGCCTCCCAGAGTGCTAGGATTATAGGCATGAGCACTGTGCCTGAACTGTTTCTATGTTTTAATTTTCAGTGTCACAGCACTTTTTGAAGCATTCTCTTTAAAACATACTCCATATGCTTTGCCCCTTCCTTCTTAAGAATTTTTTATGATTCTAGTTGAAGTGAAGAACATGGTGTATTTGCTTCTGCCACACCCCAGGGTTTGTGTAATATTCTTGTACCTCACCAGATACCGTGCCATACGTCTCCGATGTGTTGAGGACTGTGCAGATGATTCAGTCAACTCAAGTGGGATTTCAGCAGCTAGAACTACCTCAGTCTGGACTTGGCCAAAGCTGATTATTAGGGGAGGGACTAATCATACGTTTAAAAAATAAAATGGAAGAATATGATTTTTCTGTTTGGGGAGAGAAAATTATCAGGGTTCTAATTAAATGAGTACAATTCTATAAAAACAAATTGCTAGGTGAATATTTAAGAATAGTGGGGAAGACATTTTGCAGTTGATACAAGAGATAAAGATCTGATATTTGGAATTTCAGAGAATTAACATAATTCCACAAAGATACTATCTAATAGCTAATAGCTAATGATGAAAAGTAGTGAACAAATAGTTCAAAGAAGAAGAGCTATGAAAAGTCAACACCACTTAGGAAAAGTCATCTTCACTATTAACCAACAAATGCAGATTAAAACAGCCCTGAAGTATCTACTATATTATTATATATGTAGATATATAATATATATACATATACTACATATAGTATAATATATGTAGAAGTATCTACATATATTAGCAAAAGTTATTAAGGATCAAGCTAGCAGAGTTGTCACTGATCTGCTTGGAGGTTGTGGTATACCCATCTGCGTAGAGCTGCGGGTGTTACTTCAAAGCGAGGACCTCTTATAATCAGAGCCTGCCATCCAGTCACACCACTTTTTGGACTATATTCCAACAAAATAATTCAGATATGAAATCCAAAAACCAATTGGTATGAAGACATTTATCACTGCTCTATATTTATTATTATAAACTAGAGAAAACCCAAATATCCAATGGTGAGGGAATCACCAGGCAGAACACATATGTTATAATGAAATAATATATTGAATCACCAGGCAGACCTCATATGTTATAATGAAATAATACATTGAAGGTATTTTTTATTATAAAAACTCTGGAAAGAGACTTACCTAGATAAGTATAAAACAGAGTTTGTGCTATCACAATGATTAAAGTCATTTTAAGAATATGCTGTTACTGATATTTGGGTATAATTTTTGTTCTTTTGATTCAATAGTTAATATAAAAGCCATTTTACCGATGTGAACAAGATATCAAAGGGAATGAGATATTAAAGATTGGATTTATTGAAGCAACATAACAACTTGTGTCTTTGATTCAATAGATAAACTTAAGCTTGAGAGGGATTTCAGCAGGTATAACTACCTGAGTCTGGATTCGGCCAAAGTGAATGGAGTGGATGATGCAGCAAATTTTAGAACCGTGCGGGTAAGATGCAGTACTTTCATCAAGCTTTAAATTGCATACCACTGCATTGCTCAGCGGGAGCTGGTAGCAATTCTGAGTTTTCTTTAAAGTGTAGCTCATTCTCCCTAAGGTTTTAGAATTATACAAGAATTCTATTTTTGTTACTTTGATTTTTTTACTAGCTCAAAAATCACACAAGATTGTGAAGGCCATGCTTTTATTAGAGCATGTGATTTTACCATTTATCATAAGGAGTTTTCTTATTCTATTATCCTGGGGTTTGACTCCTTTAAGGTTATTTTTAAATTCCAAGTGTTTTTATGGCAAAAGTTAATTTCCAACTGCCCTTGGATCATGTTAAATCAAAACTATTTTTGAGACAGAAAAAAATCTTTTTATATAGTTTCAGAAACTCGTATATAAACCAGAGCGATTAGCATTCCACATTCATTAGAAAAGATGATTTTAAATAACACTATACTCTGTTTTCTGTCTTAATGTGTGATACACTTGACATGATATGGTAACTGGGATTTACTTGCAAGTGAGACAGCTGTGGTGATGGGGAAAGGGGAGAGTAAGATGAATTATAGATAAAACAAAGTTGGCATCTGTTAATTGTTGAGGGTGAGTGAAAGGACATGCGGGTTCTTTCCCTGCTTTCTCTACTTTTGTATATGTTTGACAACAATAACAAAAACTTACATTACTCCCATTGCTATGTAGCCTAGTCATTTTTTAAAAGCCAGCTGTTCTCAAAAAGAAAGTATCTCTTACAGTATGTTATTTTAAAAAACTGTATAAACATCTTCATATGGAAGCAATAGTCTGTTGATCCCTGGACATGATTTTGTTTAAACCTTGAGTCCAAGACTGGTTTTAGAACCACTTTGCCTGGCACGTAATTGGCACTCCGTAAAAATTTATGAATGAACAGATGCCTCCTGTTACCCAGTATCTTGGGCTGGGCTCTTCACCTTTGCAAACCACAGTTTTTCTGATATGTAAAATGAATGAGGAGCTTTTCTTTGTATGGAGTTGTGCAAGTTGGTTTTGTTTCTAGTAGCAAAACCTCAGTGTAAAAAAAACGACATACATACAAACTGAACTGCTGTGGTTGAAGTGGAAGTAGGGACCCAAGGCTCTGCTCCCAGCCTCCTGTTTCTTCTGTCTTCCTCTTTATGTGCCCTGCAACCCCCGCCACAGCACCAGAGGTACCCCCAGGGTTCCTCAAATCGCAGTTGGAAACCACTGAAGATACAGCTTTGTCTTTTATGGGTTTTTTTCCCCAGAAATAAATCTGTAATATGATTCATTAAAAAAGAAAAGAAAAGAACTACAAGAAAAAAAATAGTTGCTTTTTTTTTCTCTCCCCAGAATGCCATGCAGATTGTGGGCTTTATGGATCATGAAGCTGAGTCTGTCTTGGCGGTGGTGGCAGCAGTGTTGAAACTGGGGAACATTGAGTTCAAGCCCGAATCTCGAGTGAATGGTCTAGATGAAAGCAAAATCAAAGATAAAAATGGTACATCCGTGGAGAATCAACTTTGTTTGTTTAGGAAACTTGCTTTGAACTTCTCCCCACTTTTTAATGTAGAAAGTAAAATTTTTGCTTTGCATTGGTTTGAGAAAGCTTTCTAATGAAACTGAGCAGAAATAGAACTGTGGCTAAGCTTTGTTTTTTGATGTATACATTTTATACTGATCTGTTTGATTATGATTTAGAAAGAACATCCTAAGCCTTCAAAATTATTATTAGCAGCACGTGTGCAGTCACTTTTTGTGTCCATCCCCTGCCTTCCCACAGAGTTAAAAGAAATTTGTGAATTGACCGGCATTGATCAATCAGTTCTAGAACGAGCATTCAGTTTCCGAACAGTTGAGGCCAAACAGGAGAAAGTTTCAACTACACTGAATGTGGCTCAGGTGGGTGAAACATAATGTACAGAAGAAAGTTTCTTAAAAGTCTGTGCTATTTTCATATAAGTATAAACAAAGATTTTAGTTTACAGGCTGTTATCTGAATCGTTGTACTATGTTCTAGGCATTGGGAACAGAGCAATAAACTAAACAGATAAGGATCCCTGCCCTCATGGAGCTTAAAATTCTGGTAGAGGGAATTAGATGATAATCAGTAGACATAAGAAATAAGTGCTGTAGCAAACTAGCCCGTGGTATGATCAGTGAACTGAGAGCAACAGTAGAGCAGAGTAGGGGAGCTCCCTGGGGCAGGGAAGGAGACTCAAGTGAGGTGGAAAATGACTGGAGGGTTTTGAGCAGAACAGTGGCATGACTGCCTTGTATTTCAAAGGGTCACTCTGGCTGTGATGTGGAGAGCAGAGGGTCAGGGAAAAAGGAGTGAAAGCGAGGGACCTTCGAGGAGATGTGCACTAACCCAGAGATGATGGTGGCTTGAACCAGGTAGTCGCAGTGGAGTCAGTGAGAAGTGGTCACATTGTGGATATTATTAGAGGGTAGAGGCTACAGGACTTGCTGGTGCTAGCTGGTTTAAGAGAAAGAGAACAATCAAGGGTGATTTAATGTTTTTGGCCCAAGCAACTGGAAACATGGAGTTGTCATTTACTGATTTGGAGAAGACAGCGGGAGAAGCCAAATTGGCCTCCCTGCCTTACTTCTTGAACCCCCTCTACCCTTGATATTGGGGCCAGTGAAGTCTTTAGTCTTTGTAAGACACAAATCTGAGCTGCTGCCTTCTCTCCTTTTGCTTCAAGTTAAGTGGGTGGGTGTTTGGATGGTTGCATGCCTGTATACATGCATGTATACCCAGGTAGCTTCTGCAGCCCCTTTCACTAAAACCCTTTGTGCTATGGCTTACACATTTTACCACCAGTCAATGACTCAGGCTAGAATTAAATTACTAACTTAGGACTTCCACTCAGGCCCCCACTTTGTCCAACTGTATTCTTGTTGTCTCATCCTCATAACTATCCATAAAGCCTCCATAAATAGTAGGGTGGAGCCAGGCTTGCTCTCTGTTGCTGAACCAGCCTTTCCTACTATAATCCAAGAATGCCTTTATGTCCTTAGCTTTCAACATTGATATCTTATTTTAGGTGAGTTATTTTGGCTGTGGCAAATACCATAACTTTATATATATGGAAATTTGGTTTGTAGCAATCGTTTCCTAGCTATAGCCATTGCCTGTCCTTCCTCCTAAATTACTGCTTTTGCTGTCATATCTGTCCAAGTCATCCTCACTAATTCACAGTCAGATACGAAGTAACTTACTTAATCAAGGAAATGCTGCTGAGAGCCTGTACAGCACAAGCCCACACATAGGCCCTGAGTTGGGAAGTAAGAGGTTAGGGAAGACCCCATGGAGACGATCAAAGGATTTAGATGTGTGAAGTATGGCTGAAAGGGCATATCAAAAAGAAAACATTGAGAAAAGCCAGATTTGGGGCACATATCAGAAGAAGGATTAATCAAGCTTGGCTATAGCTGTAGATATGTAAAGAGGATTCAGAGCAATGTGGCTGGAAAGGTGAAGTCTGCAGTCGGAGTGGCAAATCTGCACCAGTAGTTCTTAAACTTGAACGTGCGTCAAAATCACCTGGTGGACTGACTGACTAAACATGGTTTGCAGACCTCACCCCCAGTGTTTGATTCAGTGGGTCTGGGGTAGGACCGAGGAATTTGCATTTCTAATAAATTCAAAGGTGACACTGCTGCTGCTGCTGCTGGTCCAGGATCACATTTTGAGAGCCACCGAGTTTGGACATTTTCAATAGCCAGAGTGGGAATTGTTAAGTCTGTAAGGAAGCCGTGAAAAAGCCTGTATTGTTTAAGAAGGCCCTTTAGGAATATGTATATTTTGGGTCTTTTTAAAATTGTGTGTTTTACTCTTGCTTTTTTAATCATCCTGTATGGGAACCAGGCCCAGGTGCCTCTGACTTTATAAGCTTAATTTAGTCACCTTATATCACTAAAGAAAACTTTCCACATTTTCTTAACCTTTGGCATAAAAGAATTTGGCTAGAG
Source organism: Pan troglodytes (assembly GCF_028858775.2). Lineage (NCBI taxonomy): Eukaryota > Metazoa > Chordata > Mammalia > Primates > Hominidae > Pan > Pan troglodytes. Next base: position 93,435,213 of record NC_072411.2, read on the forward strand.
ATCCTCAGCTATTCGGCTCCTTAGTCAACTGTTTTTTTTTTTTATTTTATTTTTAATGTAGTATTCAGAGTATCTGGTTCTACTGATCTATTGCCTGGGAGGTTTTGATTGCTGTGAGAAGTGATTTGTTTTATTAGCCTTTCCACATAGCTTCAATTCCTGGGCCCCAGCATCATCTTTATTGCCCCATGCCTCCTTTTCCCAAGGCATTTAGACCTTTCTCTAGATAGGAGGACTAATGCTGAAATAATAGAAACTCAAGACAAGAGTTTTTCAGCTTCTCCGACATACTCTCTCCTTGGCTTCTGATGTCCTCAGAAATCTGATCCCACACAGCTTACCTCAGTTTATTCCTTGCTAGTTCTCTGTTACCTGCTGCCTCTGCTCCGACCTGCCTATCACCCCCCATGTCATGCTCATTCTTTCTGCCCATCTAAATGCTCTACCTGATTGTGCCCTATCCTAGGAGACTTCTTTGATCAAATAGGCCTCCTGAGACACCCCACACCCCCGTCAGAACCTGTTTTTTTTGCAGTTTGGCACCTGGCCTCTGCTTGTTTCCTCTGTGTTAGTTTGATCTCCTTAGCTCCACTCTAAGCTCCTGGAGGGCGGGCCCCATGTCTGTGCATCTCTGAGTCTCCACCTTGCTTTGTCACTTGCCGTCCTAGACCATGCCTGTTACTGGCCATGTCTGCAGCACATTCCACCTGGGCTTTTCCTCTCTGAGTTTCATGCAGCTGCAGAAGTGCATGGTCTTTTCATAGTGTGCTTTGAAACTGAGATGGTGAATTAGTGCACTTTGAGTCTTCCCTCGTTTCTACACCCCATATTAGTGGTCCTTAAGTGGGAATAGACATTCCTTCCCTTACTGCTTTATAGGATAATGTTGTGGAGATTTGGTGGCATGAATCAGGCTCAGGAAGTCAGGGGTGGCACATTGGCAGCCAGGTGGCAAATTGGCAGCTCCTAGGGCCAGGTAAAGCTCAATATTTTTAGTTGACTAAAGGGTAGTATTTTCTTTGATTTTGTTTGTTTGCTCTTTAAGTTTTGAATTTGAGTGCCTTTAGCCTGGAATGCATCCTCTAAGTCCGATAGAGAGAGCCATCATTTCCTGTTCATTTCTATCACACAGTCCCTGGAAACATTTGAGTTTGAAACCCCTGGAATAAATATTGTTGAAGAAACCAAAGAAGATTAATATTGGCTGTGAATACACTTTAAAAAATATAAAGCAATTTATCAGAATAAATTGTCACTGTTAGTTCAGTTGTTTATTGAAATAGTGGCTTGTTGAAAGTAGATAGCATATAACTAAAAAAGCTGGACGACATTAAGATGAAAAAGGGCTCATTTACAAAAACATGGTGTTTTGAAATTATGTGGTGTTTTGAGATAACTTGAATTTATAAGAAGAAAAAGGAAAGGATTTGGAAATTATATAGGCTCATGAGGTAGTAGTAGACGAAAAGGATACTTCAGAAATCAATGTAAGTACATCTATAGACTAACTGTATGCTAGGCATTATTCTAAGCACTTAAATTACCTATTTTAAGAAAGTAAAAACTAGAAGAAAGGGTATTGGGGAAAGATGCATCTAAATTATATTTTGATTTCTCTGTTTTAGCATTTGACATGCATCTTCTACTATGGAAGCATTCCCTCCCTTGTTTGTTTGTTTATTTGTTTGTTGCCAACTCTTAGGTATATTCTCTAACCCTAATTGGAGTAGGGAGGGAGGTTTGGGATTAGCATGGAAATGTCAGATGAAGGGAAAAGGTGTTATCTTCAGCTGTGTTATGTTGCCAGGGAAGTGAATCTGTTATTAAAGTTGTTACATTTTATTTAGGAAGAAATGTAGAGAAAGTATTCCCACATAATCTAACAAGTTGTGCTCTTTGTAAAATAAAAATGTACTGGTTAATTTTAACAGTAATACCTCAATTTTTACTTAGAAGCAGCAAAATACACACATACGGCCAGCATGTTGAAAATAGCAACAAAACCTCAAGCTTTTTCTTTCCCAAGGCCAGTTCCTTTTTAGGCTGCTGACACCCAACCTCCAGGCCTCCCCAGGATGCTGGTATTAAACATCTCATTAGTACTTACCTACTGTATGCTCTGGGCACTCGGTACATTTAAGGGTGTTTAGATTCTTCTGTCCAAACCTGACTTTCTTCGGCCTTTGGATTCTAAGAGTCATAGAGATGCATATGTCTTCTGCCTCTTTGTCAAGTAGTTCTGAATAACTTTAAAAGTAGATAAGCACGTAAGAAGGGGTTTATGTTCATTCTATAACTTAAAAGAACTCATTGTGGAAGTTTTTTTAAATACTCAAGTGATTAGTGTGGCCAGGCATGGTGGCTCATGCCTCTCTAATCCCAGCACTTTGGGAGGCTGAGGTGGGTGGATCACCTGAGGCCAGGAGTTTGAGACCAGTCTGGCTAACAAGGCAAAACCCTGTCTCTACAAAAAATACAAAAATTAGCCAGGCATGGTGGCACACACCTGTAGTCCCAGTTACTCGGGAGGCTGAGGCACGAAAATCCCTTGAACCCAAGAGGCAGAGGTTGCAGTGAGCTGAGATTGTACTACTGCACTCCAGCCTGGGCAACAGAGTGAGATTCTGTCTCCAAAAAAATTTAAAAATAAAAAAAGATTGAGTGAAGAAAAAAAATTTACAGATTCCATCAGTCAAAGCCATTTTCATATATCTCCTTTGAATTTCCATTTCTGTGTATAAGGGTTTTAAAAAATAGTTGTTATCATATTAAGTAGACAGTTGTTTAATTTTCACATTACACGAGCATTTCCATTTCATTACCTGATTTTCATAACCATCACTCTCTGATGACTATGTAACATTACTCTCAGTGCATGTTTCTCTTACTACCCCCTATTGTTGGACGTCTAAATTGCGTCTGATTTTTCTCTGTTCCATAACATTGAAATAAATATCTTTGTGGTGAAAGTTTTTGCAGTATTTAAAATTAGTTTCCTGGTTTGTGAAAAAGTGTAACTGTGTATAAACAATTTGCCTAATTCTCTTAAAGGTTTGATTGTTTATGATACAATAAAACTGGTTCTGCAAAGAAATGTGAAATAAAAGAGCTTCAAATATTTTTTAAAAGTATCTTTATGATTTTATTAAAAGTAAGCATTGTGGAATTGTGGGTGTTAAGTTTTGTTTGTTTGTTTTTTAATAGGCTTATTATGCCCGTGATGCTCTGGCTAAAAACCTCTACAGCAGGTTGTTTTCATGGTTGGTAAATCGAATCAATGAAAGCATTAAGGTACTGAATTTCTATGAGCAAAATCAGTTGTAATAAATGGTATTCACAGTATAAACATTAAGTTGAAGAAAGTTTCAATTTATAATCAAATAATTGATTGCCACTTATAAAGATTATTCCTTAAAAAGAGTGTACCATGTATAAGATTGAAATTTGTCAGGGATTTTGTTTATTTTGTTTTGCCATGTGTGTTGCTTCTGACTGGTGAATAGTCTGATGGTCTTTGTGGAGTTACTCTGGGAGTTGGTGTCCCAGGTTTTGGCCTGGCTCACCTGGTAACTAGTGGTACACACTTCACTGAAAAGGTCACTTTACTTCACTAGGTCATGATCTAATCATTACTAAAATGAGAGTGTTGGACTAGGTGATTTTGAAAGGCACCACTAATGCCTTCTTTAAATATATCACCTATTATTAAAATTTCTAAAAGAGTTCTATACCAATACCCCATCTCATACATTTTTTAAAAAACAACTAAATTACAGTTATTTTCTTACTTAAGAAACATAATTAACTTGTAATATATATCTATGTTCCTTGGATGCTTGTAGTGTTATATTTCATGCCTTAATTAACCCTTTAATTTGAAACTTTTTTAAGGCACAAACAAAAGTGAGAAAGAAGGTCATGGGTGTTCTGGACATTTATGGCTTTGAGATTTTCGAGGTAAGATTTAAAATTTTTTTTGTATTGTCTTTAGTAAAGTGGAATGGTTGGAAATTAAAACCTGTATTATGTAGACATTATAAGTAACTGTAACTTTGAATCTACAAATAATCCTTGTGTAGATGTAACACACTATCACTTTGAATCTACCAACAAATCTTTGTGTAGATGTAACAAAATTTGGTTGTGTATTCCTGCATGTGTGCCTGAGTGTGTGTGTGTTTGTGTGTGTGTTGTGTGTATGCTGAGAGCCAGCATTTTGGAGACAGTACTGCTTAAAAAGAACTTGTATTAGTACCTGACTTTTGAAATTGTGTATTTAAATTTCTAACCGTGAGGCTTCCATCAAGCTGCAATGAGTATGTCTGTGGCCATTTGTGTGTTGTTTAGAAAGTGTGGCAGGTTGGTGCCATAAAGAAAGCTACAGGAGGGCTGGACATAGGTTCTGGCCTTGCCAGGGCTGGTCATTTCATCTGTGAGACTCAGAGAAAGAGGATTTGGATTAGGTGATTTGTTGAGTCTCATTACTGTGATCTTATGATAATGAATTCTGCTGCAGAGGTTGAAATAATTTCTGCTGAAGCTCATGGTGAATTTTTTAAAATGATTCTATGCTTTTTACAGATTAAATATTTAAACCATTTGTGCTTGGTTAAGCAACACATATACCTAAAATTAGAATGATATAGAGAAGATGAGCATGGCCCCTGAAAAAAGTGATTTGGAAAATAAAATAAACGTTATGTACTTATGTTAGAATTTCCTTTTTGCCCCTTGCTAACTTTGACATTTAGAAGGAGTTTTAAGGATCTATTAAAACATTTATTCTCACTTTTAGGAGTGGTATTTTAGTTTGGTTCAGGGAAATAAGAAGTAGATAGGGCTCCTCCTTTCTTAATTCTCCTCCACAAGTAAGATTTGTGAATTTCCTTAAGGAACCAGGCTCTGCCCAGAATGTTCCCAAAGAATTTACATGTTCTAAAAAATTAGGGTCACAGAATCTCAGAAAAAAAACATCAGATCATTCCTTTCACCTAAACCAGACCTTGCTAGCACATGCCTTTTTCTTAGTATGTTTTCCCTCGATCATATTCTATATTTAATAGCTAATGGTAAGTACTAATTGAGGGCCGACTGTATGTAAGCACTGTGGTAAGTGGTGTGTGTATGGTCTGATTTACTTTTCAAAACAGCCTCATGATGTAGCTGTTATTATTATGAATTCCATTTTACAGATGAGACAGTAAAGCTCCTCAGGTCAACTAACTCCCCAGGGTTATACAGCTACTTAGTGGCAGACTCAGGACCTAAACTCCAGGCCCTTTTAATATTTTCATTTACTGCTTTTCTTTCTTACTAAGATTGAGACCAGGGGCACTTCCTCACCTTTCTTCCCAAAGTAACAGGTTCCCCAGTATCTGGAAGTAAGAAAAAAATAAATGTGGTAAGTCTCTGACTCCCCTATTTCTCCACCCTTGTCATCACTCCAAGCTCCTGGCCAGCATTGGGTGCTTCGTAGATGGAAGTGTGTGTGCTGGTGGCTTCCCCATGGGGTCGCCAGAACAGAGGTCTTCAACACAGCATCTGCTTGTATTGTTGCCCATTTAGCAGAATCTACAAAGGAAAGCTACCAATTCCTTGGTAGAAAGGGAAGAATTTGAGGTTTCTGAGTTAGGAGAAATGCTTGAGTACACACAGAAATCACTGCCGAAATTAATTTCTTTCTAGCAAGACCTCAAGTTACTATCACTAAATGGGCAGAATGCCAAAGTCATTCTTTACAGTTGGCAGGGAAAAAGACTTACTACCTAGCACATTGCTGTGCTAATCTAGATTTAAATGGTTTCATGAGCAGGGGAGAGGGGTAAGCAGAGATTTCACTTGAAAGTTAGATTAAGAAGATACATTCAATGACATTTCTAAAGTCAAAGAAACTGATTTTGTTTTAATTTTGCTAGAAAAGGATTATTGATCTTAAGCCAGTGGGCAATGGCTTAATATCATATCACAACACATGGAAAGTTTAAAAAATAGGATAATGAGGTTATGATGGGATATCTAGTTAACTTTGACTTCCAGTAGGTCCTAAGATCTAATTAGCCATGGGAAAAGAAACACTTATAACACTCAAAGGAAACTGAGTTATAACTCATAAACAATTCGAGTCATTTCTCAAGTGTTTATTGAGTTACCAGATACCAGTAGTAAACATAACTGAGATATTCCTTGTCTGCATGGAGCTTAGAGTCTTAGCCCTAAGATTGAGAGTCTGTGGCTGCCAGAGGATGCATCCTATCAGGTAGGAAAGTCTAATCAGGAAACTATATTACGTTTTAAAAGTTTGTTTGCTACAGACCTAATCAGAACAGAAGTCAGATGTTCCTGTGTAAACATCCTTTAACTTGATGCTGGGTGAAATACCCTATACCCTTCAGCAATCCAAGAATATTTTTCACTTCTGGTTGATTCAAGTTTCTCTCCATACCTGTCTTGCTGAATGTGCCCTCCTTCTGCAAGTTATACCATCATTTTTCTCAACCCTGTTTCAACTAGAGACTTCAGTTTATGAAAATGCCTGCGTTATATTTCCTTTTTTTTTTTTTTTTTTTTTTTTTGGTGACGGAGTCTCACTGTGTCTCCAGGCTGGAGTGCAGTGGTGCGATCTCGGCTCACTACAACCTCTGCCTCCAGGGTTCAAGTGATTTTCTTGCAGCACCACGCCCAGCTAATTTTTGTATTTTTAGTAGAGACAGGGTTCCACCATGTTGGCCAGGATGGTCTCGATCTTTTGACTTCATGATCCACCCACCTCAGCCTCCCAAAGTGCAGGGATTACAGGCATGAGCCACTGCGCCGGCCTGGCTGCCTGTCTTACATTTCTAAATATTCTTCCTTTCTTCAGAGGATTACTCTATTTCAGTGGTTCTCAAACAGCTGTGCATTGGCATCACCTGGGGAGCTTTTGCAAATTCAGATGTCTAGGCTGTACCCAGAGCAATTATGTCAGAATCTCTGGAGATGGGGCTGCAGCAGCAACATTTTTAAAGCTCTGAGGTGATGCCAGTGTGCACTCAAGGTTGAGACCAAATGCTCTGTTAGACAGTAGTCTCTGGAGTAAACTGCAGATTCCAAACATGTGGTGTTCATGCTGCTTGGCCACTGTATGAAACACCCTTGTAAAACATTGGGCCTCACCTACTGTTCATCTGGGCATGGTGGCTCACACTTGTTATCCCAGCACTTTGGGAGGCCAACATGCGCGGTTCACGAGGTCAGGAGATCGAGATCATCCTGGCAAACATGGTGAAACCCTGTCTCTACTAAAAATACAAAAATTAGCTGAGCGTGGTAGCTTGCACCTGTAGTCCCAGCTACTTGAGAGGCTGAGGCAGGAAAATCGCTTGAACCTGGGAGGCGGTTTTTACTCCGTTTAAACAGAACTTTCAGCCAAGGCCAAATCCAATCAGTTATGTGTCTATAGCAAATCTTATAATGGCCATCAAATTATAAAAATTTAACTTTCCTTCTACATGCAGTAAATAATTTTTCTTTTTTCCCCCCAGTTCCTTGAGAGAATCAAGATTTGTTTTTTCATTATATTTAATTGTTCCCTCCATTTTCCTTTTTAAGCCTTCTCAGATTAATCTTCAGTTTTGATTTTTAATAACTTTTTTAAAATAAATTTATTTGTGGGGAGGTTAGATTAGCGATTTGGTTGGGGATTTTTAGGTACTTTTACCTGCTTTTTAATACAGAGTTACAGACGTGTTTTTCTTCTTTTAATAAATTATTCACATACATTCCCAGATGCCAGCCTATATTTTCCTGGATTCTCAGCAATGTTAGAACACATGGAGACATCAGGAAGCTCAGAGTGTTAGGAAACCAAGAAAATTAAGAACTTAAAAGTACTGCAAGTTGAAGTACAAGGGGTCAGAGTATGGAAGAAGTATTCAGATCCACATCAAGGCAAAAATGAAAATTTCTGTGATATTTTCCACCCAAGTGAAAAGAAACTGCTGGAGTATAGATAACATGTATTTTTTTATTTGTTCTGTTGTTCTTCAATTGACTGTAGGAATTAAGAGTTCTGCCTTTTAGAATACCCTGGGCATCTCTTTAAAAACTGGACACTAAAGGGCGAGACTTTTTTAAAAAAATGCGTCTAGTTGTCCCATGGCCCTGCAGTTCCCATGAAAATGCCTTTTTTAGCTGAGCTGGTGGAAACCTTTCATTCCCTGTGGTCTGTCTCTAAACGGAAGAGGGAAACTGATGCATTAAACCATGGGTTGATGACACATGGATTTGACTGCAAAACATTCCAGTACCAGCTGGAAGTGCTGCCTGGCTGGCCACATGTGATCCGATGTCAGTTTGGAAAACAGATCAGTAGAACAATGATACCAAAAATAAGGTGAAGTGAATTAAAATGCATAGAGGAAAAAAAATCTAGCTGTACATCCTGGTAGAACAGAAGACCAACTTCCCAAAGGAAGAAAATTGTAATGCAAATACTCCAATTCCACACATTTATGTTTGGACATTCTTATAACTGAAAAGATGGTCTGTGATTTCTGAGAAATATTTATAGCATATCCATAAAAGAACTGCTATTCTTTTTTTGAAAAAAGATATTAAGTTAAAAAGTAAGTTGAACAATCTACATTGATTTCAGCTTGTTTTCTACATACTTATCTGACAGGCATTAAAACTGGCAGATATTTTACTGGGAAAATCTGATTGGTCATTAGTGTTCTGTAGACCAAAGCAGGCAGTAGTAGCTGATTATTTCACCTTTCATACAGTGGAGCTAGTTTAACATAGGCAAAGTGCTAATTACTTTCAGTTATGGACTCCTTATTTATCTTGCCCTCATAAACCTCACTGAAAGTGACCCATATATGGTAAGAGTATGATAGGCTGGATGCAATGATTATTTCAAATAAAAAAATCTAATACTTGGGCAAGAGTCATTGTAGTCTGGTAGGTACACCTCATGATCATAGGATTTGTTTTCTAAATTGTTTTTAAAAGAAATTCTGGCTATAGTCAGCACCTTCTACTCTAGTTTCTTGCCTTCATTTGGTCCTTCTTATGCTAGAAAGCTTATAATTGAAGAGGAAGGAAACAATTTAAAGTAGATTTAAAAACAAAAAAAAGATGACAACTGCTATGATTTGTAAAAGATAGATAGATAGATAGATAGATAGATAGATAGACAGACAGACAGACAGATCCAACTGTGTGAATAGCCAGCAATCCCTGAATCCCAGAGCCGGGCACCCCTCCCCATGTGTCAGTCTCATGAATCAAAGTCTTGTAGTGTATCTTTTATGGATATGCTGTAAGTATTTCTCAGAAATCACAGACCATTTTTTCAGTTATAAGAATGTCCAAACTTGGCATGGTGGCTCACTCCTATAATCCCAGCACTTTGGGAGGCCAAGGCGGGCAGATCACAAGGTCAGGAGTTCAAGACCAGCCTGACCAACATGGTGAAACCCCGTCTCTACTAAAAATACAAAAATTAGCCGGGCATAGTGGCATGCTCCTGTAGTCCCAGCTACTTGGGAGGCTGAGGCAGGAGAATCACTTGAACCCGGGAGACGGAGGTTGCAGTGAGCCGAGATAACACCACTGCACTCCAGCCTGGGCAACAGAGCGAGACTCCATATCAAAAAAAAAAAAAAAAAAAATTCAAACTTAAATGTGTGGAATAATTGGAATATTTGGATTATAATTTTCTTCCTTTGTGAAGTTGGACTTCTGTGTAATAATATGTGTGTATTTCTTCCAGGTATAAAAAGTTTTTAGATGAAAGCCTATTTTAAAATATTTAAGAAGAGCACGATAACACTGTTTTTCTAAACATTTGCTGTATTTTAGTATATACCTGGAAGAAAAAATGTTAAGGGAAATTTTCTAAACCTTTAGCTAGTCATTCAATTTTGTAAATGTCTAAAAAGGAGACTATTTCATATTAAATGGTTTTCTCATATATTTTGAGGATTTTTTAAGTTTACATTCTAAAAAAAGCAATTCTTGTTTTGGAGCCTGTTTCTTGATGCTGTGATATTTAAAAATGGACCGTGGTTAAGTGCATTATCTTTTTCTATAGGAACAGCATTATAATCAGAAGCTGTCAAAGGCTTTAACACCAAATAAATCTTTGCAAGGACCAACAGCATATTTTACAGCAATAATATAGCCCAACTTCCCTAAAATAGTGATATACACTCAAAATCCTGTAACTTTTATATAAATGTATTGACTCATTTATTATGCAGGAGACTTTACTGTATGTAAAAATGTAGAAACCCCCAAGCCAGCATGTTATATTCAAAATTTGACCTCAAATGAAAGTGCTGAACTATAAGAAACACTAATATGTAATTAACATAAGTCATGGTCTTTGTGTTTGGACTGCTCGCTGTTTCAAATACATTATATTCACCTACAGACTCCTTCCCATTTCTCTGCCCCAAATACAGAGGGACAGAGCTGCCACTTCTATTTACTGTCTTCCTTTCAATATTTATTGTTTTTAAAAAGCCTAAGAGTTTTTAAAATATCTGTCTTCCTTAAAGAGTATAAAATATCATCAGTCTCCTTTGTTGCTAAGGAGAATATACAAAGGGGCCAGTATTTTTGATACATCTTAAATAATTTATATTGGAGAGTTTATGATTGATACTTGTGAGTATAAAGTAGTTATGAATCAACTGGGAATAAGGTTTTCTGGGCTTTTTTTGTTGTTGTTTGTTTGTTTGTTTTGATGTTGAAAGGATGGACTCAAAGTCTAGAATTCTTAAAAGAAGCCCTAGCATTTAAAATTTGATTATATTATATACTTCTAAACATAGTAAGTGCTCACTATCCCAATCTATAGTTGGTAACTATAGTGTGAAATAGCAGAGAACAGACACCTTGCTGTTTGCCTTTGTTCTCTAAAGCAGCCTCAGCTTCATTTAGGGAGGTTATGTAATAGAAAGCCCAGAAGGTACTTGTCTGAAGATGTTTCTAAGTTTTAGTTTTATTCCTTAGTCTTCAGGGATAAATGTGGGTAAGACAGTAGAGAAAAATTGCATGCTTGGAGCATGGGTGGAAAACTGGAGAGAGGAGATGAGTCATTCCTGGGGCAAGTTCCTGCCCACTTCCTCTTCTGGAGACTTTGATTCATGAGCCTGACACGTGGGAGAGGGCCTGGCTCAGGGATTGCTGGCTATTCACACAGTTCTTGACAAACCAAAAAAGTCTCCAAATATAAAGTTGCTTTGGGGCCTTCCTATTCATCTAGTGGTTTCTAGTCTCAGTTTAGCTATTTTATGAAGGAGAGGGGGCCCAAGTTGAAAACCAGGTATTAATTTAATATTTGTATTAATGGAAAAATGTGTTAGACCTATACAAGTTAGAGTTCTGTGAACTGCTGCCAGGCTATTCCTTAATTTTCTGCAGATTATTGATTATTCCTTAAATTTTTGAAAGTTTTTAATCATATGTGAAGTCCCATTTTCCTCCACATTTGAACAATGCCATCAACTTCAGCTTAGATCACAAGAGAGGTGTGTGTCTTTAGCCTTCACTTTGAGCAGTAATGATCATCTAGGTGACCCATGACATGTTTTGGAGACTGTGGAGGTGAGTTTGCAATAGATACTGATTTCTGTGGGGAAGTAAGTTAATTTCTACATCGGTGATTGTGCTATTCTATTTTTGTTTGGGTTTTTTGGGGGGGGGGAGGGGGCGGTGTTTTTTTAGCAGTAGAGTAAGTTCGGACAGTCAAGTTTTTGTTATTAGGGCATCTCCAGGAGAATACTCTCTCCTTATTGGTTTTTGAAGAGGAGCCTCAGCACGGTACTACACAGGGATGTGTCACTGGGGTGGGAAAGGGGAGTTACTTTTGGATTATGATGGATCTCTTCACTTTTCGGTGATCCACCAACCACCACTGCCCTGACTGTTTGGGTGGATGTGGACCTTGGATACATGTCATACATGTTTTCTTTTTTTCTTTTTCTTTTTTTTTTTTTTTGAGCAACATGGCTGTTTATTTTACCTGGGTACAGGCAGGCTGAGTCTGAAAAGAGAGTCAGCAAAGGGTGGTGGGATTATCATTAGTTCTTACAGGTTTTGGGATAGGTGGTGGAGTTAAGAGCAATGTTTTTGGGGCAGGGGGCAGATCTCACAAAGTACATTCTCAAGGGTGGGGAGAATTACAAAGAACCTTCTTAAGGGTTGGGGAGATTATAAAGAACCTTCCTAAGGGTGGGGGAGATTACAAAGTACGTTGATCAGTTAGGTTGGGGCAGAAATAAATCACAATGGTGGAATGTCGTCAGTTAAGGCTATTTTCACTTTTTTTGTGGATCTTCAGTTGCTTCAGGCCATCTGAATATATACCTGCTGGTCACTGGGGATATGATGGCTTAGCTTGGGCTCAGAGGCTTGACATTCCTGTCTTCTTATATTGATAAGAAAAATAAAACAAAATAGTGGTAAAGCATTGGGACGGCGAAAATTTTTGGGGGTGGTATGGAGAGAGAATTAGTGATGTTTCTCAGGGCTGCTTCGAGCGGGATTGGGGCAGTGTGGGAATCTACAGTGGGAGAGATTCAACTGAAGAAAGATTTTGGGATAAGGGGTGATATTGTGGGGTTGTTAGAAGGAGCATTTGTCATATAGAATTACTGGTGATAGCATGGATGGCATGTTTTCTTTTTCCTGATAATTTATAATTAGAAGCATTGGATTTTGAAGCTTTAAAGCTTCAGGCAAGTTATATGATGTATCATTATTTCAGTCAAACCGTTTTTATCCTAAAGAACCCTCCCCTAGCAAACCACAGTTCAGACACCACAGGAAGGTATTGTGGTCCTGTCTTTTGAATTGACTGGATATGGGTCTTGATCCAAAGTTTTACACTGATCAAAAATACAGCCTGAATGGTAAAAGCTGTCATTTGTAACCATGAATAACTATCAATACATGCTCACTTTTAGAAGTTTATTGCTAATTAAGAACTGACTGCATTTTGTGTAATTTGTCCCTTTTTGCACCAGAATGCAGTAAGTATGACCTGTTTGCAGTGCTGGTCTGTTGCATGCTCTTGTGTTAATAGCTTCTCTAGCTGTGTGAGTTTTGCAGTAAGTGGTTGCTGAATAACCATGTGGATATAAAATACAGAATCCATACAGGAATTTTTAAAGGTTATGGGCAAATTTAATTTAGTTGTAACTTAATCCTTAAATTGTTTTGTAATTGTGAAGCTTTGCCTCTGGTTTCTAATCTGCTTGCGTATATTTCATGGTCCTGTTTTAGAAGTGTACTTTGAGCTGTTCATAGCTACACAATGTGTCTGAGGACACTAGTGCTTTCCTTTCCTTCTCATTATTTGCTGTTTGATGATTTAGCATAATAGGGTTGAAATAGCTCCATGGGCACAGACTTGCCAGATAACACATTTGTTCCATGAGACTGTTGTCTAAAAAAAAAGTCAAAGATCTGCTCTTATAAGTTATTAATGTTTTACTTTTACTTATAGGTTTTATTTATAGTTGCATCATATAGGGACATACTTTAGCAAAGCAATTGAGACTTTCTGATATATGGAATGCCTTTATGCTGAGTATAATAATAATAAGGCATCTATACTAGACCAACTTCAGTTTCTAATTGAAATTGTTAGCTCTGCGAATTTGAGCACAGGGTTTTAAAAAATTTGTGTGAAAATGAGGACTGAGGAGTGCCCTTTGTATCTGACTATATTTGTCAAAATTATTGAAAATAAATGTTTGCCTTTTGGTAAGACTCTTCAAGACATAAAACAAACAAACTTTTATCCTTAACTAAGTTTAGCATTAACAAGTCACTGACAATATATTCACATGTGTTATTTATGAGTTTGAGTTTAAAATTTCCTCTGATCACTGCATCACTGGTGATTAGAAATTCCTAGCTGACTTCCAGGAAAGAATGTAGTTAGATGCTGCAGCATAAGTATCATTTTTAAGTTTTCCTAAGTAAGACCAAAGTTGATTTTTAAAGATCAACTTTCAGAAGACTCTGTGACTTTTTCACTTCTATCATGTACGGAGGGATTTGAAGGCCAGTGGCTCTGCCTGTTCACAAGGAGCAGTGAGCTTTGGCTGCACCATTACATGTGGGCTCTCCTTCCTCATTAGACCAGGACTGGCCACCACTGTGGGAGAAGATTCCAGTTTACCAGTGGTGGAGTCATACTATCCCTCGCTCCCACTGCCACCATCTTTGGGCAATAAAGAAAAATAGAGGTGAAAACAAGTTTTAGTGTCAGATCTACTTCTTCCTGGACCATGTGGTTCTTGATAAATTTATTCATTTGGTGCTCTCAGGATGGACAGCAATACATTAAGCCCTGCAGATTGTTCAGAAATGATTTAGGCATAAAGCTTCTGTCAACGAATTCATAAGAGATTAATATGAAGGAGAGGCTGCTGAGACTTCTAAGAGTGATCAAGGATGTGGGCCTTCTACAGAGAGAGAGATTGTTTCTTGTCAGGGAGATGCTTTAATCTTTGGGTCTCCATTTGGTAGTAACTTCATTTGTTCATTCAGTCAGCCAATACATATTGAGAACTTGCTAGGTGTGAGGTGCTGTGTAAGGAGTAGGAATACAGTGAACAAGAGAGCATGGTCAGCCCTCACCCATAAGAATGTACAGTCTAGTGAGGCAGATGTATATGAAACTAATCTGTACATGTGTATACTTACACATACACACATGTTCGTATAACATGATTTACAAAAAGGGTTAGGATGCAAGAGTCAGAGTGAGGGATCTGTCCCTGGATGGGGACAATAAGGGGTCAGTTCAGGGGGACTTCCTTGAGCTCTGAAGTTTCACCTGAGAATGGGAGATTCAGAACTTGGTGACAGAGATTGTGGAGCTCACTGTGTCTTTGCTGATCCTTCAGCAAAGGAAGTGAGATTGTTTCTAGCTTTTCTGTTTGGGGTGCTTCTCTGTCAACTAAAAGTCTTCATCCTTCAAATATTGCATCATTTGTGTATACTTCATTCATTCACCTACTCATGACCCACTCCTCGAGTGCCTGCAATGGGCAAGCGTCTGTCCTAGGAGCCGTGTGCTGGGCCACAGTTAAATCTGAGAGATCATGTGTGGCATTTCTCATGGATTGAGATGTCTGAGTGTCATTGTTTTGAGAGAGCTAGTGGCATGGTTTATAAAGCTGTTTTTCGTTTTCTCCATACAGGACAACAGCTTTGAGCAGTTCATTATTAATTATTGTAATGAAAAGCTGCAACAAATCTTCATTGAACTTACTCTTAAAGAAGAGCAGGAGGAGTATATACGGGAGGTAATGTTGAAATGCTATTTTTAAAAGTGTTGGTCCTTTTTTACTCGTAATATAAATTCTAATTCAGAAGATAGCCTAAACAAGAAGCCATATTCAAAAGGCTACATACTGTATGATTCCATCTGTCATTCTAGAAGAGGCAAAGCTATAGAGACTGATTACCTATAAGAAGCTATAGAGTCAGGGATTGCCAGGAGATAGGAGTCGTGAGAGGGTTGTGGCTGCAAAGAGACAGCACGAGGGAATTTTGGGGACTGATAATGGTGGTGGTTGCTTGACATTATACATTTGCCAAAACTTAGAGAACTGTATACCAAAAAAGTCAGCATCACTGTAAGTAGATTTGAAAATATTTTGAGACTTTGTTCAATATCAAAAAGTATTGAGTATTCAAATTTATAGTAAAAATAGGTAACAGTTATTGAGTCCTTACTACATAGCAGGTATTATATTAAGTGCTATGTATAGATTATCTCATTTAATATAATCTTAAAATAACCAGAAGTAGTGTTTGCAGAGTCTTTTCATCATTAATTTAAAAATATATATTTGCTTTTCACCCTTTTATTTTTTAAAATAGCCAGTCTTTTTTCAAGTGTAAAATTAGTTATTTCAAAAAATAAAAAGGAATTGTTATGTTTATATTTTTATTTCCTTTTTTGTTTATTTGCCTTAATATTTTAGTAATGATGTTACCTGTTTTCCTTTATTTTCTTAGTATCATTTTAAGCCATTAAGGACACTGAATTCTCTTTTATCTTTCTTTCCATATAGATTTTTCTAATGTGATTGTTATCCCCAGTGGCTTAGTAAAACAACCCATTTACTCAAAAGCTAAATCATAAATATTTCATCTTTATTTTAGAGTACTCATTATGCTTCAGAAATGTTTTATACTTGTCTGGCACCTTTTAGTAACATAAATATTCTAAAAGCACGATTCATTCTTTTCCTGTCTTCTCATCATGAAGAGAATGCCCAAACTTTGATGGGTAACTTAAAACAGTTTATACAGATTGTTTAAAACACTTCTAAGAATATATAGGAAGATTCCTAGCTTGCTGTAATGAATAGAAGACAAATAAATGTTTACATTTATGGACAGAATGTAAGTAGACACAGAAAGATTACATTTGGCTTTATGGATTTGGCTTTGTAGCCAGTGTTAGAACCAGTGGATAGATTTTCATGTCTTTCATGTATTTTCCTTGAAAATACTTTGTGGTAGCGCTGGCCTGTTTTTTTTAACACTTGAAAGAGTTAACTTCCCTACAACACAAGATTGACTCTAAAATTAATTTTTTTCCTTATGATTACGGATTCAGAACAGAAGAATCTAGGCTTTAAATTCTTGGGATCAAGTTCTAACTTATTTCCTTATAAACATTGTAAACATACACAAAGTAATATTGACCCAAGGGCCTGTTGAGTAAATATTTGGCCCAGGGCCAGTGAAGTGCATGGGAAATTGCTGCAGATGGGAGAGTGGAATGGAAGGCAGTCTCAGAACAGGTCAAGGGTGTTTGCTTCAATCAGATTATGTCAGTGGTAGGCAGCTGCATTGAGAAAGTTTTGGGAACTGCCTGTGACATTTGCAGTACCCATTCTATAAAGAAAATAAATTCAGAGAGGAAGGGAAATATGATAAGATGGGCAAAGTCTGTTTTATGGATGGTAGTGTCGTGGCTTCATCTTGTGTCATTGGATTTTGTTCTGTTTTGTCTTTTAGGATATAGAATGGACTCACATTGACTACTTCAATAATGCTATCATTTGTGACCTAATAGAAAATGTGAGTACTTAGGTACAGTTTTCTAAAGAATGTTTTAGTCCTATAATTCACCCTTATAAATGTTCTCAGTGCCTCAATGTTAAGCATTAGTATTTTCACTGTTTTTTATATATATATATATATACACACACACACACATACACACATACACACACACACACATACATATATATATGTTAAGGAACTGCAGAGTTCTAGAGATTTTATTGTAGCCCTAAGAGATCATACACAGTTCTTGAACACATACATAGAGAGCTGGATGTTTTGATACTTAGCCAGGATCCCCAGTGGCCATATCACAACACCCTTTTATGACCTTCAGACACCAGGCCTTAAAGGTACCAGCCTTTCTTGTATGGTTGGAGCCCAGGTCTATTCCATGACTCCTGGTCATGTGAGTACTGATCAGAGTAGGCTCTGAGCAGCCATCCAGTTTTTTGCCAAATCAAAATATCCATTTCATTCCCAAAACTCTAATGACCTCTTAACATACTATTCACCGGGTATTATATTAAGTTTAAGTGACATAAAGGGACAACCTCTGGAGCTGAATTAAGTGGGACCCCAGAAGTGGCTTAAGTGCAGCTGTAGCATTGATTCAGATCCTACATGCAGAGGGCATTGCATGTGTGACTGCAGGTGGCCAGGGACCTGGAATTTTTCGGATGACCCAAGTATGTGCATATGCAAAAAGGCTTAAAGTGTGAAAAATTATTGGATAATTTCGAGTAAGCTTTCTGAGTCCAAGATTTTTGTTTTTAGATCATATTCCGTAGTTTATTGTAAATGAATTAAATGTAGGAAGACTGATTTTGTGTGTGGAAAACAGGAAACTAATTTATGCTTAGGATTACTAATACCTGACTTTGAATAAGTAATTTGAAACAGTGTATAAGCTTTATTATCCTGCAGTCTTTTTAGCAAGACCAGTTTAGTGAGATGAGTGCTGTGTTTCAGGAATACAGTCACATGCTCTGAATGAATATTAAATCATTTTCTACTCATCTTTTACAAAGCTTTTTGGGAAATATGTAATTAGCCAGTATTTTTTTTCCTCAGTATTCAAGATATTCCTAAAAGTTGTTTCTCTGATTAAATTAAACATTAAAAACAATATTCTAAGGCATCACTATTTTTCAATAAGAAATAAACTGTGTTTCAAAAAATCTGAACAATATTGAATGGGAACACTAATATTCCACATAAGCAATTCAGATCTCTGATTTTGGCTCTGAAAAGTGAATTTCCTGAAAATTTTCCTGGTCCATTTTGTGAAGGAGGTAATTTGCTATGGGAATCTTAATTTTCAGAATTGCTGATTAGTATGTTTTCCTTGATAAATATAACCTTGCATTTAATTATTCTCTTAAGAAGAGGAGAAAAAGAACAGTGGTAATACACTTAATTTAACTAGATTATCTCAGCCAAAAATCCCCTTGCTATATGATTGAAGAAGCTCATGTTCACATAGGAACCTGGGTATATAAAGGAAATGTTTCCTTCCAGCATCATTGAACAATAATGTTTGTTCTGGGGATGTTATGAACACACTTGATTCCTGAGAGTCCACGCTTCCCCAGGGTTTTGTGTGGAATGAATAAATGCTGGTCAGAGGATGTCGTGGCCTTGTGAGCAGAAGGGGAGAGGAACAGAGGACTTTGCCTGGGTGGAAGTAGGTGGGATTGATGGTCAGTGGAGTGGATTGTTTTTGGAATTAAGACTTATGACCCCATAGGGGCAGTCCATGGAGTAGCAGTCTTTATTTAGCAAAGTAGAAGCTTCCTGACTTCTGATTCAGTTTAGGGCTGACTACTCTTGGAATAAAAATGACCACAGGGTCTAGATATGCAACAAATAAATTTTCACTTATGTTTAACATCCATTTCGAAATTCCACATGAATTTTTAAAATCTAAATCTATATGAAACAGATATTCTTGAAATCAGCTTGATTGCAGTGATTGTTAAAAGCAGCATCTCAAATCACAGCATTTTTTTCTAGGAAATAAACTTTATTTTGAACACATGAACAATTTGGAAACATAGAAAACGAGTTTCCTTCTTAGGAGTCAATCAAATAATGGCCTTAGAAGACTGCTTTGTGATTTGAGACATGTTATAGAGGCTGTATTGTCACATTCATTTCTGCTTTTAGATTTGTTTTTGAATCTTTGAGGTCCAACTTGTCTTTTTCTAAGAGTATAAATTTCAGTCATCATCAGGCTAAGGTGTCTGAGGCAACTCCCAGGTACTGTTGTTCTGTGCGAGGAGAGAGAAACCAAGAAGACACACACTTCCCAACCACACCACCATACACACACCTGGGATCCTTCAGGAAAGAGCTGATTCCTGTGGCTTTTGTTATTGTTTTGATTCTCTGCTTTTTGTTATAACTGAACAGACTTTTCTTGTGACTAAGTTGATTGTGTTTGATGGTGTAATTAGGAATAATTATTAAAACAATACAGTGAGGAAGGAAGGAAACTTTTTTATTTCCGTTTTCCCAGAACACAAATGGAATCCTGGCCATGCTGGATGAAGAGTGCCTCAGACCTGGCACAGTCACTGATGAGACCTTCTTAGAAAAGCTGAACCAAGTATGTGCCACCCACCAGCATTTTGAGAGCAGGATGAGCAAGTGCTCTCGGTTCCTCAATGACACGTCTCTGCCTCACAGCTGCTTCAGGATCCAGCATTATGCTGGAAAGGTATGGGGGAGCTGTGAGCACCCAGTCAGGCCTGCCAAGTTACCCCTGCAAGGAGGCTGTACCTCAGAGATGGGCGTTCGAAACCCCATTAACTTGTGAGGACAAATTGAGCTGCTAAAGTGGTTGAATCAATAAATGTTCAATAGAAATAGAATCTGGACCATGTTGACTAAAATCTTATTAATATAGAAAATCAAAAGCAAAGCTAATGGACTTAATGAAGAGTCTAAATATATTTTTGAATCATCTTTATTATTTTCAAACTCTAAGCTATCCTATAAAAAATATCTATTAACACTATTGAAGGAGATTTGCCAGTACAAATTAAGAGTCAATAAAGACTTAAGGCTTTAAAAACACAAGCCATTTAGCAAAAATAATGAATTATTTGAGATTTTGAAATGACATTAGGGAAAATATTTACTTTTTTAAAAAAGCACTTATTTATTTGGTTAATATTTGGGGGAATTAATTTTATGTCTAATATATAAAGACAATGCTAAAAACAATCTTAATTGATTAATCTTTAGAATCCTGAAAGAATATTGATTAGAGCTAATACTTCCTTTTTCATAAAATTGCAAACTTCAAAGGGAAAAAAACTTCTTGATTATACATTTGTAAAAAGTATATAGTACCTGAATTACCTTTAATTTCAAAATGTTAGAACTTGGTATTTTATTTTTTTATTAGCGTATATTATTAAAAGATAATTTCTGATCAGTTTTTCTGCTGCTTCAGGATATTTATGAAAGTGTTAGCATTGTTTCTATTTTGCCCCATCTACTTTTAAACAGACTAGAATTGGTATATGAGAACTAAAAAATAAAAGTAAAACCCCAGAATATGTTCAGACTCCTAAAAAATGCAAAATCCTTTGAAAATGTTATGATAACATTTTTGGAGTTTATTCTTGCAAATCCTGAATGGTAATAGAATTTATTTTGATCTTGTCTGTGATTTAGACAGATGGAATTTAAACTTGGAGGCGAACTCATTATGAGAGTGTGACTAACATGTCAGGGATTTTTTGATGGTGAAGGAAGTGGCTGCAATGTAGATTGTCTTGGAGTATTTTTAATAGTTGTTTGACATTATAGCATGCAATGTGCCTGTCATTGAGTTACATGTGCTGCTTATAGGTGCTGTACCAGGTGGAAGGATTTGTTGACAAAAACAACGACCTTCTCTATCGAGACCTGTCCCAAGCCATGTGGAAGGCCAGCCATGCCCTCATCAAGTCTTTGTTCCCCGAAGGGAATCCCGCCAAGATCAACCTGAAAAGGCCTCCTACAGCAGGCTCACAGTTCAAGGCATCCGTGGCCACTCTGATGAAAAACCTACAGACCAAGAACCCAAACTATATTAGGTATTTCTGGCACATGAAACTTTCACAGTTCAAATGTGAGAGCACCCCGAAGGAATATCATTTTTCCCTTTGCCTCAATCTGAGTGTAGCCCAAGCAGAGGGTAACTAAAATACTTACAGATTAAATAATACCTTATCTGGGATTGGCTTAAAAAATGCTCCACTATCCTTTCCCCTAAAATAAGAAAGTAAAAAAGTAAAGTGTGGTGGAGAAGATAGTAGATATTTAATGAAGCTCAGTGGTTGAGACCTAGGGGTTTTCAACTTTCTGTATGTTTATTATTATTTTTTTAATGGCAAGTTAAAAAACAAAATGCAAGTGTTTTTTCTGGTCAGTGTTTTGCAGAAAACTCTTGTTGGCTTCATTTGGGATTCTTGTTCTATTAGCTTAGAGCACAGCATTGAAGCAAGTGCTTTAGTTAACTGCTCTGGCACTTCTTAGGAGACATGCACTTTTTTCTTCCCTGTGAGAGGTGTAGGCCTGGAGAAAGTAATGATTCCTAAAGCAATCTGAATTTTTTTCAAGGCAGTAGAAAGACCTTCTTAAAAAGGGCTGGGCGTGGTGGCTCACACCTATAATCCCAACACTTTGGGAGGCGGAGGCAGGTGGATCACCTCAGGTCAGGAATTCGAGACTAGCCTGGCCAACATGGCAAAACCCTGTCTCTACTAAAAATATAAAAATTAGCTGGGCGTGGTGGCAGGAACCTATAATCCCAACTACTTGGGAGGCTGAGGCAGGAGAATCGCTTGGAGGCGGAGGTTGCAGTGAGCCGAGGTCACGCCACTGCACTCCAGCCTGGGTGACAATACAAGACTCCATCTCAAAAAAAAAAAAAAAAAAAGGAAAAAGGCTTCTGGGCTCTTCTCTTTTTCTGCTTCTAGGGCATCTTAGACAGAACTCTCTCTAGATTTAGTAAAGACCAACTAGGATTAGAGTTTGCTATGTGTGTATTTGGTGAGCTAGATAGTAGAAGGTATGTGTCTGGTGGGTCAGATTTCATAGAGCACACCCATACCCACAAGTACCTTCTATAGTTGTCTTTGAAAATGCAGTTATGAGGAAACTAGAGTGAAGAATATTTTTGTGTTTAGTTTGTGTGCCTGATATTTATATTTACAGAAATGTAAGTAGACAAAACCCTCTGGTTTGATTGCAGTCAGATTAGAACATATGTTGGGAGAAGATCCTAGTTTAAAAAAAAATCCAAGAAACTTTCTGTGATGAGTTGCTTTTGTTATTCTCAATTGAATGAATTTTTTTTTTTGCATCTTAACTCTCTTTTATTGAGGTATCATTTATGTGAAGTGATAAGCACAGATCTGAAGTGAACAGTTCAATTTTTTTTTTAACCATTATATATACTTTAGTAACCACCACCCAGGTTAAGACGTAAAACATTTCCATTACCTCAGAAAGCTTCTTCGTTCCCCTCCTTTTTTTATTTTTACAGCTTTTCCAAGAAATCTTAATTAATAAACCCCAAGGTTGTGAATATATTATCGTATATTTTCTTCTAGAAGCTTTATAGTTTCAGATTTCATATTTAGATCTGTTTCCCCCCCCATGTAGATATCCTGTTGCACTAATACCATATTGAAAACAGTCTTCTTTTCCCATTGATTTGCTTTGTGGCCTTTATTGATAATCTGTTGAATGTATATGTAGGGGTCTGAACTTACTAGGCCATTCCATTTATCTATTTGTCCATCTTTATTTAAGCCAAAGAGTAGACATTATTTTTATAAATGGTAAAAGAGAAAGCATAGTAACACTGATGCCAAACTAGCTAAGATGTAGTTGTCCACGTAAGTGTGTAATTTCACAGTTGTAGTTAGGCAGCCGTAATCATGAATGTTTTAAGTATTAGTTAGGACACAGGGATTGCTGCAGTATGATCCAAAGCTAGCAATGATTTAAGCAAGATTGATGTTTATTTCTTAAGTAACTTCTAAGTATGAGGACTCCAGAGCTGACAGGGCAGCTCCTTCTGTTTTGTGGCTCTGCCGTTTCCTGGGTGTGTTCCTCGTCTGCATGGAGGAAGATGGCTGTCCACCGTGTCAACATTTGCAGCCAGCAGTAAGCTGGAGGAGACGAAGGGGAGTGCCTGTCCCTTCTTTTAAAAACACTGACTAGAGGCTGCAGACATTACTTCCCCTCTGATCCTAGTGGCCAGAAGTTGCTCACCTGGCCACATCTACTTGCAAAGGAGGTTGGGAAATAAAGTTTTTCCCTGGGCAGCAAAGTGCCCTGTTAAGAAAGGAGAACAGATATAGGGAGGAAACAGTGTTTTTTATCTTTTTATTGAGGTATAATACACATACATTAAAGTGCATGGATCTTAACTGTACAGCTTCTTGAAGTTTTACAGATGTATGTACTTGTGTTACCCCATCCAGATCAAGTGGTAAAACATTCCCGTCAGTCCAGAAGGTTCCCTTGTGTCCCTTGCATGTTGATCCCCCACTACTACCTCTCCCCAGAGGTAACAGCAATACTGATTTTTAACCATGGGTTAGTTTTGCTTGAACTTGATATAAATGGAATCATAACTACAGCATGTACTCTTGTGTTGGGCTTCTTTTCACTCAATGAAATGTGAGTGATACTTATCCACATTATTGCATTTATTAATGTGTTCTTTTTAAAATTACTGTGCCTGCAGTATTGTATTTATTTTTAGGTGGTTGTAAAATGATTTGAAATAATTTCAAAAGTAATGACTAGGTTTCTTAAGAATAACAAATAATTGTTTTGCTATGAAACAGTTATATATAATACTTTGTGAAAACATAGACAATTATATCCATAGGAGGCAGTTTATAACCTAAAATCTTTGTGATCTTTAAGGTGTATCAAACCGAATGATAAAAAAGCAGCACACATCTTCAACGAGGCTCTAGTGTGTCATCAGATCAGGTACCTGGGGCTTTTGGAGAACGTCCGAGTGCGGAGGGCAGGCTACGCCTTCAGGCAGGCCTATGAACCTTGCCTAGAAAGATACAAAATGCTTTGTAAACAAACATGGCCTCATTGGAAAGGACCAGCCAGGTAAGAAATTCAGTGACCATATTTAATAATGAATGTTTTAAGTGGTCAAATAATACGGTGTTTTTTCACATGCTGTTAGATAAAACAGAAATTTATGAAAAACTGGATGTAACCTCTGTTTTGGACCTTCTTCCATTAGGATACCATTTTGTGCTAAGGTCAAAATAAGACTTACCAAATCCACATTTGGGACTTGTATGGCAATAATATTAATTTTTAGAATATGCCCAAGGTAGGTTCGTAGGAGGTGGTTTGTAATTTGATACGCTTATATTTGTGTAGAATCATAGAAGGGTAGAATTAGAGACAGGTTGGATTACCACTTGTCACTTTTCCCATGAAGAATTTGGCTGCAGAGAGAATCAGTGGATGGGTGAAGGTCCCTCTCTTTGCCTATATCTATACCAGTTAATCAATAGACGATACGAGCAGGTAGGATTCACAGTGTCAGCATTACTGCTAGGAGAGCTGGATTAGAGAACGTAGCTTGGACCCAGGGCCATACAGCTTTCAGCTGGTCTGTCCTGAATTGCATTTACTCATCCAGTCCCAGACAGAGTGCTGGACACTGCAGGCCCAGTGGTGCATCCCCATGTCCTGTGAGCTCTCCACAGGCAGAGAGAACTGTGTACTGACGGGCGGCTGTTGCAGGAGAGAAATCAAGCCTTATTCCTTCTGCCCTCACCAGAGAGGCTGCTCCTCTGCAGGCTGAAGAAGGCTTGCCCCTGAATACTGCTGGAGGGCTGGCATGCCTGTTTCATGGGCCTAGGCAGGAAATGGGCGATTTTCATTTAACTGTACTGATATTGCCTACACATTATTCTCACTGCACCTGGCCTTTCACAGGAACATCAACACACCTAGGACACTTACCTTGTATTATAAGAAGATCTAGAAACTCCAGATGTATGGTGCGGTCTCTGATGCCTAATTTAGTACCCTAATTTAATGTAGGATTTGGGTACTGTTTCAGTTCCCATTGCTAATTTCCGGGGTGTTATGGCAAACAGGTACCATAATACAGAATGTGTATTCACTCCCTGCCTGGCATCTAGTCTGCAGGTGGGTGGAGTGAGGTTTAGTTCTAAAGACTGATGTTGAAACCGGGGTCCAGGATGGAGAGGTCAGGGCCAAGTCCAGTTCTTGCTCCCACTGGGTAAGGCCAACGTTCCTTAGCGTCCCGTTGGTCTGGGACTGTTTCTTGGTCTCTGCTTTTATTCTCAGGGGCAGAAACAATGTTTAAAATATTTTCAGGAATTAACTGAGTGAGTTTAAAATAGATCTGAATTTCTTGCACACCCTCCTGGCCCAGGTTGGTACATCATTATAGGTATTTTTGATACAAGTATTGCCTCTACTAATGAAATCAAGAAATTGGCTTTAATACCACATTTTCTTAGAATACATAGTTATGAACCCAAATTTACTTTTTCAGTGTTTACTGGATTAAGTTTAATTTGTGGAAAATTCTTTGATAAATGGATGATTGCTGAAAGAGCAATTACACTTGGAAATGAAGCTATGTTTTATACCACTGAGAACCTGATACCATGATAGAAGATAAAACTATTTTTGTAACTCAGAAAACTCACTGTTTTTATTTTTATTTTTTTAGGTCTGGTGTGGAGGTCCTATTTAATGAATTAGAAATTCCCGTGGAAGAATACTCCTTTGGTAGATCAAAGATATTCATCCGAAACCCAAGAACAGTATGTAACGAAAACCTTTACACTCTGAACTTAAGTTGGAATCGTATAGGAAAGTTCTTAAAATATGTTTAACTTTATAACATTATATGAGGGGCCACCATGAATGCCACAAAACACTTGTGTGTTTATCTACAAATAATCAAGAGGCAGGGACAGATAAGGGTAAGGGGCGGTAGAAGAATGCGTATTTTTTATGAACCATCAAAGTCTTTGCTCTGACAGATTGTACAACACTTAAGAAATCACAAAGAAACTGTTAGGACAACGGTACAACATTCATAGCAACTGCAGGTAAACAGTCTGTATTTGTAATACCTGAATTATACGTTAATTCTAAGAACTACAGCCCCATTATTTAGAGGTACAGGAAAGCACTAAAATGAAAATTTTTTTTAAGTTAAAAAAAATACTTTTAGCATTCTACCTCATAGAACCCCAAGGAAATCTTTTTGTCAATGAATAGATGAGTGTGAAGTATAATGAGTATAGCAGGTGACTGGTAATTTGGAAATGTTAAGATTTTGGAAAGTATTTAATTCATTTAAGAGAATTTTCCAGCATCTACCTTCCATTAGTAATTGCATCCTCATAGACAGTGTGAAGGTAAACTTAAGGTCAATTCAGCCCCTCTCTGATTTGTCATAAATTCTGAATCACTGGAATAAAAATTGTAAGTCTTTCATGAATCCATCAAAATAATTTTCTCATGGACCATTATCCATATCATATATAATGCATATGGTTTTTCAGTTCTTTTTTTCAATGTAATTGACTCCAACATCATGGCATTTTGTCTCCTGAAAATTCCTTTCCTGTATGCTGTGAGGTTTCAGAGGATTTTTGATAAGTCCATCTATCATTTCTTGTTAGTTATTCAAATTAGAAGACCTGAGGAAGCAACGCCTGGAGGACTTGGCCACTCTCATTCAGAAGATATATCGGGGGTGGAAATGCCGCACACACTTCCTGCTAATGAAAAAAAGCCAAATTGTGATTGCCGCCTGGTACAGGAGATATGCGGTAAGAGTCTCAGTCATTTTAAATCAGTAATAACAATGCTAATTTGCCAACATTTATTATGTACTTACCATGTATGTGATTTTTACATACTTAATTCTCTCAACAACCTCATGAGATAATGGATGTTCTTAATGGTTCTTTTTTTTAAAGATGAGAAAACTAAGACACTAAGCTGTTAAGTAATTTGCCCACAGCCACATAGCTATAAGTGGTAGAGCTGGGATTTGAATCCAAGACAGTATTAGAGCTCAAGTTCAGTGTGCCGTACCGCCTTTCACTGATCTAGCTGTATTTGGTTGGAAATACATTTTTAATTTGGTCATCAGATTGGAAGAGACAATATCCTTTAAGCTTTTGATTTGGTTGGGCTAGTTTTTCAAAGTAATTGGCTATTCTTTGGCTATTCTTTATTGTAGCAGCTTTGAAAGTGGCTTTAATTCCAGAAAGCTAATGCCATGTTTTTGTAGATTTCTGGTTTTGGTTAAAGGATTGCATTCTCTTTAGTCCTTAGGTATCTGGCTCTATTAACTATAGGGAAAGATTCAATAATAAATAATGTTTACCTAGTTAATATGAAATTTCTTTTTGGCATTTCCTTCCTCATTTGATTGTAGAGATTTTGTTGAAGGCATACCACAGGTATGAGAGAAGCCTGAAGGTTTGCCTCAGGGTTAATTGAAACTTGGGCTGTGTTCTCACAAAATGAATTAAGTTTGCACTCACATCTCCTTTCTTATATTCTTCCTCTTTTTCAGCCATAAAGAGACTTTGCTATAGGGCTGTATATAATCAAGACATAATTTACACTGACCTATTCTCACATAATACATTTTAGTTTATTATTTCCAAGTTTTACAAATTAATGAGGTATTTAAGTGATTAAGCTAAAGAAAATCAGCTTGAGACTATCTTTACAATGGCTCATGCTAGTTAAGATTATAACCAGCAGTATAAGTCTTAAAATATGAGTCTGCCCAGCCATGTGAATGATAGAGTCATTCATATGCATTCTGCAGAGGCACTTTGGACTGTTGTCACCCGGCCTGGTGGCCGTGGAGTCTCCTCTGTACACATAATACCACTCCTTAACTCTGCTGCAGATTCATAATGCTCCGTTTTCTGTTAGCCTGAGAAAGGGAGGACCAACAAGAGGACGAAAAAGTCCTCAAGGAGCCCTTTTTATAATTTCTTATTTAGAGGTCATTAAGAAAAGTTTACAAGTGTGCTGGATTCATCTGTCTTGAATTCTACAAATATTTTTGAAACACGTTAGCAAGGTGGACAAAACAACCTAATTCCTGACTTCCTAAAGTTTATATCTAATGAAAGACAATATGCATTTAAGCAAACAAATAATCAGAACAATTATAGACTGTTGTAAGTGCTAGGAAGGAAATAGAGAACTGCCATAAAGAATAATGGGGAGGCGGGATGTGAACTAAGCTAGAGTGGTCAAGGAGAAACTTCGGGGAGGGGCCATTTGATCAGAAGGATGAGAAAGAACAGGCAATGCAAAGGAAGCTCAAGTACTGTTTGTACCTTTTCTCCCAACATAAAGCTTTTATATCACCAGATTTTAAAAAGTCACGATTTATCATTAGTTCATGATGTCAGGAGTTATGAGCAATATTAGTTTGTAGAATGAAAACTAATAATAGCCCCAGTTTTAGAGAATGCATTAACTTTGTTCTAGTGTTACATCTCTTTCAAAATTTGAACTACATACCTCAACCAGTTCACTACATGTTACTCAAGCCAGTGGTTAAACTCATTATTTTCCCTCAACCAGATAACTCAAAAGATTTCTTGAATGCTCCTTTTTAGTCGCTGATTACTTTTAAGTTATTCCGTATTTTGTAATATTTCATGTTTCCTAGAGATGAATTTTCAAGTGAGATATACTTATTTTCAAGACATTTATTAATTAAAAAGGAAAATACAGAGGTACCAAATGCATGTCAGAGTGATGGTCAGATACTGTAGCTATTCTACAGCTACATCTGTGGAATA
Organism: Pan troglodytes; assembly: GCF_028858775.2. Classification (NCBI taxonomy): domain Eukaryota; kingdom Metazoa; phylum Chordata; class Mammalia; order Primates; family Hominidae; genus Pan; species Pan troglodytes. Next base: position 93,464,183 of record NC_072411.2, read on the forward strand.
TTACTCTGGGGAGAATCCTAGAGATTTTCCACCTCCTCATTTAACAGCTGGGGAAACTGAGGCCCAGAGAAGGTGAGTGGCTTGTCTGAGGTCCCAGGGTCCTCTTGGATTTTCTCCCTGGCATCCTTTTTTGTTCCTCTGCCCATCTATTGGTACCATCACCCATTACCTCTGATCTTCCAAGACATAGCCTGGAAGCCTGGGAAGGCATCTCTCCCGCCTCAGAGAATGGGGGCTGAGCCAGCTAGCACTTCTAACATGAGGGATTCACAATGTGACTTTAGTACTTCGAAATGCTGTGAATTTTCATTAGGGATGCCCATGTTTCAGTGTATATTCCAAAGTGAATACTGTAAAAGCTCACTTTTCTAGGGAGTATTCCAGCAGCCTCCACTCCAGGGCGTCAGCCCTAGAAGTAAGAAAGGCCTCTGGGCATTGAGCTTGTTGAGCCAGAGCTGGGAGCCTCACTAGGTCTTCTTTGACCTTCCCCACCTGGAATTAACCTCTGCTGCCTCTGAGCCTGACTGTTGTGCTCTCTGTGCTGCATCTGTCCCAGGGTACTGTTTATCCTTTCTTTATACTGTTGACCTGTGTTCACTTCAACTCCTTGAGGGCAGGGATGCAGTCAGATGCACATTTATATCCTCATGGTCCTATTAAAAGGCTTTATGCATAGTAGAGGCTCAATATATAAATATTTAGTTGATTGATAGCAGTTTACTTAAATTTTTAGCTGATTTTCCAGCTTGAGGCAGAGTAAAAGTAGCAAACCTAAAAGAAACTAGGGAGGTTTAGAGGTGGGTCCAGTAAGTAGCATGGTGAGAAATGACACCAAGAAGAGAGAACACTCAAAAGCAGATGCAGAACTCAGTGGGTTTTCATTCAATATGCATTTACTGAGTATCTGCCGTGTGTGGAACCCTGTATTATAACAGCATGAGATGAAGAAAATAATAATGCTGTGTCCTGAGTCATTTAGGAATTATTTTATTTAGCATCCTTAACGCATACTTTGGATTAACTGTAATAATATTGGATTGTTTGATATTTTGGTTTCTTTATGTATTGGTTTCCAGAAGGAGTATGGATAATTGAGTCAGACGAAGTGAGCAAATACCCTTTCTCAATCCTTGTATGCGTTACAGATATGTAACTACAACTGCCGATATCTTCCCCTTTTATCCTACAGCAACAAAAGAGGTACCAGCAGACAAAGAGTTCCGCCTTAGTAATTCAGTCTTATATCCGGGGTTGGAAGGTGAGTTTAAAAGAAGTATGCTTTATTTATTTTGGGTTTTCTGGTTTTTCACAAAGGATAATGTCTTTAGGGTCACCCTGCAGAGGAGGGGCTCCTCTGTCTCCTGCCTCGCCTGTAAACAGTCAGATGGAAAGAATAAATATTATGGGCCAAACAGGGACCCTGGTGACCATGTCTTGGCCACTTCCTTCTAACCAGCTTTCTTTTTAAGCGCTTTGTTCTCTAAGCAGGAAGTCCTTGAAATAATACCCATACATGATTTCAGTATCCCTTTGCCCCGTGTTTTCGAGAAAAGCTGTGGTACAGAAGGCTATCTCACAGCCATTGCTTTCGTACTCAGAATCCCTACCCCAGTGACTTCCGTAACTGTCCAGTAACCATCTTGCAGGCTACCCATCACGATTGAAAGATCCTGAGATCTGGCCAGGTCTAGTGGTGGGGACATGGAGGAGCCGTCACGGTGGACAGCCTGGTTCTAGGTCCTTGCTGCCAAGGCTTGGTTCAAGGGTCACTGAACTACAGGCCACAGGCTACATCTAGCCTGCTGCCTGTTCTCATACAACCTGCAAGCTAAGAATGGTTTTTATATTTTTAACCGTTGTTTTTAAAAAAGCAAAAGAAGATGATTTCATGACATATGAAAAGTATATGGAATAGAGATTTCAGTGTACATAAATAAAGTTTTATTGGAACACAGCCACATTCATTTATTTCACAGATTGTCTGGCTGCTGTAGCACTACAGTGGTAGAGTCAAGTAGTAGCGATAGACTGTGTGACCTTCAGAGCCAAAAGCAGTTACCATCTGGCATTTTACAGAAAAAGTTTACTGATCCCTGATCTAGGTCAACGATACTTCAGAGCCTGTTCTGACCACTTTCCTGTGAGGAGACTTTGTGGTATGGTCTGGATCCAGAGGGGTAGTGCCCAGGCCTGGAGCCCTTTCAGAGGGTAGACGCTGGGTCCCGAGTCCAGCAACACTGACCGACCTTGCCCAGGCCCTCGACAACTTAAGGGCTTAGCAGTTGTCTCACAGCAAATGGCAAAACACAAATCTGAACATGTAGAGTAAGTGAAACTGCTGCCTGCAGGCTCTTCCTTGGCCTCATGGCTGGACCTTGGGGCCCCGTTTATAGGCGAGAGACCTTACAGGAAGGACCCAAAGTCCACCTTGAAACCAGGTGTCCTCCTGGCCCCCATAAAATCAGTTTCCAGCAACTAATGGAAAGAAGTCACTGGTTTGGGATCAATGAGATCATTTTGGTTTTGGAGTTTTAAAAATATCTTGAATAAAAAGGACAGCTACAGTTACATTCCAGGCAATAATAATGAAAGAGATACAGTGGCCTTTAGAGGATCATTGGAATCCTCTGGCCCCTTTCTGAGAACTGTTTCATCCCACAGATGTGTGCCAGCTTGTGGTGCTGTAGTCAGATTTTTCCCATTGTGTATCAGGGTACGGGAGGCTGCTGTTCCAATCAAGTGGAAACCCATGCTTAATGATGTCTTCATTGTCCACCTTCTCATAGTCAGTTTGGGGCTAGTCACCTTCGCCTTCTTTAACCTGTTGATTTATCACAATAGCATGGGTGTTGGGACGATCATCTCTTCAGGTTTTTTTTTCAAGTCACTGTCAATTCCTTTTTTTTTAAACATTCTCTCTTTTGGGTGATTCTGCCCTTTAGGCTCGAAAAATTCTGCGGGAACTGAAGCATCAAAAGCGCTGTAAGGAAGCAGTCACGACCATTGCTGCATATTGGCATGGGACCCAGGTAGGCCCGAGACCCCAAGGAAGGCGGTGGGTCAGCAGTAACGTCATGTGGAACCATGAACCCTCGGCTTCAGGGGCAGAAAATATTTCACTGGCTTGAGCTACTGAGCACGTGTTTGCCTCTTGCTCTTTCCAACATTTTGTTGTGGGGTGGTGGCACATGCTTTTGCGTTTACCATTTGGTGGTGACTAGTGTCTCTCTTTTTCTTTCTTCATTGAAAACCAGCAGTAACCTTTCCTGCCTTAAACTTTTCTGTAACTCCTTTTCAAATGCATCACAGGCGCGAAGGGAACTGAGACGGCTGAAGGAGGAGGCTAGGAATAAACATGCTATTGCAGTTATTTGGGCTTACTGGCTTGGATCTAAGGTACTTGATGCACATATCCCAACACTCCATCCTGGAATTCTGCAATAATCAGTCCTTACCTCTAGCCTATTAGGGGATGAATGACTACAATTAATAGTGGCTCACACTGGTGCATGTCCTAGCCGCCAGATTTAACACACCTGGAAACATTAGTTCAGTAGTATGCATAGGAAGCTTAGGCATGCATAGGTCAATAAAACTAATTGCTTACTAAAAAGGCACTAGTATCATTGCTCTTTAAAACAAAACAAAACAAAACAACTCTTAAATAACATGCATGTTTAGGTTCCCCCCGGCCCCCATTGATGAATGCTAGCAGTTTTTTAGAGGTTTTCTGGAGGGGTTGCGCATGTTGGGAATGTTCAAGTTTGGGCTTCAGTCGGTCTTCTGCAACATGTTGACAATGGAAATGCCTCTAACATATGTCTTTAAAATATTAATTTATGAATGAAATTTTTTTTTAGGCTCAGTGTGGCAGCTATTGATTATAAGCAAAATATTACATGTGCAAAGAATTATCATCCGTGATTTAACAGAAAACTATGTTCATGCACAGCTAGCTATGATTGCCACTGAAGAATCCCAGGAATTTCAGCATCAGCTGTTTGTTTTCAGAAACAAAGGCCTCCTGAAATACTCTCACTAATCCCCAGGCATAGTCGTGGGCTCTGTGAACATTTCACATACCCCAAGGGACAAGATTTTTAGATGTTTTTGTTACTTAGAAAATCAAAGGTCATCTTTGCTAAAAATGTGTATTCCAGTTAGAAACACAAACATCAACAGAGTCCTGTGTTTTGAAGTCCACCTTGTCAATGTTGTAAGCCTATCTTATGAGAAAATGAGAAAAGTCAACATCTGCCTGCATAAAGAGCTAATTTGCCAAAAACTAACCAGAGTTGTTCATCTGTGCTTTTCCTGAAAATCTGTGAAGAACAAACTTGTTCCTCTAGTCAACTGAGGGAAATGTCATAGCAGAAGCAAAAGGACTCTTAGATGGGTCTTGCTAAGATTTCTCCATCCAGTGAGTTCATTTCCCAGTCTCAGTACTATAATATCTTGAACAATCAGTGCCTATTTGTATCCTTTAGAATAGCTTGCCTAAGATTATTTTTTCCCTAAGAGTAATTTTTAAACCTATAAGTTTAACCTATAATTGCTTCAGTCTTCCAGTATATTTTACTTTTGCGACCTTAGCTAAAATTGAATTTTTACACATGCCAGTTTTCATTTTTTGACTGGAAGGAATTTTTGAGTTTTGTTAGTTTTGGTTTTTGTTTGCACTTCAGAGAAATAAACTTTTTTCCTCCCAGTTTTCTAAGTGATTGTTCACAAGAGTTGTCTTTTTATCCATCCAAAGGGATGAACTCAGGAGTGCATAGCTTCTTCAGCCCAATGTGCTGTCAGCAAAGGGGAGTCTAATGACGTCATTAGGGCTGTTACTCAGAGTTTGAAGGCTTTGATATGGGAGTGAAAGAGTGTGGAGAAGGCAGCGAACAGAGAGAGAGAAGAGGGGAGAAAAAAGGAAAGGAATGGAAGTAAGGGGTGGGAAATGATTAGCTTGGGAACCACACAGATTGTCCTTCTCTGGAACAGAATCTCAGTGCACTGAAAATATAAGCGCTGCACCAGCCTGACACCAATTCTTTGGGTTTAAATTGTTATGCACTGTTCCTCTGTCATTCTGAAATCCTTATTCATAAATTGGCTCTTCTGTTTGGTGGGGTATCTTTTTCTGGTCATTTGTGCTGTCTGCATTGGGCTGTCTCTTTTATTTACTATCTAAAACATTCTAGGCTCGAAGGGAATTGAAACGCTTGAAGGAGGAGGCTAGGCGTAAGCATGCAGTTGCTGTCATTTGGGCTTACTGGCTTGGACTGAAGGTACTTCCTCAACCACTTGTTTCTGTCCAGGGTGAACTTCATAAAGCCTAGCACCTACTAACCCTGAGAAAATGATTGATTATGCTTGCTGATGGTCTGCACAGTCTTGTAGAATGTCATCTTGCTTAATTTTGTACCTTTTTCAGAAGAAACCTATACACTAATTTTTTTTCTGATTTTGTGATTTCTATTTCTTTAAATAATAGGTTTAATGTAATAGCAATATGGCATGTTTTATTCAAGATACTATGTTATCAAAGTTCTAGTTTGTTATCTTTATGAGTGTAAAGTTGTTTTTTTAAAATCTGTGAGACACAGTTACAATAGTTGAGCTAAAAGCTGCCCTACATCCGCAGTGACCAGCCTAGGGATGCCAGGCTTTTGTTTCCCTTTTTGTGCCAATTCTGCCCCAATAATGGCTGCCTGCAGTAGAGCTTTCTTCAGAGCGACCATTGTTCTAATTGTTCAGTGTCGGAACCAAAGGGTCTTGCATCACTAAGCTTACAGATTTTGATGAATGAGTTCAGAGATTCAGAGATCAGTGGATCATTCATGTTAAAGAGAACCTCGAATTCAAATACCTTGTGATTATGGCAGGGTTTATTTTGAAATGGTGCTTACTACAGTAGGGTACACTTATGTGTACAGAACTACACATAAGTAAATAACTCTGAGCTCTGAGAAGCCCTTAGAATATTCTTTACACCATGTAAGGATCTGGTCTCCCAAATTCAATAATTAGTCACCATAGGAAGCCATCCATATTGCCTTTTGGGGATAATTAGGCCCCTTTCTGACAGTATTCCTTATCATTGTTTTTACTTTAATCTTATGACGTTTAATCTTACTCCAAATATTTGAATATTATCTGAGTAATCATTGACTCTAAGTCTGAACAACCATTAGAAATATCCCTGAATCCTGCTTTGAACAATCTGCATTTTTTTCTGCAATTTCAGCCTATAAACTTTAGTAAATTATCCTTTTTGATTATACTGAATATTCACCAAGTAATATTTGAAGTAATTAAGAAGTAACTTAAATATGAATTTTAACAGATGTTCTATTTGAAGAACTCCAAACAAGCTCTATAACCGGTTTTTTTAAGTCAAACAAAAGTAAACATTTTCCCATTTAACTCACATCTTTAGTTTTCTGGGTTTAACTGCATATGATTTCAAAACATTTTTGCATTAAGGGTGTACACTAGCAACCTACAAAGCAAATGGAGTTTGTAGGGGAATATTATTTTAGCAGAAGTTAACTGGGCTTACTCTAGACATAACTTTTTTCCTCTCAGTCTCCAACAAAACAGAGCTACTTTACTATATAACCAGTATTATTGTATGAAATAAGATCAAACTTACTTGAAGTCCAAGAATATAATAATTTTGTACTTTTTTTTTCTAAAAGAGAATCATGTTAATATGAATGATAATTTTGCCCTCTCAAATGATTGACTTTTCTTGTGGAAATAATTACAAAGTGCAGTGGGCCTTTTTAAGACTCCCAGTTCCCCAGGGGGCACCATCGTATATGCCAGCATGTTGTCACCAGGCTTTTAGTGTCTGTAGTTGTATTTTGGGAGAAATAACCTGCCCTGTCGAATATCAAAATGCATATAGCAATGAGCTCAGTTATGAGGCTCAACTAAATATAGTATGACTTCAGGTATATTTTTAATGATATATTCTTATGTAACTTCATTTGTCTGCTTTCCTATACTATTATAATTTCAGGAGCCAATTATTAGGTAACATTTTTCTTCTCCTTGTCCCTTCTCACCTTAGTTTGAGATTAGAAATGTTTGTGGATCTGACAACTCTGTGGCTAAAAGACAGATGATAATCAGTAACTAGAATATGAATACAGGCATACCTCAGAGATATTGCAGGCTCAGTTCTAGATCTCTGCAATAAAGTGAATATCACAATAAAGTGAATCACACAAATGTTTTGTTTGCCAGTGCAAATAAAAGTTATGTTTACACTGTCTCTACTGTAGTCTATTAAGTATCTAATAGCCTTATGTCTAAAAAGCCAAAGTACATACTTTACAAATACTTCATTGCCAAAAAATGCTAACCATCATCTGAGCCTTCAGCAAGTTGTAATCTTTTTGCTGGTGGAGAGTCTTGGCTTATCTTGATGTCGATGGCTGCTGACTGATGAGGGTGGTGGCTGCTGAAGGTTGTGGTGGCTGTGGCAATTTCTTAAAATAAGATAACAATGAAATTTGCCACATAGATTGACTTCCTTTCCTGAAAGATTTCTGTATAGCATATGTTGGCATTTGATAGCATTTTACCCAGTGTAGAACTTCTTTCAAAATTGAATTGAATCCTCTCAAACCTTGCCACTGGTTTTGTCAACTAAGCTTATGGAATATTCCAAATCCTTTGTTGTCATTTCAACAGTGTTCACAGCATCTTCATCAGGAGTAGATTCCATCTCAGGAAACTACTTTATTTGGTCATCCATAAGAAGCAACTCCTTGTTCATTTCCATCTTATCTTGAGATTGCAGCAATTCAGTCCCATCTTCAGGTTTCACTTCTAATTCTAGTTGTTACTATATCTGCCACATCTGCAGTTACTTCCTCCACTAAAGTTGTGAGCCCCCTCCAAGTCATCCATGAGAGTTGGAATCAACTTCTTCCAAACTTCTATTAATGTGGCTGTTTTGACCTCCTCCCATGAATCTGGAATATTCTTAATGGCATCCAGACCGATGACTCTTTTCTGGAAAGTTTTTAATTTACTTTGCCCAGATCCACCAGAGGAATCACTGTCTATGGCAGGTATAGCCTTATAAAATGTATTTCTTAAATCATAAGACTGGGAATTACTCCTTGATCCATGAGCTGCAGAATGGATGTTGTGTTAGCAGGCATGAAAACATTAATCTCCTCGTATATCTCCATCAGAGCTCTTGGGTGACCAGGTGCCTTGTCAGTGTGCATGAATATTTTGAAAGTTCTCTCTTTTCTGAGCAGTAGGTCTCAATATGGGGCTTAAGATAGTCAGTAAACCATGCTGTAAGCAGATGTGCTGTCATCCAGGCTTTGTTGTTCCATTTATGGAGCACACAGGCGGAGTAGATTTAGCATAATTCCTAAGCTGTAGGATTTTTATAATGGTAAATGAGCATTAGCTCCAACTTAAAGTTAGCAGCTGTATTATTCTTTAACAAGAGAATCAACCTGTCCTTTGAAGCCAGACATTAGCTTTTCCTCTCTAGCTATGAAAGTCTAGATGGCATCTTCTTCCAATAGCAGGCTGTTTTGTCTACATTGGAAATCTGTTGTTGAGTGTAGCCACATTCATGAGTGATCTAGTTAGATCTTCTGGATAACTTTCTGCAGCTTCTCTATCAGCACTTGCTGCTTCTTTCCTTAACCTTCATGAAAAGTTAATAAACTTTTCTTCTGCAGCTTCCTCACCTCTCTCAGCCTTCTTAGAACTGAAGAGAGTTAGGACATTGCTCTGGATTAGGCATTGCTTAGAGGATATTGTGGCTGGTTTGATCTTATATCTAGACCACTAAAATTTTCTCCTTATCAGCAATGAAGCTGTTTCACTTTCTTATCATTTGTATGTTCACTGGAATAACACTTTTAATTTCCTTCAAGAATGTTTCCTTTGCATTTATAACTTGGCTGTTTGGCACAAGGGTCCTAGCTTTTGGCCTGCCTCAGCTGTTGACATGCCTTCCTCACTAAGCTTAATCATTTCTAGCTTTCAATTTAAAGTAAGAAGTGTGTGACCCTTCCTTTCAGTTGAACACTGAGAAGCCATTGTAGGGTTATTAATTCAATATTAATTAACTTCTATATTGCTGTGTCTTAGGGAATAAGGGAGGCCCGAGGAGAGGGAGAGAGATGGGAGAATGGCCAATGGGTGGAGCAGTCAGAATACACACACTGTCTCTTGATTAAGTTCACCATCTTACAGATAGAAAAATAATGAAAAAGTTTGAAATATTGTGAGAATTATCAAAATGTGACAGACACAGAATGAGCACATGCTGTTGGAAAAATGGTGCCAATAGGCTTGTTTGATGCAGGGTTGCCACAAACCTTCAATTTGTAAAAACTCAATGTCTGCAAAGTGCATTAAAATGAGGTATGCCTGTAAAAAGAAAAACTGCCTATATGGTATATGTTACAGTTTTTAAACCTTAACAGTCTTTAGATGTAGAGAATGGGTCTGGTGCAAAAATGCTCAGAGGGACCAGGTTGGTCATACAGATGAGGAAAGCATCAGATGGGAGGTGGATCAGGAGCAAAGGGACTCGTGTAGTTTGGAGCATGCATGCCTCATCTAAAGGCAGCAGCAGCTACTTTGGTCTCCCTGGCACTTATTTTATAGGACTAGGCCTCAATGTTGCTAGATCTTAGACAACTTTAAGAGAAATCTGCAGTCTGAATTGTTATATTAAGTTCTTAACTTAAAAATATGCATACAGAACATTTATCTATAAACTGAATTTGGATAGAAGATTACTAGCTTACATCCCGTAATGTAGAAATATTTTGAACATGTGCAGTTAAACCTAGAAAACTAGAAAGAAAAGAAAAAAGATATGTAATATCTGAATTATTCAGATAGGCTAATATTTTGCTAAATTCTAACTCTCCCATTTGTATCTGGATGGTAATAAATACTTAAGATATTTTTCCTTCAATTTCAAAATTTAACTATATAATTTATTCATTTGTTATACAAACACTCCACTTCATTACTGTTATTTGTTAGACATTAGTATATGAAGTAAATATAACAATGTAGCAAGGAAAAAATGTGTGAACTAAAACTATAATATGATGTTTTAAGTGCTCTGATAGCATTAAGTATAAAGTTTGGTGGGAGTAGAGATGATAGAGAAAAATTAATGCAATGAAATGGAAGATAATGGTAGTTTCAAAGCTTCTATTTAAATTCTTAGCCATATTCAGTTCTCAGTGTGTAGTACTAAAGCCTTATCTTCTATGCAAGGCTTTTGGAAACTGATACAGTTCTTCAGACTTTTTTTTTCTTTTTGCCTTTTACAAAACAATCTGAAGAGAACATTATTTTATATAATTTTTAATGTATTTTAATTGGGGATGCGTTTGCAGCTGTGCCTGTAAAATGTTTCTTGTCAAATCATCAGATTCTTCAAAAACTACTAAGAGGATTTAAAACATCAATTCATGCTGGTTTCATCATTTTACATTTCTTAATTTCTTTCTCTCTGACTTAAGATCCACTATGTGAATGTGTTTCAATTATTTTACTAAATCTAGAAAGGACACTTATAAACTGACTTGTTTGACATTTTTTCATTTTTAATAGAGGTGTATCATTATGGACCTGTACCAGCCACACATTAACCACTTAACCTACATCTTCTTTTTAAAGGTACGTAGAGAATACAGGAAATTCTTCAGAGCCAATGCTGGAAAGAAAATCTATGAGTTTACACTTCAGAGAATTGTAAGTTGACACTTTATGTCTGTGGATAATCAGCATTGTGGAATTACCCACCTAATATCACCAACTCCATAAAATGTGCCTTTTCCTAAATGACAAAAGTGACTTTTTAAATAATAATTAAATCATAGCTGTGACACTGAGAGTTAGTTATCTTTTAAAATCATCTTCTTCCAAATTCTGGTAGAATTGTGTCAGAAAGAGTTGTTAATGGCCCGTATATTATTAATACAGTGTTTGCCTTATTTGACAGAGAGAACTTTTGGGGGAAAGTGGATCCAAGAAAGCCATGACCTTACCCTGTGAAACTGCCATGAGCTGTGGCAGGGCAAGGCTGGCAAGCAAATTAGTGGGGAGAGGGGTGACAGGGAGCCAGGCTGTGCAGCTCCACCCACATGGACTCTGGAGTTCTCCATCTTTCAGAGAGGTGTATGTAGTGCTGAACAGACTGCAAACTCTGGAGCCAGCCCCCACTGCCACTTAGTGTGACTAAGGAACTGGATTTTTAAATTTAATTTAATTTTAATTACTTAAAATGTAAATATAAATAGCCTGTGTGACTAGTGACTGCATTTTAGACAATACAGCTCTATAGAGCTAGCTGGTATTAGCATTAGTGTTAATATGAGTGTTAGCATTACTATTCTTCTTTTCTCTTAACCATTTGGTGGAACTCATATTTCCCCAACCAGTATGAAAGAGTGGAATAGAGACTTCCCAGATGAGTTACAGTTTTATACATTCCAAAGTTAAACAAATTCTACTATTGTCTCGTTTATTTGATCATGATGTATGTAAAACAGTATCTTTTGTGGTATATTTTCCTCATGTAGTATTTTCTGTCAACCCATCACAGGTGCAAAAATACTTCTTGGAAATGAAAAATAAGATGCCTTCCTTATCTCCAATAGACAAGAATTGGCCCTCAAGACCTTACTTATTCTTGGATTCTACTCACAAGGAGCTAAAAAGGATTTTCCACTTGTGGAGGGTAAAATGTCATGTTACATCTTTTCGGAGACTTTCTTATTTATTTTGAGTGTTTGAAAACACATAAAATCAAAACTGTTAACACATTCTTCCTTTGCCTCAAAGAGGATTACTTGAGGACTTTGGTGATTTTCCCCCATGCACCATATTGAGTTTCTACGAGAGCCCCTGCAGCGGCCCAGGCGTTCCCTGTGCGGTCGCCTCTCGGCCCTGGCTGGAACGGGGAGCACAGGGCTGCATTTTCTTTCCATTCCAGGTTCCAGCTGCTCTCAAGTAGTTCAGTTTTTTGTTCATTTGTTTCTCTCTTTGTCTAAAGGAATACTGTAGGACAGAGAAATCATAAAATTTGGACACCTTCAGGCAACATAGTTAAATCCTGCAAATTGAAGAGTTTACTTTATCAGATGTACAGAACAGATAATCAGATAATACATGTGAACACACACACTTTGATGGGTGGGAAAAAAGGCTTTTTCCTGTCCCTAAAGATAGTAACACATTCTCTATCTAAATTACAGGGAAGCTGGAAATCTGTTTTATACTGCCTTTTATTTTAGCTCTCTTATTTTATATAAGAGGACATGGCTTGTAATTTAGATGTTGCCCAGCATGGAACACCTGGGGCACTTGTATAGATGTTGACCTTACTTCGATAACCTAGTCAGTTGATATGTGGAATGTTAAATATATGCAGTTATCAGATGTAATAAAATCATGAGATGGAAGGGCATGTATTTAGTAAATGAATGCTCAGTACACACATCCTCCAGGAAACTTTCCTGCCCAGCACGGTGGGCTTGTTTTTTTGTTAGAATCATCTATGTATAGAGTGACATTATCGCTGATTAGCTTGATAAGTGGTACCATACAACATAAGGAACTGGATTCTGAGTTCTGTTCTCTAACAGCCAATTTGGCGAGGTTCATGAACCTCTTAATGGCTTGTCTCCTTTCTTGAGTCTAACCCAGAAACTGTTTTCAGAAATAATGACAGGGAGCTCCCATTGCTGGGGATCTGCACCACCTCTGCCCTCCCCTGGCTTTGCAATCTCACCCATCCCTCCATTGGATTGGAGGTGGGAGATGAGGGCTGTTTATTCCTGAAGGGAGCCTTTCCATGGAAAGGGTCAGCAGCAATGCTCACACTTCTTCATGCAATTATTTCAGTAGCACTTGACCACACCTGTAACTGAATTTCTAGGAATGCTCATCTAAAAAACCTAGCCCTGCTCCTCTGGCCACTGTCTCCTCTCATTGCAGCTTCAGAGATGGAGTGAAAGGGGATATCTCAGGTCCCTCATCCCTATTGTAAAATGGTAGTGGGGGGATTTGGAGCAGTGGTTTTCAAACTGTCATGGCATATTTGTGGTCATGAAATCAATTTAGTGGATTACTACCAGCGTTTTTCAATAAAATGCAATAGAATAGAAAATAGCAGAGTGTACAATATATAGAAAGGATTGAGTATTGTTTTGTGACGCTTTTGTGTCAATTTTCTCTGTATGTGTGTGGAAATGTGCTTAGTGGATTGTGATGCACAATATTTTTACTGTGAGTCTCTCTAGAAGAGTGACAGCCTCAGGACTAGAGGATTTCCAAGGATTGACATAGTGGGAGGAAATAGTACTTGCAAGGCCCATGCCCACTAGGCCCTGGTGTGTTTTGAAGAAGCATCCCAGGTTCTGCAATACAAATAATACTCTGACATTTTCCAAGACAAACTTTTTAAAACCCACAAGGGAAAAATGTTTTGGGCCTTTTTTAGTGAATGTTTTGTACTTTCTCCCTTATTCTTGTTGCTGATAAATTGTCTTAGCATATTTAAGAATGAGTAATGATTTATTTATATAAATGATGTTTTGTTTCTTTCTTCTCATATCTCACAGTGTAAAAAATACAGGGACCAATTCACAGACCAGCAGAAACTTATTTATGAAGAGAAACTAGAAGCCAGTGAACTCTTCAAAGACAAGAAGGCTTTATACCCATCTAGGTATTATGGCTTTGCTTTACCCATAAAATTCAGGATTATAAAAGTTTCTCAAGTATATTTGTACGCCGTTTTGCCTGGTGTTTGATTTCAGTCTTAGATGAGTGATTTTTAGTTCTGTGAATCATTTTATAATCAGCTTGATGTAAACACATTTATTTGAGCTATGGCTTCTATAGTGCAGTTTAATGAAATGCGGTTACGATTGTTGGTTTCACTCCATTAGCATTAGCTCAAACACTTTACTAAATAATTAGAAGTCATTTAACATAAAAATTATATAGCCTGTTAAGATACGTTTGCATTGTAAATTCCTGTTCCTTTTCCGTAGTTTTCAAAGACTAGCCAAATTTCTGTTGGCAATATACTTTAATCACCATTCCAGTCTTCCTGCCATAGCAAGCAAGGTCAGAAACTTATTTGTAAGGTAAATGAAAGAGCGAGCCAGGATAGTACTTTTTGAGTGTTGCTTGAGCACTGGTCTGTGGTGCCCTTTGGTCTGCTAACTCAACGGATATGACTTCTGTGGCCTGTACAGCACGTTCAGTTCCTTTATTTTAGACACCATGGACTCAGAAAAAGAAGGAACACCAATCCCAAGTTCAGCAAGTGAAGTCCTTGGTAAAGACTGTTTATCCCAATAGTCTTACATCTCCTGCATTCATCACTTCCTCCCAGCAATCTAATCCCATTTTCGTCTGGTGTTTATAAAAAAGTAGATTGTACAATTTCAAGCCAAATCTGTAACAACTTTAAGCTTCTCCCAATGAATGGCCAAAGAAAGAATGTATTATATGCTGAGTATATTCACATTTATTACATAAATTATGTTTATATTCTCTGTGACTTTGTACACATTTAAAATATCTTCCTTTTAAAGGATTAAAGGAATATACATTGCCAGACTCACTGGGTTTAAATATTTTAAATTGTACAACTTCATTGGTTAGCTGATGTGGCTGCTTGAGGTGATACATACTCCCTTAAGTCAAACACAGTGTCTAAATCCAAAGTTGTCCAAAGTGCCTGTTATATAAAGCATATTCAAACAGGAGAATTTGTCTGTATGCTTGCTTCAGCAACTAATTTTATTCAGCTTTTTTTTTATACATTTTTAAATTAGGGAATAACCTTCTTAATGAACATTTCCTGTGGATGACTCTTCAGAAACTACAGGCTGGAAAATACATCTTTGAGGAAACAATTTAAAAGCCTGTTAGCATTTTTATAATTTAAAACACAGTTGAATAGGAACCAAAAAAAGTTAACTTCAAGCCAAGTCCTTTTTGGGTAGTCTTATCAGTTTTCAGGGATAGTGGCACACTCACCCCACAGCAGTGAGAGAGGTGGAATAATTTAGCCTCCCACCACCCTGCAAAGTGGCAGCTCTTATGGGAGTTGGCCTTTTATATCCTGAGAGCTGTGAAACGCTGACCACCTACGTGGATTTTTCTTCCCTGATCCTCCACCCACAACATAAGCATTTAAATTTGTATTTGCAAATTGCCAGAACTTTGTAGCTCAAAATGAAGCTTATAGATTCCTTGAAGCAGCAGTTTTTCCTTGGTGCCTTTGATGAACCTGTCCTGAAAGAGTCCCCCGACAAGTCTTTAGGGAAATTGATATCTTAGTGATAAGTGTACAGTTAACCTTTTACAAAAATTAGTTTGTTTGGGAAAAAAAAAATTGCCCTGATTCTGAATGTTTGCTTTGGTTACTTCTGTCCATTTAGAGGCATATTCTAGGAGAAGAGGCTTGATTCTCCTTTCATATACAGATGCTGCTTAACTTATGATGCAGTTACACACAGATAACCCATCATATGGGTTATGAGTGATTTCTATCTTGATTGTTCCATGTGATGAGATTATTATCAAAGTCCTGCCCACCAAATGCCATGATCACCTCAAAAATATATTTGAAATAGGTTTAAGGTTTCATTTCCAACTTATATTTAGGACAGATGCAAGCGTAATGTATAAAATAAATTGAAGTCAATTTTTATGAAGTTGTCATATGTCATATGAAGTTGAAAATATCGTAAGTTGAAAATGCATTTAATACACCTAACCTACTGAACACAATCACTTAGCCTAGCCTACCTTAAACATGCTCAGCACACTTACATTAGCCTACAGTTGGGCAAAATCATCTAACACAAAGCCTGTTTTATAATAAAGTGTTGGATATCTCATGTGGTTTATTGACCACCGTACTGAAAGTGAAAAACAGAATGGTTTATGAGCACCACTGTAAAGTTGAAAAACCCTAAGTCAAACCAAGTCAGAGACCATCTGTATTGCCTACTTAGAACCACAGTTACATGTTAATATTAAGTGTTCTATAGTTTTCTTCTAAAGTGATTGCCCTGGATCTGTTCTTTCCCAGAAGGCCTATTGATTTTCTTATTCTCTGCAAGAAATGAAATTTTTCTTTAGAGCAGGTGATGGTAATGATTTCAGCTCTTTTTTCACTGCCACATATTGTTTGAAGGCGTTAGTAAATCCTTTGTGAGCAGCTGTTAACTTTATATTAACAGATTAGAAGAAATTGCCTTTTCCTTCACATGAGGCCATGTACTTGAGTCTTAGCTGTTGTTCTTATGAGTGATTTCTGTCTTGATTGTTCCATGTGATAAGATTATTATCAAAGTCCTGCCCACCAAATGCCATGATCACCCCAAAAATGTATTTGAAATAGGTTTAAGGTTTCATTTCCAACTTATATTTAGGACAGATGTAAGTGTAATATATAAAATAAATTGAAATCAGTTTTTATGAAGTTGTCAGCTACTCCTTAGAATCAACTGACCTGTTTCCTTTTTTTAGTAGTACTTTCATTTGAAACTATTTCTAATGTGCAGGAATTTTTTTCCTTTAGTGTTGGGCAACCATTCCAAGGGGCTTACCTGGAAATCAACAAGAACCCCAAGTATAAGAAACTCAAAGATGCCATTGAAGAAAAGATCATCATTGCTGAAGTCGTGAACAAAATTAACCGTGCTAATGGGAAGGTAAAAATGCTAACCTTGAAGACTGATAAGAAGTACCTATTAGTTGGGATAGTCACCCTGTTTTCTGAATGTAAAAATTTGCATTTCATGTTCTCAGTAGAGTTAACTATGAAGGCGGCTATTTCCCCTTACCTTTAAGCTTAGGTGGAATTTTGCTTGTTCTCTGACATTTTTATGAAATAAAACATATTATTTATGTTCTTTACTGTGTTCTTGGTTTACATAGGTATGTTTGTTGAAGGATATTGGAATTTTTGCAAATAATGCCTTAAACTCATGGACCATTTTTGAATATTTGTGATCATTGGTTTTATACTATTTTTTATTTTGATTTAGAGTACATCTCGGATTTTCCTCTTAACAAACAATAATCTCCTTCTTGCTGACCAAAAGTCTGGACAAATCAAGTCAGAGGTTCCATTGGTGGATGTGACCAAGGTATCAATGAGCTCACAAAATGATGGCTTCTTCGCCGTCCATCTCAAAGAGGTAAAGGTTCAACAGAAGATTTCTGTGCTTAATCTCTCAGCCATTGATTTAAAAAATTTCCATATCTGGTAATCCTATCGCAGTTTATATATCTGCCTTGCTAATTTGCAAATTTTGGATATTCGCCCCTATGTAAAATCTCGGACTCAGTTTTTCAGTAATTGAATAAAGTTAATCACTTTTATTGACCAGTTTACTTTACTTTTTGAGACTAATACATAGAAATATCAAGATGTTTTAAATTTTGTTTTCTCCTGTTTTTTCTTCTATGTATCAACTTAGTAAATGTCTTAATGTTCATCTCTAATCTGGGGGTTTACATTAAAGGATACAACTAAAATAAAATAACCGCCAGTTAATTTTAACCTAAATAATTTTTAGTGTTCTGTGCCTTTAGCTTAACCAGGACTCCTGGCTTCGATGCAGTGGTTACATGTAGGTTCTGGAGTTGGTCTCACTCACTTTATGATGATTTTGGCCAAGGCATTTAATTTGTGTGTGCCTATCTACTTTTTCTCATCTTTAAAATGGGGATAGTAAGAGTGCCTACTTCATAGCATTGTTGTAAGGATTAAGGATTAAATGAGACACTGGAGGAACAGGGCCTGTCACATAACACATAGTCACTGAATAAACAAAAGTTAGCAAATATTGATCATATGTAGGGACATGTGTCTAGCTAATAATGTTACTCTCTGGCCAACCCTAAACTTAGAAAAATCCCCAAAGCTTCCCTTAGCCTGTTTACCCTATTTTGGATCTTAACTTAAAGGGGGCATATCAAATACTAGGACAGTGATTCTCAACCTCAGTGACACATGTAAACAGCTTGGGAACTTTAAAAATTCTGATGCCCAGGCCATACCCCTATGAAATCAAATTAGAATTTCTCAGAGGGGGCACAAGCATCATGTTTTTTTTTTTTTTTGAATAAACCCAGATGATTCCCTTGCACAGCTAAGGCTGAGAGCCACTGCCCTAGGATATTTGTTGGAAGTGTTGTCATTAGGGTTTTAACCAAATCGCTGAAAAGTTTTTTAATCAAGTCCTTCAGAAGAGTTGCGGGATAGGTCCATGCTCCTCACACCTGAATGTGTAAACCCATACCTGGAGGTTGTGTTGTGGTTTCATATTCACTGGGGCTGTGGTAGGGCCTGAGATTCTGCTTTTCTAGCAAGCTCCAAGTGATGCAGATGGTGCTTCTGCTGCATCCACCGACTTTAGGTAGAAGGGGATTAGGTAACCTTACTAAAGTGCTCTGAGCAAGTTGGAAGAAACACTGCTTTTGTCATTATTGTTTACCTTGGGAGAATGGATTCCAGGATCTGATGTTTTAAAGAGACTGTAAGTATGTTTTTAGCCAAGCCTGTAAATATTGACCTTCTAAGGTATCTTTAATTATGACCGACTCTTGGTTTGTCCTTGCAGGGCTCAGAAGCAGCGAGTAAAGGAGACTTTCTCTTCAGCAGTGATCACCTGATTGAAATGGCCACCAAGCTCTATCGCACGACTCTCAGCCAAACCAAACAGAAGCTCAATATTGAGATTTCCGATGAGTACGTTCATGTATTGTTTGAAAACCCTTTTTCTCTTTCAGCTTTTTTGTTTTAGTTCAGCTCTCGATCTCATTCATTAATACAACTACTTATTAAGTACCAGGTAGGTGTCTAGTAGTTGTTCCACATGATAAATGGGCAGTGAATGACACTGACCAAGTCTCCAACCTCATGTACCTGACATCCTAGTGGAAGAGACCAGTATGTACAAATAAAATGATGAAATAGTTGATAAGATTTTGGCTAACAAGTGTTTATGGAGGAAAAAAAGGGTTAAGAGTCAGAGAGTAGGCCAGGCGCAGTGGCTCACGCCTGTAATCCCAGCACTTTGGGAGGCCGAGGCAGGCGAATCATGAGGTCAGGAGTTCAAGACCAGCCTGGCCAACATGGTGAAACCGTCTCTACTTAAAATACAAAAAAAATTAGCTGGGCATGGTGGCGGGCGCCTGTAATCCCAGCTACTCAAGAGGCTGAGGCAGGAGAATCTCTTGAACCCGGGAGGCGGAGATTGCAATGAGCTGAGATCGTTCCACCGCACTCCAGCCTGAGTGACAGTGTGAGACTCCGTCTCAGAAAAAAAAAAAGAGTCAGGGAGGCCTCTTTGATGTGGTGACATCTGAGACTGGTATAAATTTGAAATTTGCTTCTTCAATTTCTCATTAGGGTTCTGATTATAGAAGTTAGTTATTTGCATACAGGTTGGGGCATCCCCTGATTTATTGTATCTATCTATGTAAGTGTTTTGGACAAATCTGAGTTACTGTGTTGATTATACTTAATTGGTTACCTTTCAATAGATTGTTTACCTGCTTATATACTTCTTTGCATGTCTAGATTGCTCAGGAAATTATATTCTTTTCTAATTAAGAATTTTCTAGTCTATTCTGTTTCAACTCTTCCTAAAAGTCTTTCTAAAATAAATTTACACCCATTTCTGCCCCTTTGTAAGTCAGACTCTCTTTGATATGTTAGGATTTTGCAGTGCTGTGGGCTTTTCTTAAGTTCTCATTGAAGTGTTTAGATTTGGGTGGGAGGTTGGGCTTCATGTATACTCTATATTGGAAATTGCTGTTCGGACTAAATAACTTTTCTTGTTAATGAGATCTTTCTCATAAAGAAATTAGGAAAAAAGATAATGGTTGGTGTGTTTCAGTTAAGGATTTAACACGTTAGGGCCTATTAGAGCTTTAAAATCCCTTTATAATAGTTGAAGTTTTTCATAATCTGGGAGAATGGGCTTTGGTGGGGCTGCTAATTCTCACTCATCATGGGAAGATCGTATGTATCCCAGACAGCAGAAGCTCCTCAGTGTACAGACGAAGCAGTCTCATAGTTGTCCCACTATGTGAATAAACTCATCTTTACACAGAAAGGAAATCACACCAACATCCAGACCACAAAGTACTGCTATTTTTAAGCATTTCCCAAACCGGGATTCTAGGAACATTGCTTGTACAGGATGCTAATAACAATGTACTGTGAAAAAATTGTTCTCTGATGGAAATTTAAAATCTTTCTTCACTACATTACATCTCAGAGCCCCTGAAATCTTGTTGTGATTCTCCTGAGGAGCTTTGCGGGGATAGCGTGTGGCGTGATTCCTAAACATAGTCAACCACAGAGCTCCTTCAGCAGCTCTCACAGCTTGTGTTCGAAGGTGTGCCATCTGGGAAAGGGGGACAGTTCGCTCTGGGCAGCAAGGGCCCTGCCCTGTCACAGAGGGCGTGTGATGTTCTGGATGCCATAAGCTTTCAGTAAACAGTTGTCTAAGCGAAGATTTATAATGTGGCCACATGAAGAAAACAAACATTGGGTAGCATTATAATGCCTTTCATTCTCCAGTGCCTAATTATTGATTGGTCTCATAAAAATAAAACAGTTCATAGGACTCTACGTACCACCCGTGGGTCCCTTCCCCAGGTGGCACAGGAAGCCTGCAGAGGAAGTTTGTAGGTAAGGATCGTAAATCTCCTTAGGGAGCATTTTGAATTTAAATGAAAATGTCCAAAGTCATAGGCAGGGGCTCCTGTTCCTTTATGTGTCAACCCTAAGTGGCTTCGCTAGCTCTATAGAACCAGTGTTGAAAACCACATGCAGTTTAGTGACTAAGCCCTTCCTTGCTTTTTCCTTCCCAGAAGTAGAAGTAGTTACTCTAACAAACCTAGATTCTGTAATCATTATGGATAAGTGGATGTCAGTTTATGGAAAGAGAGTCAAAGTCCTGTTTACTCTTTAGTGGATTTTTTTTTTTTTTTTTTTTTTGAGGCAGAGTTTCGCTCTTGTTGCCCAGGCTGGAGTGCAGTGGCACGATCTTGGCTCACCGCAACCTCCGCCTCCCGGGTTCAAGGGATTATTCTGCCTCAGCCTCTTGAGTAGCTGGGATTACAGGCATGCACCACCACGCCTGGCTCATTTTGTATTTTTAGTAGAGATGGGGTTTCTCCATGTTGGTCAGGCTGGTCTCGAACTCCTGACCTCAGGTGATCCGCCCCCCTGGGCCTCTGAAAGTGCTGGGATTACAGGCGTGAGCCACCGCGCCCAGCCTGTTCAGTGGAATTTAAACTTGTACATATAGAAGTGAGAATTGAATTCATTCAGAGATTCAGCTGCTTTATAGTTTCTAGTCCTTAAACTTCTAAGCTGTTCAATGTGTAACTAGATTGCATTTTAAGGATAACCTGCAAGATGTGTAATGCAGTTATGCACCACATAATGACATTTTGGTCAGCAATGGATTGCACAGATGACGGTGGTCCCCTAAGATTGTAATGGAGCTGAAAAATTCTTCTGTCTATTGATGTCACAGCTGTTGTAATGTTATAGTGCAAGGCACTACTCACATGTTTGTGCTGCTGCTGGTGTAAACAAACCTACTTCACTGCCAGTTGTATACAAGTAAAAGCACATACAATTATGTACAATATGTAACTCTTGATAATAAATGATGTTGTTACTGGTTTATGTATTTACTATACTATACTTTTTTTTTTTTTTTTTTTTGAGACTCAGTCTTGCACTGTTGCCCAGGCTGGAGTGCAGTGGCGTGATCTCGGCTCACTGCAAGCTCCGCCTCCTGGGTTCATGCCATTCTCCTGCCTCAGCCTCCCGAGTAGCTGGGACTACAGCCACCCGCCACCACGCCCGGCTAATTTTTTGTACTTTTAGTAGAGGTGGGGTTTCATTGTGTTAGCCAGGATGGTCTCGATCTCCTGACCTCGTGATCTGCCCGCCTCAGCCTCCCAAAGTGCTGGGATTATAGGCGTGAGCCACCACGCCCGGCCTATACTGTACTTTTTATCTTTATTTTAGTGTGTATGCCTACATGTTAAAAAAGTTAATTGTAAAACAGCCTCGGGCAGGTCCTTAAGGGGATATTTCAGAAGGCATTGTTATCTTAGGAGAAGACAGCCCCATGTGTATTATTACCCCTGAAGACTTTCCAGTGGGACAAGACATGGAGATAGAAGACAGTGAAATTGATGCTCCTGACCCTGTGTAGGCCTAGGCTAATGTGTTTGTATCTTAGTTTTTAACAAAAAGTTTAAAAAGTAAAAATTAAAAAAATTAAAATTTTAAAAATAGAGAAAAGCTTATAGAATAAGGTTATAAAGAAAATATTTTTGTACAGCTATACAAAGTATTGTGTTTTAAGCTAAGTGTTATTACAAAAGAGCCAAAAAACAGCCGGGCCCAGTGGCTCACGCCTGTAATCTTGGCACTTTGGGAGGCCAAGGCTGGTGGATTGCTTGAGCTTAGGAGTTCAATACCAGCCTGGGCGACATGACGAAACCCCTTCTCAACAAAAAAATTAAAAAATTAGCCAGCCATGATGACACACACCTGTAGTCCCAGCTTCTCAGGAGGCTGAGGTGGGAGAATCATCTGAGCCCGGGAAGGCCAAGGCTGCCCTGAGCCATGATTGCTCCAGTGAACTCCAGCCTGGGAGACAGACCAAGACCCTGCCTCAAAAACAAAACAAAAGTGTCAAAAATGTTTTTAAAATTGTAAAGTTTATAAAGCAAAAAGTTACAGTAAGCAAAGGTTAATTTATTATTGAAGAAAGAAAAAATTACCTATAAAGTATACAGTAATGTAATGTCCTAGGCCTTCACATTCACTAACAACTGACTCACTGACTCACCCAGAGCTACTTCCAGGCCTGCAAGCCCCATTCATGGTAAAGGCGCTAGACAAGTACACTATTTTTTATCTTTTATGCTATTCTTACTGTACCTTTTCTATGTTTACTAAGTTTACACATACAAATACCATTGTGTTACAGTTACCTACAGTACAATAACACGCTGTAGCATCTAGGTTTGGGTAAATGCACTCACTCTATGATGTTTGCACAATGACAAAATCACCTAGTGATGCATTTCTCAGAATGTATCCCTTTTGTTAGATGATGCATGACTATATTTCTAAAATCAAGTTCCCAAATAGAGTAAAAACTAAAGTGAATTTGTTTCATTAAACATTTTAAATATATGTGTGTGTATATACATATAGGTATACACGTGTGTGCAATAGATACACATATATCATTTAAGTTATACAGTTGGTTTTCTGAATATTTGAAATCCAAACAACTAATCCATGTTCCTTTTACCTTGAAATTCTAACTGGTATGAATGCCATGAAATAATACATTCCATGTTATTGTTTGTTGGAGGAGGATTTTCTCTTTTCTATGAGGTGAAGATAAATAATAGTGCTTACCTCCTAGGATTGTCTTAAAGCCTGATCTAATAACATAGTAAATGGCCAAGCGCAGTGTGGTATGTAGCAAATCCTCAATATATCTTGCCTGTTGTTATTTCTAGTGTGAATCTTTTTTTTTTTTTTTTTGAGACAGAGTCTTGCTCTGTCGCCTAGGCTCGAGTGCAGTGGCGAGATCTCGGCTCACTGCAACCTCTGCCTCCTGGGTTCAAGGGATTCTCCTGCCTCAGTCCCCCGAGTAGCTGAGGTTACAGGCATGCACCACCACGCCCTGCTAATTTTTGTATTTTTAGTAAAGACGGGGTTTCACCGTCTTGGCCAGGCTGGTCCCAAACTCCTGACCTCAGGTGATCCGACCACCTCAGCTTCCCAAAGTGCTGGGATTACTGTCATGATCCACTGTGCCTGGCCTCTAGTGTGAATATTAATCAGGAATTATAGACATGGAAACAGTTAATGTAGGCCAAGGTTATTGGGGAAAGAAGTTCCTATACATTTATTACACTTACAAGTGGTCTTTTTTATTTATTTTGAGACAGAGTCTCCCTCTGTCACCCAGGTCAGAGTCCGGTGGTGTGATCCCGTCTCAATGCAGCCTCCTCTGCCTCCTAGCTGCAAACGATTCCCCTGCCTCAGCTTCCCGAGTAGCTGGAATTACAGGCATGCACCACCATCCCTGGCTAATTTGTGTATTTTTAGCAGAGACGTGGGTTTGCCATGTTGGCCAGGCTGGTCTCGAACTCCTGGCCTCAAGTTACCTGCCTGCCTTGGCCTCCCAAAGTGCTGGGATTACAGTCATGAGCCACTGTGCCCAGCCACAAGTGGTCTTTGAAAATAAAAATGTGAAAGTGTTTGATTTTTAAAATGTGTGAATTTTCAATAGACCTGAAAGATTTTTTTTGAGACACATACATACAAGTATATATGCCAGAGAGATATCTCAGATAGTTGAATCTGGAACTATAGCTGTCCTTTCCTCATTGCTTTCAAGTTGAAAATGAAGAACCCATTTAAAAGATCAGAAGCACTATCCTTATAAAACAACTGATGAATTAGAAACACATTTGCCTTGTTTCATTCTAGCAGATAATGTTTGCAAAATGTGGCCTCTTTAGACCTTGAAACTGAAACTAATGTATACAGAGCAGAGCTGTGGATCCTCACATCGCTGGGGGATGTCAGTAAGTGGTCAGTGGTTGTTAGGTTGACTCACTTTAATAATGTGCCATTGACTGAGAAAACCATCCCTGAGAATATGGAAAATGTCATAATGCTATGCTAATTATGAGGGTAGAGAGAAGAGATCACTGGTTTTGGAACTGGAAGACCTGGTTTCTGGCCCAGCGATGCAGCTCTCATGTCCCCCAGTGATGCTATCCTCAGTTCAGGGATCTCATCATATACAGTTGGGGGTTCCTCGCAGCACCAGCACAGGGATGGTGTGAAGAACCCTCTGTGGATGCTCAATTGTACACCTAAAGTCATCTCTTATCCCAGCAGTGGTCCACATGATACACTGAGGGAAAAATACACTAATGGATTTTTTAATCCATGAATTAATTTCTATACACTAATGGATTTTTTAAATTTTTATAATTTTTATATAAATATTTTAATGGGTATTAAAGATATATGTGGTAGATCAGACACATGATTTTATGCATATTCTGTAGGTCACTATTATTTTGAAATACATTTAAGCTAGCAATAGCTATTAGCATACTATGCAGATAACGACAAAAACTATGTAGGACATATGTGAGTAACCAGTGTTTAGAAGCCATAGACTAGAGGGTTGCCAGGCCCCTTCCTTTTGTGAAATTCTTTACCTCATTTTCTCAATTTGTTGATAATTTAATAGGAGCCCCCTCCCATATTTTTTTTGCCATGGAAAAATGGAAATATAACCTGTTGGTCTTTCCATTTGAAACACAGAAATAATTCTTAGCCTTTCTACCTTACTAGAATATGATGAGTTAATGAACTTTAGTTTCCTTAGGGCTAAATGAGGACTACTGGAGGTAAATTGCATTGATACAATTCTATGTAAGAAGTACTCATGGGAAGAAGTGATACAGGTTGAGTCTCCCTTATTCGAAATGCTTGGGACAAGAAGTGTTCCCAGTTTCTTGTTTTGGAATACAGTCATGTGTCATTTAACTTGGGGATGTGTACTAAGAAGTGTGTCACTAGGTGATTTTGTGCAAACATCATAGAGTGTGTACTTACACAAACGTGGATGGTATAGCCTACTACACACCTAGGCTGTATATTATAGTATAGCCAACTGTTTATAGCATGTTACTGTACTGCATACTGTAGGCAATTGTAACACAATGGTAAATAGTTGTCTATCTAAACAGAAAAAGTACAGTAAAAATACAGTATAAAAGACAAAAAAATGGTACGACTGTATAGGCCAGCTCCATCATAATCTTATAGGACCCCTATCGTATATGACTGACAGTGAATTAGGTATGTTTACATCAGTCACCACAAACATGAGTAGTGTATTGCCCTACATTAGGAGAGCTATGACGTCACTAAGCCATAGGAATTTTTCCGCGCTTATGGGACCACCATCATATATGTGGTTCATTGTTCACTGAAACGTTGTTAGGTAGCCCATAGACTGTACTTGCATTATACTTAATGTTTCAGTCTTAATCTGAAATGTTCCAGCAAGTATTTCCTTTAAGCATCATGTCAGTGCTTTAAACATTTCAGAGTTTGGAGGTTTCAGATTTTCGGATTAGGTTAGGGATGCGCAGCCTGTACTTGTCAAGATCAGTATCCATTAAAATACAAAAGCAAGTGTTATTGTAATCATGAGCTGTTTTGTGTATACTTTAATTTGTTTTATTCTTTTCTCCTAGGTTCCTGGTACAGTTCAGACAGGACAAAGTATGTGTGAAGTTTATTCAGGGAAACCAGAAAAATGGGAGTGTCCCAACATGTAAACGAAAAAACAACCGTCTCCTTGAAGTTGCTGTCCCTTAACTGGCGCCTCCTCTCTACTTTCATGGACTTGTTTCTTTGTAATAGTGCAATTTGGTTTTGTTTTATTTGGGGTTCATTGTATGTTTGGGAATCACCAAAGGCTTTTAGAGTTCTTTGGCAAAATAAAAATATTTGACTAATCAATTTTTATTATTGGAATAGTTTTAACCTTTCAAATACATGTTCTGTCCTGGAGCAGGATTGTAGAAACTAACAGTGTCTATTTTCATGTCTGATGTGTTCTTCCTTTAGTCATCACGTTAGGTCTGTGTACCCTAAATCAGCATATTACTCATAAATCATTAATTAATATAAGCATAGGAAATGGTCTTAAAAGATACTGCATTCATTCATCAGATATTTATTCCATGCCTACTCTATGCTAGGCACTGTGCTAGATGGTATGAAAACTTATTAGGAACCTTTTTGTTTTTGAGTCCATTGCATTCTGGCTGGTTTGTGCTGGTTT
Source organism: Pan troglodytes (assembly GCF_028858775.2). Lineage (NCBI taxonomy): Eukaryota > Metazoa > Chordata > Mammalia > Primates > Hominidae > Pan > Pan troglodytes. The sequence continues at coordinate 93,491,164 of NC_072411.2, forward strand.
AACGACATCTAAGAAGGTTTAGAAATGGTGAGACCAAAACAATAACTGTTAATGATGGACAGCATTATTAGGAACCCTGTAGTATGATATTTAACAATATAGGCTTCAAGAAGGGCTGGTCCTAAGAGGGGGCAGAAATGAATGACCAGGTTAAATCCCTCTACATGTGGTTTCTGTTTGAAAAAAAGAAAACTGACATTTGAACAGGACTTTTAATTTGTTTAAAACTCTGGTAATTACTTGTAACAGTAGAAAATAGAAGTCATTCTTATTTTAGAAAAAGTGACAGAAGCAGTCCAGTAAGATTATATGTTTCTGTTTCTGGTAAATACCATATATGATCCTCGAAATGATAGTATCTCCAGAATATTGTTTTCACCCAAATTTGAGTAGATATTTTAAACACCTAACAAAGTAAAGGGCTAAAAGCCATTCAGATAGCAGTAAAACATTCTGTATGATGTGCAATAAAACATCCAAGATCTTTTTTGAAAGTTTTATTTATAATATACATTTTTGTATGAGAAAGGTGATTGGTACAGGGTGCCTATTTTAGTCATGGATCAAAATTTGTGTAACTTGCAGGGCTTTCTTTCTTTTTCTTCAAATTTACAAGGGTTCATTTTGGAAACTACATTTTAAACTTTGGAATCAAATTGTTTCTTATTTGGGAGGATAATGTATATACACATTGGTATTATGTTAAATAATAAAATTGTTCTAATTTGGTGCCATTTCCTGAATCACAACTGTATTTTTGTATCTCAAGCTATTTTCATAATGTTGTGTGTCAATGTATCATCTCTCAGAAAGGTTTTACAATCCAAACATTATATGTTCTCTGTGTAACTGAATTTCACTTATCTTTTATAAACCAGAAACATTAATTGAAAATATTTTCTGGGGATTTTCTCTTGACTTGTATTTTTAAAAATTGCTCACATAAAGAAGTTCTCAGAAGTCTTTGTGTTTATTGGTGCAGGTAGAGGATGTAATTACTTAGATTCTTCTTGCCTTGTGCCTAAAGTGGTAGATTAATAGTTCCTGATACTGGTGAGTAGAAATTTGGGAATGAGAGGGTGTGGTGTTTTAAATAACATGCAGTATGTTCACATTGTTCAGCATGTAAGTAAGTGTTAAAATATATACATTACAAATTCTGCATCCTATCAACCAGCTATCTGCTTAGTTCCCACCCTCCCCGAAGCATTAACCATTGTTGTTAGTTGCTTTTGTATTACTTTGTCCATATGTTTGCAAAAGGAAATCAAAATAGATTCTTACGTTCTTCTGCTTTAGTAGACTATATTGTAGCCATTGTTCTTTATCTTGCCTTTTTCACCTAGCAGAATATCATGAAGAGCTGCTCATTCTTCCGTTGTATGGATGTGCTGTGGTGGATTTACCTGGTCTCCTACTCATTATCATTGGGTTGCTTCCTAAATGGAACTTGAGGATGGAAGACTAGGATGGAAAGGAGAAATATCCCATAGGTCTACTTGTTAGATTTTTCCAAATACCTTATTTGCAGATTGTTCAATCAGTCTTGTCACTGAAGTATTCAATAATTTTTGGTCATGGAACCCATTCTTCATGGGTTGTGACTTGACGTGTTGGGAAAGATTTGCTGAACTGCAGCCAGAAAGCTTCCTTATGTACCAAGGTGAAAGCCCTTCACATTCCCCATTGGGAAGAGCAGTAATAACCTGACCACACTACAAAGGAGAGTGCCACTATGGCCCAGGTGACCCACTATAGAGCAGTGTTTCCCAAAATGTCACCGCACGTCAATCTGGTTCAAAACCACAAGGAAAGCTTGTTTTTTTGTTCTGTTTTTTTTTTTTTTTTTTTTTTTTAATTTTTGGTTTTGTTTTGTTTTGTTTGGAGGCAGAGTCTCGCTGCAACACCCAGGCTGGAGTGCAGTGGCACGTTCTCAGCTCACTGCTACCTCCGTTTCCTGGGTTCAAGCGATTTTCCTACCTCAGCCTCCTGAGTAGCTGGGACCACAGGCATGCACCACTACGCCCAGCTAATTTGTTTATTTTTAGTAGAGACGAGGTTTGACCATATTGGCCAGGCTGGTCTCAAACTCCTGACCTCAAGTCATCTGCCTGCCTCGGCCTCCCAAAGTGCTGGGATTACAGGCGTGAGCCACCGCACCCAGCTAGAAAGCTCGTTTTTAAAAAATTACAAAAAAAACAAAAACCCATGCCAGTTCCTGGGCCATACCCTATACTAACCAAATGAGAATCTCTGGAATAGAGTTTGAAAACAGACATTTTAAAGAAAATCTCCAGATGCATTCCAGCCTGGGCGACAGAGTGAGACCCTGTCTCAAAAAAGAAAAATCTCCAGATGACTCACACACATTGAAGTTTGAGAACCACCAAGGGAAATTACTAGAGCTTCTCTATAGCTACACACAGCCGTCTATGCCTTAAAAAGTCCTCCTTTGGTGACCCTCACCCAAATATGAGAACCATTAGTCTAAAGCTTCCCTCTGGCTGCACATGGCCCAGTGAGCCATACCTGCCAAATCTGCCAACCCCAGTGCCGAACTAGAGGTTACCAATAACTGTGGCATCACTCTATTACAGTGAGCAAGAAACTGATACTCCTTTATCTCGGTTTCTGTCACTGTCCTGCAAAGGAAAGTTAAAGCATTCATGACACTCCAGAATTCCTGTGTATTCTGGCCTGGCCTCACAGCCCTAACTTGTTCCCACCCATAACTTAGAAGGTTGCTCGGCCCCTGCAGTGACTTCTAGGAGTGAGTGGAGTGACTAGACCTAGTCACCTAGGACCTAGACTCCTAGATCTAGTCCAGTAGTGACTAGGAGTACCCAGACCCTGGAGTGACTAACTGATGGGCTTGAAAAAAGTAAACAGGTAATGGGTACCAAATAGAACATGGTAGTTGCCAAGGTATGCAGTGTAGTTGATGCAGCTACTCTTGACTTTGATTTCCATCTGCCACAGGACAAGAAGGGAGTATGGGAATAGTTATTCTCTAATGGCTTGATTACAGTTTTGTACTGCACACTCTTGAATAATAACTTGGACCCAGAACTCAAATGGAAGGCCTTCAGCTCAAATTTGAAAAGCTTTGCTCATACCCAGGGGTGATGGGGGTATGTCTGTAATGGCAAAGAAGCAGGCCAAGAGTTCTGAGAATCATAGGGATATCTTCAATATTATGGATTTGGCAGAAATCTAAGAGAATGAACTGTTTATTATGCCATGTCAATTAATATGCTGAGAACTCTCAAGTTCATGTAATTGAGTATAATTGTGATAATTAGAGCATGGTTCAAAATGCTTTTAGGCCAAATATAAAAGGCAAAACTTCTTATCTGTTACTTTTCATATATAATAGGTAAGGTATTTCTTAGGCTCATTGAAATCTTGAAATAGCAAGTACCTTTGAAATGGTGTAAGTTGCTGGGGAAGGATTTAGTAAATTCATTAATGTGTCTGTTCTCACAATGAGTTTTAACCAGAATGTATCATATTAAGAGCCTTTGTTTTTAAGCTGGACATTGTTTTTCCATGAATATTGTGGTACTCAAATTCACTAAAACAATTAGATGCATAGGGGTAGAATGGAAGAGAAAGAAGGGCAGTAGTTTTGCTTTTCTTTCCTCCTGTTGAGAAAAACAGCTGTAAGTTTTCATCATACATTCGAAGATTTTCTGTTGTGTTATTATTGGAGGAGCACTTTCTTTGAGTCTTACTTTAATAATTCTGTTGTGTGCTCTTTGATTCTTAGGTTTTTGTTAGCTAAACCCTAGGAAGCCGTGACCTTGACGAGGTGGCACATGCTTTCTGGTCTCATCAGCTTTTATTTCATTTGCCACACAGGAGAAAATTAATTGTTTTGAGTTGGTTTCCTCCAGATCATGGAATGTTTGCCTCATTTTCTTTGGTTTGAAGATCATTTTCAAAATCTGGAGTTAATCACAGTACAGCAAAAGCCACAATCTCTTTCTCATTAACTTTTTTTCTGGCATGGTTGCTAGATCACCTCTGGTCAGTTCCATGAAATTCAACAAAAATCTAACTTTATAACCAAGGAAAATAGTCTCAGCTTCTCAGTATTTCAAGGAGGAATAGGGAACAAAATTTAATTCCATATTCACCCAAAGGCCTGACAGTACTAAGGGAAAGATAAACTAGCTACCTTATTTCAGTTATTTTATATTCACCCCAACTTTGTTTTTTTCTTTTTCTGGTGGGAGAGGGGGCTCACAGAGTAACAGAATTGTCATATTCCCTTTAAAAATATACATTTTTATAATATATACATCAGAAATGTGAACAAGGAAGTGAACACATCCATGTGACTAGCACCCAAAACAAGCACCCCAAAGATAGCACCCAGAGGCCCCCTTCTGCATCCTAGTCATAATCCTTCCACAAAAGTAACGCATCTTGTTTTATAGTACATTTATTCATTGTGCCCATTTTAAAGCTTTATACAAATTGAATCATACAATATATAGTCTTCTGCCTGGCTTGTTTCATTCGTATTTTTTATGCGTAACTAAGTTTGTTCATATTCCTGGCTATGTAATTCATGTTGGTAGACTGCAATTTTGTGGTCCATTTTACTGTTGATGGCCATTTGGCTATTGTACATAGTGCTGCTGCAGATGTTCTTGTACCCGTCTTTTGGTGAATATGCATACACATTTCTGCTGGATATATACCTAAGAGTAGAACTGCTGGATTATAGGGTAAGCATATGTACAGCTTGAGTAGATTGTCAAACTGACTTCTAAAGGAGCTATACCAGTTTACACTCCCACCAGCAGTGCATGAGGGTTGCAGTTGTTCTACATGCTTGCTATATGTGGTATTGTCAGTCTCTTAAAGATTCTTCTTATGGATCTTAGCCTTCATTTTCATTTCCTTATGACTAATGAGCTCAATTACCTTTTCAATATTGGCCATTTGGATATTACCATTTGTAAAGTGCCTGTTCAAGTATTTTGCCAATTTTTCTGTCTAGTTTTTGTTTTGATTTGCATTTGTATATATATTTTGAATATGAGCTCTTTATGTATGTGACATGTATTTTCTCATGGGGTGTGGTTACCTTTTCCTTCTTCTACCAGTGTCTTTTGATTAACAGAAACTCTGTTTTAGTGTATGTAATCAAGTTTATCAATTCTTTCCTTTATAGTGAGTACTTTTTCTTTTCCGTTTATGAAATATTTGCTTACCCAATATTATGAAGATATTTGTCTATGTTTTCTTCTAGAATATCTATTGTTTTACTTTTCACATTTAGATTTTCAGTCCACCTGAAAGCATCCGGCTTACACCTGGAAGATTTCATTATAACTTGACCACCTTGAGCCAACTCTATCCCTAAACCTAATTGATTTTTTTAAAGATTTTTTAATGATGCAGGGGGTCAAGATTCATTTTTTCCCCATATAGACATCTAGTGGACCCAACACCTTTTATTGAAAAGGCCTGCCTTTTCACTGCATTGTTTCTAAATTTTCTTTTCTATTACATTGTTTATTTGTGCCAACACTAAACTGTGTTCATTATTACAGCTTTGAAATATGTTGGCATAGTCGTTCAAAAGTGAAATCGATAATTCTTAGTGACAGGTCCTAAGCTCTGGGTGCTAGGCAGAGGAAAAAGACATTAAAACTAATAAATTTACTTGTTCAGGTATAGGAAGTAGTGATAGTTCATCAGAGTTTTAAAAATATGAACATAAAGCCCTTTCCTTTTGCCACAGGGATTTGAGCTTGGGAGTTCCTAATGGGATTGGATGGGGAAAATATGAGATGTTTCCTTGAAGTAAATTAACAGTTTCTAATTTTATGCGGTATTTTGGATTTCCATTGACTCAGTGGTTTCTAGCCATATTACTAGTCATCTTCATTTAAAGTTTTCCATAAAGTCTTCCTAAAATTACTGTCTTATATAAATGCATGTGAATATTTTCTTTTGTTTTTAGGTGAGACTGCCTGTTTCCCTCTTCCTTTAAGTAGTTGGTAATGAGAGACCTCTGAGGGTTTTTCTAATTCTTTAAATATTATAGTCAGTTATCTTGTTCAATGATAATAGTGTATAGATGAGGCCAGATGGTGCCAGAAGTGGAGTTTGTATCTTTGTTTGGCTTTTTTAATACTCCCACCTTTTTTTTTTAAAGAGATTTTTCTAACTCATTTCCCAGTAATCCATCTCTTGTGTGCAATTCTGAGCTAGTTAAATTCAGAGTTGCCTTTTTAAAAATAATCTCTGCCAGCTCAGCTTTCCTGAAATTGGGATTTTAATTGACAGAGAGGAGCAGTACCAAAAAGGCAGAGGAACTGTTTTTAGTAGCAGTAAAGACATATGCATCATTTATTTTTTCATGAGAAGCAAATTATAGTCAAAGGAAAACATATTTAACTTAGTCGTATTATGTGTACCAATAAGAATCAATTGCTTGACAAAGTCAAATAGGAAATGCATAAGTTTTGTATCCGTCTAAATTCACCTACTGAAAGGAAGTGGAAGGTTGTTGAGGCATTGCATAGCAGAAAACAAACATTTTCCTCCATCCTTCAGAAACCTGAAAGTAGTCCTTTAGCTGCAGTATACTACAAATTCACCCTCTTTCTTTATTCAGCAATGTAACTCATATGGTAATATTTACATTCTGTTGTCTCTTAAATCCTAACTTCTAGAATGGAATAATGCCATTTTTAAGCAGAGCAGCCATCAAAACTAATTCTCCGTGATATCGTCTCTAAAATGACCTGAAATGAATTTCCTGAAGTTTGAAAACAGCAGCTTTTAGAATAGAAGCTCTTAGACAGGGTCCCCAACGCCGAGACCATGAATGGGTACCGGTCTATGGCCTGTTAGGAACCTAGCCACACAGCAAGAGGGGAGGAGCACGAGCATTACTGCCTGAGCACCACCTCCTCTCAGATCAGCTGCGGCATTAGATTCTCACAGGAGGGCAAATCCCATTGTGAACTGTGCATGCGAGGGATCTAGGTTGCACGTTCCTTGTGAGAATCTATTGCCTGATGATCTGAGGTAAAACAGTTTCATCTCTAAGAGATGCCCCCTCCCAACTGTCCATGGAAAAATTGTCTTCCTAGTGCCAAAAAGGTTGTGGACAGCTGCTTTTAGAAGTTAGGATTGTATCCTACTAGATTGGACTCAGCATTGTCAAATAAAACTACCTAATACTTTCTGATAGGGGGAAATCAAATAAGTTTCTATTCAGATGGCCATACCATTTGCAGAGAAGGGGAGAAAACTTACTGCCACCTTGAGCATTATTTTGTAGCATGTGGATGACTATAAACAAAAATAGGAAGATATTTATAGATATCTCGGTGTTTGTTGGAAAATACCTTCACTTTACTGTGGCTTTGAATTTAAATGGGGCAGAAATTTTTGTGTCTCAGTATTAATATGAATGAGTAAGTGTGAAGATCCAGGAAATGGCAGTAGTTGGAATCTAGTCTTTCTGCTCATCTTGGAGACTAATTTGGTAACTCTTTACTTCCTAGCACAAATTGGACTTGGATCTCAAAAAGAAATGGGAACTGGTAGCATTAAATGGAAAGTACTTGGGAGCTGTTGTGGAAACACTACTAAAAGGGAAGGAAATTCACCGACCAATTTGTTCTTTCCACTAGAAAAAAAAACCCCACAGATGAAGATTCCCTGTGTTGTGTCTTGAACTGTCCTCAAACCACATGAAGCACATGGGCAAATTTTGTTTGAAAAAGTCTATTTCTGAAGTGTGATTTGATAGTATAGATGAAGACACACTATTCATATCCTTGTCATTTCTGAAGAGCACATGTGGTCTAATCAGGGAGATTGGTATGGTTCTCTACTCTCCTGGATTGCAGTAAGTCATCATTGGTCACATGGTTGCCGATTGCCTGCCAAAACAAACCCATCTTTGAATACACCATCTTTGGGGCAACCACTGGGATTTTATTATATTTTCTGCTGAGACATGATACATTCTAGTAATAGGAACTGCTTTGAGTGTAGAAATTTAAATTACTCTATTAATATGCCATTACATCTTATTTGGTTGAGCAAGTCAGTCACTTTACAATAACTGCATCACCATGTGTTCTTTTTATGGATCTAATAAAATGCATTTAGACTGAAATTAGATCCCTGAAATGAGCCATTTTGCTCTTAGACTTCACCTCAACCAGTCTTGCCAAATCTGTGTCATTAGCCAGAAATGCCAGTTGATGGCTTGGCAGAAACCCTATACTGCCATTCAAATGAAAGTACATTAATGTCTCAAAGGTTGCCATCTTGATTTAGAATATGGATGCTGAGGACTGTGATAGTGAAGGAAAGCACTTTTTTCTAAAAAGAATATTTTCCCTGTATACATTGGGTTTCAAGAATATCAACGAAATATTAAAAACAAAATATTAAGAAATTATGTCATCCAGTTAGATGTTTCCCAACGTTTTCTAGTATGAAGACCATTTTTTAATGTCTTCATGAACACCTACATGATGGTAGTCATGCTTTTAGCATCTTTTGATTGGGCCAAATATATAATTTGTGTAAGTTCGAGACAAGTAAATTTGCATTTTCTTAATTACAGCACACTTAAATATGTTTGGAAAATGTCATTACATGTGTTTACAGGTCTTATTTAATACAGTCAACAAACAATACTTGGTTCATGTGAACTTATGGACCCTTTACAAAAACTCCAAAGGTTGGAAGTTGCTGAACTGTACCCTCCAATCCCTTCACTTTGCAGAGAAGAAAAATCAGGGTCCAGAGAGATGCAGTGATTGGTCCAAGGTTTTGTGGTTACTGGAAGAACTAGACTACAATTTATGTCTTCTGGGTTTCCACTCCTACAGGCTCCCCAAGGAGGATTAGGAAAAGATGCCCAAACACTTGTTTCATTTAGGAAATTAACAGCCATGGATATCAATGGAAGATGCTGACATTTTTTTAAAGTACAAGAAAGATGGGACCCCAATGTGGAAGCCGAAACTGGCAGGGCCTGGCACATATTGTTCAATAAATAGAGCACACAGAAGCGTAACTTCTTTCCCATATCTAACCCTCTACTTTCCTAAGCATTCTAGTTCTTTTAAACATGAAACTCTCATTGTCCTTGTTTACTCAAGTTGTCCAATTGAATGTTCAAGCCTGCTTTCCACAAAGATAATTATTTATGGTAGTTCAATTCCCACTCCCCTCTACTCTCCCCACCCCTATAGCTTTCTGTAATACCTGTTTAAGGGGCTGATCTTCGGTTCCTGTGGACCATCCCTCTGGCAGGAAGTGGGCACAAGTAGATGTCCTCTTTATCAGTGTGTCCTAAGTAAAGTAATATTGATATGAACAATTACATAATTTTTCCTTGGTCTTTTTTTCCCTTGTATAATAGGAGTTATCTCTAAGCTAATTAAAATGGTGCATATTCCAAAACAAAATTGTATCTATATCATAAGTATAAACTATCCTGCAGCACAAACACCCATTTCACAAACACATTTGCATATCTTCCCCACCTCCATGAAATTATTACTTGAGTCCCACAGAACTCACTTTTGTGCAGAGCCAACGTAAATTTCTAAGGAAAAGTGAAACTTGTTGCATGTATTAAAAGAAAAACTTCAGACAAATTTAACAGAGTTTATCTGAACAAAGAATGATTGATGAATTGGGCAGCACTCAGAACCAGAAGAGGTTCAGAGAGCTACACCCAGGAGTGTGAGCAGTGAGCTTTTATAGGCTGGACACAGAAGCAAAGTAGAGGAATCATCTGATTGGCTACAGCTAGGCGTCTGCCTTATCTGGGCATGGTTTGATGAGCCGACTGCCTGTGATTGGCTGAAACAGCTGTTTGTTATACTCCTAAGACAGGTTGCAGTTTGTTAGGTAGGATCTCAAAGTATGGAAACGACCTCAGGCTAATGGCCTTATGCTTATTTAAACACATGAAGAGTAGGTTTGCTAGGCAAACTGCATTTCAGATGGCCCTTTCCTGGAGTCAGCACTCTTTCAGACAAGTCAAAGTGATACTCCTGATTTTTCCCAACGGAAAGAGGAAAGAACAGAGACCTCTGGCTGCCTAAAGAGACACTGGGCATTTAGAAACTTCTGCTCTTAGTTTCCTAATGGTTATTTTTTAAGTTGATAGTGTTCATGTATAAAGAAAGAAATTTAAATCTACATGAGAATGAGGCCCTTACATTTGTTTATAGAAAAATTGTGGCTGCTTGCAACCCCTACCATTTACTTAATAGGAAGGTTAAGAGAAATGGATTGAGTATCATGAGGCTAAAGTGAGCCAATGTTAGCTACTTCTGATAGGCAAAATCATGGTGGGATTTTGCACAGATGTATGCTGCTGAGATTCGAGAGCCCTAACATCTTTCATTTTTTAGGAAGAACATTTTAGAGTAGATTGGTAGTTCTTTCTAGAGTTGGCTTCATTAGATCTTAATCCTGGTTTATAAACACACACACACACATACACACACACACACCCCAGGGCTTTTGTAGCATGCACTTCTGTAGAAGCTTATTTTTCAAGGACAATTCTTAATGCTCACTTTGCCCCGTTCTTCTTGGTTGTCTCAACCTCTTTAATCTCTCTTGTCTCTCCACCCCCCAGCCTTCTTAGGATGGATGCAAAGCAGGAACTCAAATGATTGGCCTTGGTGTTTGGCCCTGAAGCAGTCAGATATGTGAGGCGAGTTGCTCACAATTTTCTCATGAAAAATTAGTAACTCAAAATTAAATTGATAAAAATTAAAATGACACAGTAAAATGTATCACAGATGAAAATTTGATTGAAGAATGACTGTATGAAAACTACAACTACACCTTCTGCCTTGTCTTCTGAAGCACCTCTGGAGTTCTGCTTTCTTCCACGTGACAGTAGCATCGTTTCCTCCCACAAGAAGCATCATCTTCAAACCCTCCAATTCTCTGCTCATTTATGGTATGAATCCCAGCCCACAGCTGGCCTGCATGCAAGGCAACTGGTGTCCCTTCTAAAATGCAGCCTCCAGAACGAAACACAATGCTCATCAGGGTGACAACCTGAAGTTCCTCACTTCTGGAAGAGCCGACATGTTTGAAGCCATTTCCAGTTAGAGAAAAACAAAAACACAAGCTATTGCAGGGGAGTAAAATGATGAGAAATAAAATCTACAAAAATGATACACTTTCAGAACATGCCTAAGAAAGGCATGTCTGTATTATGCCTTTGGGGATAGATTTGGTTGCTGAGAAGTGTATTCTGAGTAACACGTGGTTTCTTGGTTCTTTAAGCAGGCTATTACTTTCTCTGTTGCTTTCCTCTTGTTTTCTAGACTGTCTAATGAAATTCTTTTACAGAGGAAAATTAGAATAATATGACCAGATATGTTTTTTACAAACGAAAATGGTGACAAGTTGAAAATATTTTTTCAACGACTGGAGTTTCAACTGGAGTTTCAAGCAGTGGTGTGAGCATCTTAAGCATGTCCTTCAGCACTTGGTGTGAATGACAGCTGATAGAGGTGAGGTAGACTGGCAAACTGCTGCCTGAGTCTCAGATGGCTTTGAACCTACGCAGCTGGTGCTTTGGACCATAAAGAGAAATAATTGCATCTGCAGAGTTTTACGTGTGTTTCATTTAAGATTTGTAAGAGAGGATAGTTTACTGTTCCCTTTTAAACTCTTGGGGTTCAGCTGCCTACTATATAGACTCTTACTCCTTCTATTTCTGGCACTTTTTCAACATGGGAAGCCTTATTTGCATTTAAATGTTATATACAGCGGGGGGGTGGGGATGGGGAGGGGACCTTTCTTGACTTAGCAGTAGTGTTTCTAAGATTTCCATGTGCTTGTGACTGATGGATGGATATTTAAAACAATCAAATGTATTTTATTCTGTAAAACTATATATATGATAGTCTCTTGAGACTAAGCTGTTATTTAAAATAAAAAGTGTCCAAAATCCTTAGCTCCAAAGATGGTGTGTGTGTGTGCATGCCTGTGTGCATATGCACATGGGTATATATTTACAAAGAAGGAAAACAGAAAATCTCGCTATGTGCTCGTTTCCTTGAACTTTAACCTCACTTGCAAAGAGGCAGATCTCATCTGTGATGTGTCTAATCAGGAAGTACTAGAGTTATTTTTGTAACTCTTTTGCAACATAAGGCTGTGTCTTTCTGCCTTCCTTAAAAATATGTCCTGTCCCTCAAATACCATGACACTTGGGTTAAAATTTGAAAAAAGCAAAAGAATAAAATACAATTCCATGATGCCAATTTGGACTATATCCACCCTACTCATCCAAAGTCCCAGATGTCAGGCCCCGAGGGGTCACTGTTAATTCCTTCCCCACTACTGGAAAAACGTAACTTCCTTTCATGCCATGGGGAAAATTCTCCATTTCTCTTTTGCGGCACGGACTAGCATTAGCCTTTGTGGCTGTAGACCATTATGACAGATTCATGGGGAAGTAGGGTGAGAGAGATAGGAGAACTGCCCAAGCTGTGTGAACAGAACAGCAGGCAAGGCAGAGCTAAGGATGGGAGTTTAAAGGACTGGAGATTACAAGTGGGAGGAAATATTCGGCAATGGCAAAAAGATTGTTCAAATTGGATGCCTTAACATACTCTTTAATTAATAAAGTGTTCAATCACATCCTTAAATTTATCCTTCCAATTAGTCTGCTAGAAAAATTATAAAAAATGATTATTTTATTATTAAATCTAAAATTACTTATATAAATCATACAATTAACTTTTCAGAAAGAGTCAACATGGGAACTTTTTTTTTCCTTCCAACTTTTATTTTAGGTTCTGAGGGCAAATGTGCAGGTTTGTTACATGGATATTGTGTGTCACTGAGGTTTGGTGTACAGATTATTTTGTCACCTAGGTATGAGCATAGTACTGTTACCGGTGGAGTGTGTCCAGGTTCTTAGTGTCTTGAACAAAGAATTGGACAAAACGCACAAACAAAGCAAGGAAAGAATGAGCAACAAAAGCAGAGATTTATTGAAAATGAGAGGATGCTCCACACGGTAGGAGTGGACCCGAGCATAGGGGCTCAAGTGCCCTGTTAACAGAATTTTCTGGGGTTTAAATACCCTCTAGAGGTTTCCACTGGTTACTTGGTGTATGCTCTATGTAAATTAAGAGGGTGAAGTAAAGTTACAAAGTCATTTACTGTTGTACGCCCTACGTAAATGGAGAGGATATTTTCTGTTGTAGCTGAAGTGTTTTCCATTTGACTTAGTTCTAGGAAGTCCTTATGTTCCTTGTCTCCAAACCCTATTCTGCCTCAGTACCTAACAGGTAGTTTTTCAATCCTCCTCCTCCTCCCACTCTCCCACCTCAAGGAGGCCCCGGTGTCTATTGTTCCCATCTTTATGTCCATGCGTACTCAATATTTAGCTCCCACTTAAAAGTGAGAACATGTGGTATTTGGTTTTCGGTTTCTGCATTAGTTCTCTTAGGATAATGGCCTCCAGCTCAGTCCATGTTGCTGCAAAGGACATGATTTTGGGGTTTGTTTTGTTTTGTTTTTAATCAGCATGGGAACTTTCTAAATCATGAAACATCCTGTATATTTGGATGAAGTTGTGTGCTGTCTCCCCACACCCCACCCCCATTCCATTCCCATTGACCCACTCTGGACAGCATTGCTGCGTGCCCGGGGAGGACGTGTCCTCTCTACTTCCTTTCTCCCCACCCCTCAAAGGGGTGTTGTATGCGGCTGTGCTCCGCACTCCATCTCTGCTTTCTCTTCTATTAGCTAGGCTCACTGCCTGTCTGGAGAGTTCATTCTCTTCTGCATGCGCACATTCTTATGACCTCCTTCCTTCTTGCTCCTTAGCCTGTCAGTTTCCTCGGAAGAATTCTATTTCTTCCTCAATTTCATTAAAATCTTTGAACCAAAAATACGCGCCAGTCATGGCGAAGTAACTCTCTTTTTGAGCACTTGGCTAACTTTAAATCAGGTTTACACTCATTCATGTGATTCTTCTATGAGTTTCTCTCTCCCCTACAAGAAGGTAACTCCATGAAGGTGTAGATTTCTTCAGTTTTGCTCAACTTCTTTTTTTCTATTTCCCAGCTTCTTTATAGTGGCAGGAACATGGCAGATGCTCAGTAAATATTTGCTGAATTAATGAATGAATGCAATAAATATTAAAAGTAATGACAAAAACCACAATTACTTTTGCACCAACCTAATATTTATTGAACTCCTCTCTATGTAAGATACTGTTCTGGGTGCTGCGGACATATGGCAAATAAAATTAACAAGTCCCTGGACTCCTGAAGCTTACATTCTAATTGATGAATAGATCAAATTATCCTCCTCTAAAAAAAAGAAAAAGCATTTTAACTGAAAATAAAACCAGTATGATCAACCTCTAAAATACTTGAAAATACATATAAAATTCTATCTCCTCAAATTTTTCTAGTTAAAGCCACTCCTGGCCGGGCGCAGGGGTTCACACCTGTAATCCCAGCACTTTGGGAAGCTAAGATGGACGGATCACCTGAGGTCAGGAGTTCAAGACCAGCCTGACCAACATGACGAAACCCCATCTCTACTAAAAACACAGAATTAGTCAGGCGTGGTGGCACATGCCTGTAATCCCAGCAACTCCAGAGGCTGAGGCAGGAGAATCGTTTGAACCCGGGAGGCAGAGGTTGCAGTGAGCCGAGATTGCACCATTGCACTCTAGCCTGGGCAATAAGAGCGAAACTCGGTCTCAAAAAAAACTTCTCCCTAAGCCTTCAGTTGGAAATATTTCTTATTTTACTTCATGATTTTTCTCTTTCAATTACTAATATTATTATTTTCAAGTACATATCATTGCAAACATGAGGTGTTTCAGCCACAGTATATGAATAAATTTGAGATGAGCAAGGGAACCAAACCATCTTTTAGAACAGTTTTTATGGCAAAAGATATTCATGGTCTCTAACAATGCACTAAATTAACTTTTGAAATATAGTCTATCTATGGTGAGAGGGAATTTCAGCACAGGCAAAACACCATGAACTGCTGAAAGAGGAATTGCAGAGTGTTAATAGCTTGGCTCTTAAAAAAAAAAAAAAAGATGTAAATGTTTCATCTACTCATTCACCCAACATCATTATCAAGAGGGAGAACTCAATCATGGTCCTGCAATGTGTTAGTGCTATCTCCTTCCCAGCTGAGGGCCCATTACACAGGCTTCTCCCATTTCAAAGGGAAAAAACCAAACAAACAAAATAGCTGTCACCTCTATTGACGTGGGAAGACTATTTGCCAACTAGAAGAGGCAGGCAAACCTTTTCAGCAAGTCACGTGAATTCTTGTGAGGTATTAAAGTTAAAAGGCATATTGTGAGAAACTCCTTCCAATATAAATACTATTTTGCTTTTTTTTTTTTTTTTTTTTAAGACAGAGTTTTGCTCTTGTTGCCCAGGCTGGAGTGCAATGGCGCGATCTTGGCTCACTGCAACCTCTGCCTCACAGGTTCAAGTGATTCTCCTGCCTCAGCCTCCCAAGTAGCTGGGATTACAAGCATGCACCACCACGCCCAGCTAATTTTTGTATTTTTAGTAGAGAAGGAGTTTCACCATGTTGATCAGGCTGGATGGTCTTGAACTCCTGACCTCAGGTGATCTACCCGCCTCGGCCTCTCAGAGTGCTGGGATTACAGGCATGAGCCACCGTGCCTGACCACTATTTTGCTTTTGCAAAATTGCATTTATTTTCTTTATCTTCCTGTCATTCCTTTCATTCATTAATTTATCCATCAAATATTCATAGAAAGGAATATTGTGAAAACTATTTAACAACATAAATGTGTATAATACTCCCCCCAAAAGCCTGGAAAGCAAAATTGTGCCTTGTGTATGGAATATGTACATATGCTACATGTTACATTGTCATTGCAGTTAAAAGACTTTAGTTAGTCATGGTAGCAGTGACTGTAAATTGAATCTAACAAGTTGAAACTCTATCTTCTCTGTCACTTATTTTATATAATTGTGAGTGTGGCAGAAAGCAAAAGGTGCATTAATATTTAAGATGGAATGGCATATATTCATTCAAGTATATTTAATCTTCTAGTAAATTTTTATTCACATCAATTCTGCTTAAATATTTTCAAATACTTTGATAATGACTCTTTCCATGAAAGACGAAATCTGTTTTCCGCTGAGGCAAATGCTTTCTTGTGAGTCTTGTTATCATTGCTGAGAACACTTAAGTGTGTGTATACCCATGTGAATCACAGGAGAGTGAGAGTGTGTCTACCTACTGAATATGGGTGAGCCAAAGTGTCATGCCAGAGTCTTCTACATGTCTCATTTAAAGACACACTTGTATTGAGACCTGTACTTGGAAAATATGATTTCAGGACAGTTTTTGCTTCCTTAAAGATTTCTTCCCATTAGGAAGAAATCTATCATGGGCCATCTCCTTTTTTTTTTTTTTTTAAGACAGAGTCTTGCTCTGTCACCCAGGCTGGAATGCAGTAGCAAAATCTCGGCTCACTGCAACCTCGGCCTCCTGGGTTCAAGTGATTCTCCTGCCTCAGCCTCTCCAGTAGCTAGGATTATAGGTGTGCACCACCACGCCCAGCTAATTTTTGTATTTTTTTGTTTTAAATAGAGACAGGGTTTTGCTGTGTTGGCCAGGCTAGTCTCGAACTCCTGAGCTCAAGTGATCCAACCACCTTGGCCCCCAAAGTGCTGGGATTACAGGCATGAGCCGCTGCACCCGGCCCTTTTCTTTTTCTTTTTTTTTTTTTTGAGACAGGTTCGCTGTTGCCCAGGTTGAAGTGCAGTGGCACGATATTTGCTCACTGCAGCCTCAACTTTCCAGGCTAAGCAATCCTCCTCCTGCCTCAGCCTCTCAAAATGCTGAGATTACCACACCCTTAACTGAGGCCTGAGCCACCCAGCCTGGTTCTATGGGGCTTTTCCACGTAGCCAAAAACATCAGTGAGTTTTTAATGTTCAGTTTCTAACTTTTCAGGGTGATATTGCTGAAAGGGAGGTAAGACGCCCGGGGTTTCTTTATGTAATTCCCATGTTCCCCTAGATCTCCCTTTTTCAGTGTCTTTCACTGCTTTGGTGCCGCTGGCTGAATGAGCACGTTTACTTGCTTCATTTTTCCAGTCATGAGCCTTTTCTGCCTCATGTGAAGGTGTGGGCAACACAGCAGCCTGTGCCTGTTATAAATTTGAGCCTCCTGCATGAAAGCGTTCTGCTCAGGGCAGATATAATGATCTCTTCAGCTTGGAGAAGCTGGCTGATTTTTTTTCTAGACCAAAGCTGTCATCTCGACCATTAGGGAAAATGCCACATAAATCATCAAGTCAGTGATATCAGTGGAATGCAGCACGTGCCTCCATTGGAAGGGCCTGCCGTCCTAAGTCAGGGGGAATAGACGCCTAGCACTCAGACCTGCTGAAGGCTGGCCTCTGAAAGACGGTTTCCTCCCTTTTTAGTTCCAGTGTGGGAAGTATGACAAAGCCTTCGAGGAGAGTGAGAATCAAAGTCAGACTGCCGGCACCGCCTGAGGCGGAGGGCACTCCAACAGGCCAGATGTTCCGAGTCCCATGTGGAGAAGTGTTTGTGGTTGGATTCTATTTGAAACTGATTGTTGATACTCTCATGAGACAGCCTGTGACAAATTGTATAATAAAATTGTTAAAAATAGCGTATTTATTCCCTGGAAAAGCTGAGTTCCCACAATTCAGTGAGCTGGGAAAATTGCTAAGCTTCTTGGACACGAAGTGCTGAGTCGAGTCCCTGTTCGTATAACCCTTTCCTTACCCATTTGATTTTTCATTGTAATTTTTGTTTTTCTGAATTGCTAACGATGCTCCAGATAGCACTTTTAAAAGAATAAAAATAAAACAAATCAACTTATATTTTTGAATAAAATCGTAAAAGCCTATAAAATGTACATATAATATTGACAGATTAATTACAAAAAATTATTTCTATGTATATACTAACACTGTCCAATAGAAATATAATGTGTGCCACAAATGCAATCCACACATGTAATTTTAAATTTTCTTTCTTTCTTTTTTTTTTTTGAGACGGAATCTCGCTCTGTCGCCCAGGCTGCAGTGCAGTGGCGCCATCTCGGCTCACTGCAAGCTCCACCTCCCGGGTTCACGCCATTCTCTTGTCTCAGCCTCCTGCGTAGCTGGGACTACAGGCGCCCGCCACCACGCCCGGCTAGTTTTGTTTTGTTTTGTTTTTTGTATTTTTAGTAGAGACGGGGTTTCACCGTGTTAGCCAGGATGGTCTCAATCTCCTGACCTCGTGATCCGCCCTCCTCGGCTTCCCAAAGTGCTGGGATTACAGGCGTGAGCCACCGCGCCTGGCCTGTAATTTTAAATTTTCTAACAGCCACATTAAAAAAGTCAAAAGAATCAAGTGAAATTAATTGTAATATTTAATGTTTTATAATATTTGATCCTATATATCCAAAATATTATCATTTCAACATGAAATCAATGTAAAAACATATTGAGATGGTTTACATTTTTTCTTATATTAACGGCTCAAAATTCATTGTGTATTTTACATTTACAGCACACCTCAATTCAAACTATTCACATTTAAAATGCTCAGTTGCCACAGGTGGCTAGTAGGTATCATATTAGATATCACAGGTCTATACCATAGCAAACAATTGAATAAAAGTGAGGAAAGAAATCCTCTGTCTAGAGATAGGTAAATATTTATAAGTGTTTCCTAGGGCCTTTGATATGCAATAGAGAGGTAAGATTTTCAGAATCATCAATCTTAGTTGAGAATGTAGGTGATGAAGAATAAGTAAAAACAGATCAGGGAAGTACTTTGTGTGGTTGTGGTTAAGGTGAACTAGGAAGAGAAATGTTTGGAATATCAAAGTAATTTCATAAATTTCAAATAGCACTATGTATCAGGAATGATTTTTGCTGTAAATCACACAAACCTGAAATATATCAAAGTTTATATGTCAACGTGGCTGGACCATGGTTCCCAGGTATTTGGTCAAACATTATTCTGGATGTTTTTGTAGGGGCACTTTTGGATGAGATTAACATTTCAATCAGTGAACTTTGAATAAAGCACATTCCCCTCCATAATGTGAGTGGACCTCATCCAATCAGTCGAATATACTGCCTGCCAAAAATACATAACTTAAATTAGTGGCTCTCAGCTGGGATTCATTTCCTCTCACACTCAGGAGACATCTGAAAATGTTTGGAGACTTTTTGATTGTCAAGACTGGAAAAATACTACTGGCATTGAGTGAGTAAAGGCCAAGGATGCTGTTAAACATACAATAAACACAACGCAGAGTACAGCCTCCTACAACACAGAATTATCTGGCCAAAAATGTCAATAGTGCCAAAGCTGAAAAATCCTGACTGATATTTAATCATGAGGAAATGTCAGATAAACCCAAAGTGGGGGACAGTCTACAAAACAACTGGCCCACACTTTTCAAAAATATGGACAAGGAAAGATGAAGCAACTGTTCAAAGTTAAAAGAAGCTAAGGAGAGACAGAACTAAATGCCATGTGTGATGCTGGACTGAATCCTGATGAAGAAAAGGACCGTCATGGAACAACTGATAAAATTTGAGTAAGGTCTGTACATTACACAATAGTTATATCAGTGTTAATTTCCTGATTTTGATAATTGTACTGTAAGCATGTAAGATATTAACATTCGAGGAATAGGTAAACAGTAGATAGAAATTTTTTGTCCTATTTTTTACAACTTTCTCTGCCAATATGAAATTACTTCCAAATTGAAAAAAAATTTAAATATAAAATATTTAAAAATTAAAAGCAAAAAATGAGTAGCCGGGTGCAGTGGCTTATGCCTGTAATCCTAGCACTTTGGGAGGCCGAGGCAGGTGGATCACCTGAGGTCAGGAGTTCGAGAGCAGCCTGGCTAACATGGCAAAATCCCGTCTCTACTAAAAATACAAAAATTAGCTGGGCGTGGTGAAGTGCACCTATAATCCCAGCTGCTCGGGAGGCTGAGGCAGGAGAATCTCTTGAACCCAGGAGGCGGAGGTTGCAGTGAGCTGAGATTGCACCACTGCACTCCAGTCTGGGCTACAGAATGAGATTCTGCCTCAGAAAAATAAAAAAGAAGATATCCTTTGAGTATCTAGAAAAAATAAGCGCATTGCTGGCCAGGCGCAGTGGCTCATGCCTATAATCCCAGCACTTCGGGAGGCCGAGGAAGGCGGATCACAAGGTCAGAAGATCAAGACCATCCTGGCTAACACGGTGAAACCCCATCTCTACTAAAAACACAAAAACTTAGCTGGGCGTGGTGGCAGGCGCCTGTAGTCCCAGCTGCTCGGGAGGCTGAGGCAGGAGAATCGCTTGAACCTGGGAGGGGGAGATTGCAGTGAGCCAAGATCACACCACTGCACTCCAGCCTGCGTGACAGAGCAAGACTCTGTCCCCCCCTAAAAAAAAAAGGAAAAGAAAAAAGAAAAAATGAGCACATTGTTTATAAGGAAAAGAAATTAGATTATTATACTTTTTAACACTAATGCTGTATGCAAAAAAATATGGATTAAGATATTTAAGATCCTCATGGAAACAAGTGTGAATTCTATATCTAGCATGACTTTCAAGTATAATAGGCACCAACAGAACTCCGGGAATATTATTTTCATGAGCCCTACCTGAAAAATCTTTTAGAAAATGAGGTTCAGATAAAATAACTAGACAAATATTGACTACTGTAAGGACTGTTGGTGAGCATTGAGTACATGGGTCCCTAGAATGAAGACTGAGGGCTAAGAAAGAATGCTAATCAACTGTTTAAAATGGAGAGGGGGAATAATTTCATTGGTTATATTGGTATTAGTCTTACTATTGCCATTCTGAGACTGTGTGTAAAATAGAATAAAACAAATGAATAATTCTGAGATATTAAATCTATCATCTCCTTTGTCCTTGAGAACCAAGATTCTTCCTTGATATGGAAGAAAGGTGATACTAAAGTAGAGAAGAGATTAAATAAAACCTCAGTGAAGATATCAATATAAACCTACGTGATTCTTTGTCTTATTTTATTCCCAGATGTGTCCACTGAAAAGACACAGAGGCGGTAATCCCAGGACTTTGGGAGGCCGAAGTGGGCAGATCACCTAAGGTTGGGAGTTCAACACCAGCCTGACCAACATGGAAAAACCCCGTCTCTACTAAAAATACAAAATTAGCCGGGTGTGGTGCCACGAGCCTGTAATCCCAGCTACTCAGGAGGCTGAGGCAGGAGAATCGCTTGAACACGGGAAGTGGAGGTTGCCGTGAGCCAAGATAGTGCCATTGCACTTCAGCCTGGGCAACAAGACTGAAACTCTGTCTCAAAAAAAAAGAAAAAGAAAAAGAAAAAGAAAAGACCTAGAAACAATAACTACACAGCAGCAGTAAACATCTCTAGCTTCTATTTTGTGGTTTTACAATACCATTCATCACTGCAAAGGACCAGGTGTCTTTGGAGACAGTGCTGATTCCAGGTGTAATGCAGGAAATGAACAAGACGACCCTGGAACATCTTGTCATACCAGATGGTTAGGGAGCTATCAAAGACAACTAGGGTCATGTCTACAGGACTCAGGAGTCAACTTGAAGAGGCTACCATTGCCAAAGATGGAAAATTTTGAGTTAGTAATGATAATTGCAATGGATTAAAATTCATCAAATAGATTTAAATCCATGATTTCATGATAATATAAAAACATAATTATTAGTTTTGGAGGATGATAAGAAATGAAATCATTATCTTGGTAAACAGAGCCAAAAAACCAAACATTTATCCTTCATTTCCTATATGAAATGTTTTACTCTGTAAACAAATAGTAGATAAGGGGAAGTGTCACTTTATGAAAGTATTCTAACTAATAAATGAAAAAGAAATGATAGAACTAGAATATCACCATTTTGCAACCTTTAATGAGTGGCTATAGGCGTTAAGTATCAACAGTTTCTAAAATCACAGAGACAACCAGACAAAATATGCCTCTATAGCCTTCAAAAACACTGCCTATAAATTTGTCAAGGGAATAGAACCTGAATCGGACCCTGTCTCTGGATTCAGCTTCCTGTTGGCAGGAAATACAGAGACTAGAGGAACAAGTCGGGATAGTGGTTATTTATGGGGAAGGGAGAGACTGCGATTGGGCTGGGCACATTGAGGGGGTTTCCAAGGCAAGTGGTGAAGTTCTGTTTCATGAGCTTGGAGGTGTTTGTCTTATAATAATTCAGTAAGCTATACATTTGATTCGTGTGGTTTTCTGTATTAGTGTTTAATTTTACAATAAAATTTAAAAGAAAAGGTGAGAAAAAAAAAGCCAAAACAACCAAAGGATTGAATAAATTTTTCTATAACTGTTTAGTTTGGGAAGGCATTGCCTCACAGAGGTCATGGGATGATTTGACATAGAAAACTCAATTCTAGGGGACTTTGGGTTAAGTTTTCTCCAATTTATTGTAACCTTTCATGAGCAGTAGATTTATTTTTAAAAAACAAGTAAACAAAATGGTGATAAGCTTTGTCCCTTGCTCTCCCAGAAGTGGTGAGAAAATAGAGTTATGTGTTTTCTCTTGCAAAGGCATTGCACAATATTACCTAAAACATATTTGTAGTTGATCAGGGCAATAAATTTCTACGAGGCAGTTAAGCAGCATAGGGAGAATGATAAGATATATGACTCTAGATTGTTTGTTCTTGCTACCTACTCATTCATATCACCTAGGTGGAATCTTATACACATGTTGGTGCTTGCATAATAGGCATATAGAGATGGTGCCTTGCATACTGAAAATAATAAATACTTGTTTTAGAAAATGTAAGTGAATAAATTAGGGGAAGATATTGAACTCCTCTATGAGGATGCAAATAGCTAAATACAGACTGTGGATTTACATACTATTTATAGATTGAGAGTAGGAAGGTCTTTATCAAGAATGTCTCAATCCAGTCTTCTATGTTAATTCCCTAAATCACCTCACAGCTTTAAATAAACTGATGACTACCAACTTTATATTTGCAGCTCAGACTTTTCCCCCAAACTCCAGAAGTGTATTTCAATGGCTTACTGAACAGCTCTACTTGGATGGCTGATAGACAGCTCAAACATCCTAGGTCCTAGATCATCCTGATTCCCACCTCTGCACACTTTCTCCACCCACCGTTTTCCCATCTAAATAAATGTTTACTTCTTCCTTCTATTTGCTTTGGTTCCAAACCTTGGAGTCCTCTTTGATGCCTGTCTTTCACACCCCAAAGCCAAGCTGTCAGCAAATCCTTTGGACTCTACTTTTGAAATATGTTCAGAAATCTGACTGTTTCTTATGACAGGCACCCCTACCACTGTGGTTCAAGCAGCCATCATTTTCTTTTATTTCAATATAATTTTAAAAGTATTAAAAAGTTGCCAAAATTGTACAAAGAATTTCCATATACCCATTGCCTAGATGTACCAATGATTTATATTTTGCTTTAGTTGCTTCATCATTCTCTCTCATCTCTTTTTTCTTCCTTCTCTCATATACTTGTCCCCTCACATACACACAAGTGAGAGGTGAAGCTGGCTGGGCTTCTGGGTCGGGTGGGGACTTGGAGAACTTTTCTGTCTAGCTAAAGGATTGTAAATGCGCCAATCAGCGCTCTGTGTCTAGCTAATCAGGTGGGGGCTTGGAGAACTTTTTTGTCTAGCTAAACTATTGTAAATGCACCAATCAGCGCTCTGTGTCTAGCTAAAGGTTTGTAAACGCACCAATCAGCGCTCTGTGTGGGGACTTGGAGAACTTTTGTGTCTAGTGAAAGGATTGTAAATGCACCAATCAGCACTCTGTGTCTAGCTAAAGGACTGTAAACGCACCAATCAGCACTCTGTAAAATGGACCAATCAGCACTCTGTAAAATGGACCAATTAGCACTCTGTAAAATAGACCGATCAGCAGGATGTGGGTGGGGCCAAATAAGGGAATAAAAGCAGGCCACCCAAGCCAGCAGAGGCAACCCGCTGGGGTCCCCTTCCATGCCTTGGAAGATTTGTTCTTTCGCTGTTTGCAATAAATCTTGCTGCTGCTCACTCTTTGGGTCCGCACCGCCTTTATGAGCTGTAACACTCACCACAAAGGTCTGCAGCTTCACTCCTGAAGTCAGTGAGACCACGAACCCACCAGGAGGAACAAACAACTCCAGACGCACCACCTTTAAGAGCCGTAACACTCACTGTGAAGGTCTGCGGCTTCACTCCTGAAGTCAGCGAGAATCCGAAC
Organism: Pan troglodytes; assembly: GCF_028858775.2. Classification (NCBI taxonomy): domain Eukaryota; kingdom Metazoa; phylum Chordata; class Mammalia; order Primates; family Hominidae; genus Pan; species Pan troglodytes. Next base: position 93,515,475 of record NC_072411.2, read on the forward strand.
ATCAGAAGGAACAAACTCTGGACACACCATCTTTAAGAACTATAACACTCACCGCGAGGGTCTGCGGCTTCATTCTTGAAGTCAGCGAGACCAAGAACCCACCAATTCCGGACACACAAGTATACACATAAACACACATATGTATACTTGATTCTGAACCTTGATTACTTGATTAAAGTGGTATCTGCCTGGTTCTTCAATGTTATTATTTTTTTCTCCCTTTATAATTTTTTGGAGGTTTTTTGGAGACAGTCTTGTTCTGTTGCCTAGGCTGGAGTTCAGTGGCATGATCTCAGCTCACTGCAACCTCCACCTCCCAGGTTCAAGGGATTCACCTCCCTCAGCCTCCTGAGAAGCTGAGATTATAAGCGTGCACCACCACACCCAGCTAATTTTTTTGTATTTTTAGTAGAGACGGGGTTTTGTCATGTTGGCCAGGCTAGTCTCGAACTACTGACCTCAGGTGATCCGCCCACCTCAGCCTCCCAAAGTGCTGGGATTGCAGGCATGAGCCACCATCCCTTTATAATTAATAAATACTTTGTGAGCAGATTCTTAAAGACTATATAAATATGCTGTTCCTCATGAAGTTTTCAACCACTAATTTTAGCTTCCATTGGTGATTTTCAAATTCCAGTATTTCTTCTACGTTTATCAGTTGCTATTATTCTATATAGAAGAGCTTTCCTTTCTCTCCCGTTAATTTATGTATTGCATGTTTATTTATATCCATATGAACTTAGTGACTCATCTTATTCAGTATGTTATATTCCTTACATTTTCCAATACATTTTGATGCTCTCTTGAGGCAGATTTGGCTAGTGATAGCCTTTTTAAACTGGCTCCTATGTCCTTTTGCTATGTTCCCATTTATCTTGGGGCACTTCCTTACTTTCTGGCATGATGTTCCAGGCTCATTTTGTCTTTTTCCTTTCCCAGCCTTGGAATCAGCTACTTTTACAAAAAGCCCTGGTTCCTTCAAGTAGGGAATAGTATTTACAAACAAAGCTATGGCTCTTTGTGTGCTCATTGTTACAGGAGCTATTGCTTCTAGGCCTTCTCAGTAGGCATAAATTAGAAAACATCTGTCTGTCTATCTATCTATCTATCTATCTATCTATCTATCTATCTATCTATCTAATCTATCTACCTGCATTTATCATGTACTTATCTACCTATCTTTAAAAACATAAGTTCATACAGATACTCCCAATTCTAATCCAATGCTGCAGGATCCATTCAAGTCTTCCCATTGTCCAGATTTGAAACTGCCTTCTCCAGCAGTGGCAAATCTCACTCCCACCATCCTTTATATACATAAGTGAATATATATATATTCATGTTCATTTGCTCACACATAAAATAATTTCAGAATTGCTAACTAATATGTTCATTTGCTCACACATAAAATAATTCATTTGCTCACATATTTGCTCACACATTTCATTCATTTGCTCACATATAAAATGTTCATTTGCTTCACACATAAAATAATTTCGGAATTGCTAACTCATATACCTGCAAAAAGCATATGTGCTTGCTAGAATTCAATATTTTTTGTGGGTGTTTTTAAAGGTAATCTCAGTGAGATTAAGTGGTATTAATTATATAATTTGATGAGTTCTGATAAATGTATATATTATCAACAAACTCAAGATGTAGAATATTTTTATCACCCCAGAAAGTTCCCAATGACCCTGATATGGTTTAGCTGTGTCCCCACCCAAATCTCATCTTGAACTGTAGCTCCCATAATCCCCACATGTCATGGGAGGGACCCAGTGGGAGGTAATTGAATCATGAGGGTGGGTTTTTCCCATGCTGTTCTCATGATAGTGAATAAGTCTCAGAAGATCTGATGGTTTTATAAAGGGCAATTCCCCCGCACACGCTCTCTTACCTGCCACCATGTAAAACGTGCCTTTGCTCCTCTTTCACCTTCCGTTGTGATTGTGAGGGCTCCCTAGCCGTGTGGAACTGTGAGTCCACTAAGCCTCTTTTTCTTTGTTAATTACCCAGTCTCAGGTACTTATTCCTAGCAGTATGAAAATGAACTAATACAGACCCCTTTTAGTCACCTTTCCCATAAGCATCTGTACTGATGTCTGTCATCATAAGTTAGCTTACCTATTCTTGAATATAAAAAAATGGAATCATGAAGTATATATTCTTCTGTGTCTGTTTTGTTGCTGTTGTTCAGTATCATGTTTTTGTGGTACATCCATGTTGTTGCATGTATAAGTAGTTTATTTTAGAAAGTTACTCTATAACTAGGAAAGTATAGGGTAGAGGTAGATTTAACTTTTAACAAGCTGTCAGTTTTTCCCAAGTTTTTGTACCATTTTTCATTCCAACAGTCATGTATGTGAATTCCAATTGTTCTTCCTTACCAACACTTACCTTAAGCCTTTTTTTTTTCTTTTTTTTGAGACAGAGTCTCTGTCACCCAGGCTGGAGTACAATGGCACAATCTCAGCTCACTGCAAACTCCGCCTCCTGGGTTCAAGCGATTCTCCTGCCTCAGTCTCCAGAGTAGCTGGGATTATAGGCACCTGCCACCCGCCTGGCTAATATTTTTGTATTTATAGTAGTGATGGGGTTTCGCCATTTTGGCCAGGCTGGTCTTGAACCCATGACCTCAGGCTATCCGACCACCTCAGCCTCCCAAAGTGCTGGGATTACAGGCATGAGTCACCACGCCTGGCCCTTAAGCCACTTTAGTGGTTTAACTTTAGTGGGATGCGTGTCTCGTTATGGTTTAAATGAGTATGGCTCTGATGACAAATGCTCTTAATCATCTTTTCATGTGCCTGTTGGCCATTGATATATTTTTATAATAGTCTGTTCAGATATTTTGCCCACTATTTTTACTGAGTTGTGTGTGTTTTTATTATTGATCTATAGAAGCTTCTGTATATTCTGGATATAAGTCCTTTGTTGGATGTATGTATTGCAAATATTTTCTTTTTGATGGCTTGCCTTTTTATTTTCTTAATGCTATTTTTTGGTGAGAAGTTTTTAACTTTAATGAAATTCAATTTATCAGTATTTCTTTTTATGTTTATTGCATTTTATATCCTCTCTAAGATATCTTTACCTACTCTAAGTTTGCAGATATTCTATTTTGTTTTTTTCTAAAATCTTTCTAGTATTAACCCTTACATGTAGGTCCATAATTCATCCCAAATTAATTTTTGTGTATGGTATAAAGTAGAAGTTGAAATTTTTTTTTATATATTTATTCAATTGTACCAGCACTATGTGTTGAAAAGACTTTCCTTTTTCCATTAAATTGGCATATTGGTGCCCATGTCAAAAATCAATTCACCAAATTGGGTTTATTTCTGGATTCTCTATTTTGTTCCATTCCATATTTATCTTAAGCCAACATCATACTTGCTTGATTCTTTTGTTTTAGAGTTAGATTAAAAATTAGACTGTGTGTGTCCTCTATGTTTGCTTCTATTTTTGAAGATTATTTTGGCTCTTCTAGGTCTTTCACATTTCCTATATATTTTATAATCAACTTACCTATTTCTAGAAAACAATCTAGAGGGATTTGATTGGAATTGCATTTACATCTATGGATCAATTTAGGTATTATATTAGGTGACGTTCCCAGGAAACAGACTCTGAGACTCTGATATTTACAACCAGGCAGTTTATTACCTAGTGCTTTTATGAACAATACCTGTGAGGCTTGAGGAAAGAAGGATTAGGCAGAGGGGGAAGTCGAACTGCAACACAGTTGCAACAAGAGCCTCAATCCATTCTATAGGGAGTTCTGAAGCTGAGATGGCCCTTCTGAGTTGTTCCACCTTAAGGGAAGGGGGCTATAACTTTATTTCTGCATGCACCAATCATTGAAAGATGCCTGTCCGAAAGGGCTCTCTTCAGACAAGAGCAATTCTAAGAAAGAGATTCAGTTGAGGACCATAAGTGGCCAACACTCCAAGCAGCTGAGGAAATGCCTCAGTTCTGAAAAGGGAATCCAGGAGGTGCAGCACATTTTATATTGCAAGAGAATGATGGGCAAGATAAATCACATCTTAGTTTTGAGTTTTCCAAGCTGTCAACATGCTATATTTCTCCATTTATTTAGGTCTTCAGTTTCTCCCTGCCAAGTTTTGTAATTTTTGATGTAGAAATCTTGCATGTTTCTTTTTTGAAAAATTACTTCTGGCTGGGCGTGGTGGATCATGCCTGTAATCCCAGCATTTTGGGAGGCCGAGGTGGGGGATCACTGGAGGTCAGGAGTTCAAGACCAGCCTGGCCAACATGGTGAAACCTTGTGTCTACTAAAAATACAAAAATTAGCCAGGCATGGTAGCATGTGCCTGTAGTTCCAGCTACTCAGGAGGCTGAGGGAGGAGAATTGCTTGAGCCAGGGAGGCGGAGTTTGCAGTGGGTTGAGATTGTGCCACAGCACTCCAGCCTGGGTGACAGAGTGAGACTCCATTTAAATATATATATATTTCTATATATTTCTAGATATACTTATATATAAATATAAATATATCTAGATATATAGAGAAATATATATTTCTAATAATTGTATAGTTTTTGAGGACATTCTAAGTGGAATTCTTAAAATTCTATTTTTTCGGTTATTTGCAACTAGTATACAGAAATACAATTAATTTTTGTATATTGACTGTATCCTGTAACCTTGCAAAATTTACATATTAATTATCATAGTTGCTGTGTGAATTTTCTACTGTTGTAAAACAAATAACCACAAAATTAGTAGCTTATAACGGTGTTTAAGCTCATGGTTTCCATGGTTCAGCCTCTGGGCATGGCGTACCTGAGCCCTCTGGTCACAGTCTCACAGGTTGCACTCAAGGTGTCAGCTGAGCAAGAAAACAGAGGCCCCAACCCTACAACCACAGGGTTTGAAGTCTCTCAACACCAGCATAAGTTCAGAAGAGGACCCTGATCTCCAGAGAGAAACGCAGCTCAGCTGACACTTGAGTGCAGCCTGTGAGACCCTGAGCTGAGGGCTCAGGTAAGTCATGCCCAGAGGCTGAACCATGGAAACCATAAGCTAAAACACAGTTATAAGCTACTAATTTTGTGGTTATTTGTTTTGCAATAGTAGAAAATTCACACAGCAGCTATGATAATTAATATGTAAAATTTGCAGGGTTACAGGATACAGTCAAGGATACTGGCCTTGCTTGCTTTTAATAAGTTACTTCTAGTTGATCTTAAAACTCCCACTAGCAAGCCAAGTAGTACATAACTCCCACTAGCGTCCTCATTGATAACATCTCTGACTGTGGGTCACTATAGCAACAGGTGCTTAAAGTTGTTTTTCAGAAACTAGGGGGCAGCTCTTTCCGACTCAAGCTGGTTGAGACCACCCACCCTTCCACTCTGGGTCTTTACGGGTCACCGAAGAGTGACCTTTTGACGTCAGAGAGCCAAAACTCCACCCTCAGATCATCTGACACCACCATTTTATGAACATGCATCATGTGAAGAGCCGTGTAGCTCAATTACATTTGCACAGAAACCCCAATTATCTCACATTTCCTACCCACCAATCACCTTTCCCATATCTTGGATCACCTTGCTCCTCCATCCCATAAATATTCCTAAAACCCCATCTTCAGGCAGGCTGACTTGTGACTTGTTCTCCTGCTTCCTCACTTGGCTGCTTCATGAATAAACTCTTGCTTTTGTGCAAAACCTATCATCACAACAATTGGCTTGCTGTGCACAGACAGAATGAGCTTGGCTCAATAATACTTCCGTGGAACCTTATAGGCCTCTCACAACACGTTGGTTTATTTCAAGGCCAGCAGGAGAATCTCTCCCTCCAGTCTGCTGAGACAAAGTCTTACCTAAGGTAACATAATCATGGAAACAATTCATCACCTTAGTCATATGCTATTGACTAGAAGCAAGTCACAGGTTCTGCACACTCAAGAAGAGGTATAACTCTTCTTATATATATAAAGATATATAAAGGTATAACTCATTGGGGTCCCTTAGTGCAGCTGTCCCCAATGTTTTTGGCACCAGGGACCAGTTTCATGGAAGACAATTTTTTCACGGTTGGAGGTGGGAAATAATTTCAGGATGAAACTGTTCTACCTCCGATCATCAGGCATTAGATTTTTATAAGAAGCATGCAACCTAGACCCCTCACATGCACAATTCACAATAGGGTTCATGCTCCTATGAGAATCTAATGCTGCTGATGATCTGACAGGAGGTTCAAGTGGTAATGTTTGCCCACCGGCCATTCACCTCCTGCTGTGTGGCCTGGTTCCTAACAGGCCATGGACTGGTACCGGTTCCTGGTCTGGGGCTTGGAGACCCCTGCCTTAGGGTATGTCTGCCACAGTTTCCTTAGGATTTTCTACATGAATAATCATATTGTCTGTGAATAGAGTTTTACTTCTGAATTTTCAACATTTATGCTGTTTATTTCTCTGATTGCACTGGCTAACACCTCTAGTCAATGTTAACTAGAAGCAAGAGTGAGTATCTTTGCCTTGTTCTTGCTCCTTAGGGCAAAAGGTGTAATATGTCATCATTAAGGCATGACGGTATTAATACATGTAGGTTTGTCATAGATGCCCTTTATCAAATTGAGAAAATTCCTTATATTCCTAGTTTGTTTAAAATCATGAGTTGGTTTTGAAATTAATGATGCTTTTTCCGTATTGATTAAGACAATATATTTTTTCTCCTTAATTCTAATTATTAATCCTGGTAATTGTATCACATGATTTTTGAATGTTAAACCAACTTCTTATTCTTGAGATAGATACTCTTGGTCATGAAATATTATTCTTTTTACATATTACTGGATTTGATTTCCTACAATTTTGTAAGAATATGTTCATGAAGGATATTGTTCTGTAATTTTCTCTTTTTTTTTAGACGAAGTCTCGCTCTGTCGCCAGGCTGGAGTGTAGGGGCACGATCTCGGCTCACTGCAACCTCTGCCTCCCGGGTTCAAGCAATTCTCCTGCCTCAGCCTCCCGAGTAGCTGGGATTACAGGTATGTGCCACCATGCCCAGCTAATTTTTGTATTTTTAGTAGAGATGGGATTTCACCATGTTGGCCAGGATGGTCTCTATCTCTTTACCTTGTGATCCACCTGCCTTGGCCTCCCAGAGTGCTAGGATTGCAGGCGTGAGCCACTGCGCCCAGCAATTTTCTCTTCATTTTGATGCTTTGTTATCAGGGTTATACAGGCCTCATAAAACGAGTGTTCTGTCTTTCTCTATTTTCTGTAGGAGTTTGTGTTGGACTGGTATTATTTATTCCTTAAATGTTTAGTTGACTTCCCTTGTAAAACCACCTAGGCATGCTGTCTCTGTTGTGGGAATTCTTTTGATAACGCATCAACAGATTTTCTTCAACAGATATAGGCTATGTTCCATTTTACTTGTGTCACTTTCGTTTTTATTTTTTTTTAATTTTTTTATTTTTTTTATTGATCATTCTTGGGTGTTTCTCGCAGAGGGGAATTTGGCAGGGTCATAGGACAATAGTGGAGGGAAGGTCAGCAGATAAACAAGTGAACAAAGGTCTCTGGTTTTCCTAGGCAGAGGACCCTGCAGCCTTCCGCAGTGTTTGTGTGCCTGGGTACTTGAGATTAGGGAGTGGTGATGACTCTTAACGAGCATGCTGCCTTCAAGCATATGTTTAACAAAGCACATCTTGCACTGCCCTTAATCCATTTAACCCTGAGTGGACACAGCACATGTTTCAGAGAGCACCGGGTTGGGGGTAAGGTCATAGATCAACAGCATCCCAAGGCAGAAGAACTTTTCTTAGTACAGAACAAAATGGAGTCTCCTATGTCCACTTCTTTCTACACAGACACAGCAACAATCTGATTTCTCTATTTTTTCCCCACATTTCCCCCTTTTCTATTCGACAAAACCGCCATTGTCATCATGGCCCGTTATCAATGAGCTGTTGGGTACACCTCCCAGACGGGGTGGCGGCCGGGCAGAGGGGCTCCTCACTTCCCAGAAGGGGCGGCCGGGCAGAGGCGCCCCTAACCTCCCGGACGGGGTGGCGGCCGGGCGGAGGCGCCCCCCACCTCCCTCCCGGACGGGGCGGCTGGCCGGGCAGGGGCTGCACTTGTGTCACTTTCATTGCATTCAAATTTTTGACATTATTGATGTAGAGTTGTTCATAATATGCCCTTATCTCTTAATGTCTGAAAGGTATATTTCAGTATGGATACTGGTAATTCCTGTTTGCCCCCTCTTTTTTCTTAATCATTTTTGCAAAGCATTTCAAAAACCTTATCAATTCTTTCAAAGAATCACCTTTTGGCTTTGTTGATTTTCTTTATTCTTAATCTATTTTATATTAGGTTAGTTTTGCTCTTTATTATTTCCTTTATCATACTTTGGGTTTAATTTGCTTCCCCTCCCCCGCCCCCGCCCACCAATCTTCTTAATGTAGAACTTAGATCATTGATTTTTAAATCTTTTATTCATTTATTTTTATTTTTGAGATGGAGTCTGTCTCTGTTGCCCAGGCTGGAGTGCAATAGCACAATCTTGGCTCACTGAAACCTCTGCCTCCCAGGTTTAAGCGATTCTCCTGCCTCAATCTCCTGAGTAGCTGGGATTACAGGCATGTGCCACCACACCTGGCTAATTTTTGTATTTTTAGTAGAGATGGGGTTTCACCATGTTGGTCAGGCTGGTCTCAAACTCCTGACCTCATGATCCACCTGCCTCAGCCTCCCAAAGTGCTGGGATTACAGGCGTGAGCCAACGGACCTGGCCATCTTTTATCTTTTATCTTTTTAAAATATAAGCATTTGTAGCCATAAATTTCCCTTTAAGAACTGACTTAGCTGTATGTCATAAATATGATGTATTTTCTTATCACTCAGTTTGAAATTTTCTAATTTCCCTTGTGATATCTTGTTAGACTCATGTTATTTATTATATGGAATTTATGTCAAATTTTATTATATGGAATATTAAATATTCCAAATATTTGGAATTTTTCTAAGTATCTTATGTTATTGATTTCTAATTTAGTTAGATGTGATCAGAAAATATACTTTGTAAGATTTAAGTGCTATGAGGTATACTGAGATTTATCTTATGGCCCAGCATAAGGTCTCTCTTGGTGAGTGTTCAATGTACATTTGAGAAAAATGTGTATTCTAGAATTGTTAGATGTAGTGTTCTATAAATATCAATGAGGTTAGGTGGTGGATAGCGTTGCTCAGATCTTCTATACCCTTATTAATTTTCTTTTAGTTTATCTGCTGTGCAATTACTGGACAGGGAGTGTTAAAAATTCCCAACTCTGATTGAAGGTTTTTCTATTTCTTCCTTTAGTTCTGTAAGTTTTTGCTTCATGCATTTTGGAGCTCCATCATTAAGTGCATACTCATTTATGATTATGTCTTCCTGATGACTTTGTTTTGTCTTTATGAAAAGTCTTCATCTCTGGTAATAGTTCTTGTCTAGAAGACCACAGTATGTTATATTAATACAGCCACTCCAATTTTCTTTTGCTTGCAGTTTGCATAGTATGCCTTTTTCCACCCTTCTACTTTGAGCTCATCTGTGTCTTTCTAGTTAACGTGTATCTCTTGTAGACAACACATAGTGCAGTCTTTCCTTTTTCCCAGTCTGATTATATCTGCCCTTTTATTGGAGTGGTTATATCTTTTTATATTTAATGTATTTATTGATACAGTTGAACTTAGGACTACCATTTTTGCTAGTTGTTTTTTCTGTAATCTATGTTTCTTATTTACCCCACCCCCCATTTCTAGTATTCCTGTCGTTTTTGGAGGGAGGAGAGTGGTTAATCAGATATATTTTAGTATTCCCATTTAATACTTCTATTGGCTTTTTGGTTACACATCTTTGTAATTTCTTTTTAGAGGTTACTCTGGTGATTACAATATGTATCCTTAACTTATTGGTTAATTTAGAACTATGTATATATTGTTCAACTTTAGGTAAAATGTAAGAGCCTTCCAATATTACCTTCTGCTATCTTTGTGTCATCCTTCTCATGTATTTTATATCTATGTATGTTATAAACTTCATAATTTAATAATACAATATTATTTGCTTTAAAAAGTGAGAAAATTTTTAAATAAATAGAGAAAAAAGATTTAAAAAATGCTTTTACTCACATGTTTACCATTTTAGCGCTTTTCATTCTTTCCTGAAAGTCTGTGTTTCTATCTGGTGTTACTTCCCTTCAGTTTGAAAAAAAGTCTTCCCTTGTTATTTTAGTAGTGCAGGTCTGTACTCTCTCTCTTCTTCTATCACTTTAACTACATAGATCTACATAGATATTACACTGTTTGATATTGTTCCATATGTCACTTAAACTCTAGTAATTAAAAAAAGCAAAACTTTTTTCATGTTTTTTTCTATCTGTTCCATGGATAAGATTATTTCTACTGATCTATCTTGAACTTCACTGAACTTTCTACTTTTATTTCCAGTTTATTGTTAACCCCATCTTAGTGAATTTTTCATTTGAGAGATACTTTTCAATTCTAAAAGTTTCACTTTTTTATCATTTCCATTTCTCTGCTGAGATTCACAATAATTATGACTACATTTTCCTTTAAGTCCCTGAGCATATTTCTAATAGTTTCTTTAAAGTTCTTGTCTGTTAATTTTAATATCTGGTCATTTTAGGATTAGTTTCTGTTGATTACTTTTTTTCTAAACTGAATCACATTTTTCTGTTTCTTTACATGTCTAGTAATTTGGATTGCGTGCTAGACATTGTGGATGATATGTTACAGAGATTCTTGGATTCTGGTATCCAGTTATTCTAGTAAGCAATTAACTTACCTGAACTTAAACTTCAAACTAGTTAAAATCTCTAGTCAGTTTTTATGTTTTTAAATCTGTTGTTTTCCATGGGGTCCACTTGATGCAGTTCAGAGATCATCCAAAGAGTTGCATGGAATTTATACGCAGATTTTTAGGTCCTCTAGTTTTGTACTATCTTTTTTTTCTGAGATTTCTCTGCTCAATTTTCAGTTGCTTTTACAACTCCTAAACTCTGTCTTCTGTCTCCCTAAGTCAGTAAGACTATGCTTTCTGAGTGAGTTCTAGGTGTCATATAGACTAAATCCTGCTGCCCAGTGAAAATCCAGTTTCACTTAGCATGGTTCCCTTCTTTTAAGGGTTGAATTTACTGCCATTTCTGCTGGTTGTGTCACTTTACGTGTCTTAAAATTAAAAAAAAAAAATTTGTTCAGAGTTTATGCTTGTTATCTGTGAGAGGTTTAATCTGATACTTGTTATTCTGCCATTCCTGGAACCAAAATCTGCCATCATTTCTCACCTAGAGTACTGTTGTAGCCTCCTGTTGTTCTTCCTGCTGCCTCTCTTGCCTCTTTAGTCAATTTTCTACTTGGCAGTCCCCTTTTAATATTTAAGTACAATTATTAACTCTTCTGATCAGATCCCTCTGTTTATTTCTCACCCCATTCAGAGTAAAAGTCAAACTATTTGCAATGACCTACAAGGCTTTTTGCAATCATCTCTCTGACCATATCTCATATTTCATGCTTTGCTTCCTTGCAATGCTAACACATAGCAGGCATGCTCCTACCTCAGAGTGTTAGTCCTGACTGTTCCACCTGCCTAAAATGCTCTTCCTACAGACAGTCACCTTGCTCACTCCTTTACCAAAATTGTGTCTTGGCTCAAATGTCACCTCAGTGAGGCCTTCCCTGAATATTCTTTTTAAAATGCATCCCACCATCCCTCCACACACACACCCCACTACCATCACTACTAAAAATGACATTCCTTATCTCCCTTCCATGCTTTAGTTTTTTTCACAACACTTTTCACCACTGAAATATTATCAGTTTACTATTATTTTATGTATCATATGTTTACTTCTACTGAAAAAAAAGAGCTGTATAAGGGCAAGAATTTTTTCTATTTTGTTCATTTCTGTATGTCCAGTTTCTTGCAGTGCCTTGCAGTTAGAAGATACTCATTGAACATTTGTGCAAAGAAAATTGAGTAAATTTGGATCACCCCTCTTTGTCAGGCAGGGTCTACCTTTAAACCATAGGTACAAATTTACTAATGGAGTTTGATTTCTCCTAATTGGGGATTGGGTGATAAGACAGGTTTACCAAATTCTTACTGTAAGATAAACCTATGTCCTGTTTGTTCCAGAAATAGCAAACAGCAATAATAAGCTTCATTCTACCATCTAGCTCTAGATTTATGCAAAAATTTAAACACAGTATAGTACAAAGCACTCTGAACTTTATTAGCTGCATGGCTTTGAGTTATTTAACAACTCTGAGCCTCTATTTCCTCATCTGGAGAGGAGGATAATGGCCATTATCCAGGTTTATGAGTTAAGATTAGGTTAAGTTAGGAGTGACAGAAAAATCCCAAATAATAGTGGTTCAAACAAGATAGACACTTATCTCATCTGTATGTCTGGAGGCTGGTCCAGAGTCGGTATAGCACTCCATGCCTTTAGGGACTGTGGCTCCTTTCATCTTATGATTCTGCCCTTAGTAGCCCTCAATTCCAAAGTCCCCCAAAGTCCAATATGGTTGCTTCTGGTTGAGCTACTATGCTTACTCTCCAGCCAGCAGCCAGGAGGAAAGAAGCAGAGAATAAAGGGTCTCAAAGTCTATCACAATACATTCATCCAACAACCAGAACTTAGATAAAGGGCCACATACATGGTGGCTGGAAAAGGTAGTGTTTGTTTTGCGTGGCCATCAGGGCAGCTGAAAATTTTAATACCATGGAAGAAAGGGAAGAATGACTATTAGGGGCCAAATGGTAGCCTTCCACTCTAGTTTACTATAAAGATTAAATGTCTGTAAGATTCATGACATCTAAAATCATGTAAACTATTGACTGGGCGCGGTGGCTCACGCCTGTAATCCCAGCACTCTGGGAGGCCGAAGCGGGTGGATCACCAGGTTAGGAGATCGAGACCATCCTGGCTAACCCAGTGAAACTCCGTCTCTACTAAAAAAATACAAAAAATTAGCTGGGAGTGGTGGTGGGCTCCTGTAGTCCCAGCTACTCAGGAGGCTGAGGCAGGGGAATGGCGTGAACCTGGGAGGCGGAGCTTGCAGTGAGCCGAGATTGTGCCACTGCAATCCAGCCTGGGCGACAGAGCAAGACTCCATCTCAAAAAATAAAATAAAATAAAATCATGTAAACTTTAACCATCTTTCTCCCTTTTATGTATTAAATTACCTCTTGGTCTTTCCCTTTCAAGAAAACAAACTAACATTATTTAATTCTTTTCTTCTGGTTCCTACCTTTTACACATTTCTGCTGTACTTTTCCTAAATCTTCGTAGTATTATCCAACTCTTACAGGTAGAGATTAAATCTACTCATACCAATCTAAGTAGGGCTTTTACTGATGATGCTAAGCCACTGATGTCCATTCTTTGGTGGGCCTGTCATCAGCATAGGGATTTCCTAACAAAACCATTTTGATTGCTGGTTTCATATGAGGTCTCTCAGATTCACAGGATTCCTTGTGATAAGATGTAGTAAGGTAGGTGTACCTTATTTTATGTGTGTTTGCTGTAATACCTTTAGCCCTTTTATCAGCGCTGTATGCAAAGTGAGGGCCTGGGATGTCACTAACAGTCCTTAAAAGATCAATGTTTTTATTTCAAATGGAGGAATTCTTTTTTCAAATAAAATCTTACAGATATGCTCCAAACAGATTAAAGCATAATTTTACTCTGTGTGTTGTGGAGGGGGAGCTCTTTGCAAAAGACTGGTCCAGATCATCTCTTAACTTGTTGAGAATCAGTTGGGAAGGGATGAGTCCTACTGATTACAAAAAGGGATTGGCAAGGAAGTCAAAGTTCTCATTCACTTGGATAACTCCAGCTATACCTGAGGCCTGGTTGCCTGGCAACTCAACCCAGTCAGGACAAACCCTGCCAATATTTCCCTAAGAATCTTCCAGTAAAAGAGGCAGAGCTAATGATTAAAAGTCAAGAAACCAATCCACAGAGTTATAAATAAAACATAAGCAAACAAACTGCCATTAGGCCCTTAATGTGTTGGGAGCCCTGAGGACAGAGCGGGCAGGATACGCGAGGAGAGTGAGGCCAGCTGCCTGCCCTCCAGGACAAATAATAAATGGTCTTGTTTCCGAACCATTCTCTTACCCCTGTCCCTACACAGCCTTGCCTTTCCCACTTCACTTTTCTTGCTATAGTATTGTCTTCTGCATTTCACCTTCTCTTTTCTAGCCTTTTCCTTAGTTCACATTTAAAAAATAGTTTTGCCTGCACTTTGCCAAAAGTGCAGTTCTGACTTTTCTTATACTTTTATGTACCTTCTGCTTGTTTACATGTCTGATGCAGTGTGGGAGCAGTTTTGGGGACATTTGGCAATGTCTGGAGATATTTTTGTTTGTTACAACTTGCAGGGAGAGGGTGCTACTGGCATCTAGTGTGCAAAGGCCAAGGATGCTCTAAACATCCTACTATTAACATCTTACTATATGTGGGTCAGCCCCCTACAACAAAGAATTATCTGGCCCCAGATGTCAATAAGTGACAAGATTGAGAAATCCTGGTCTAATGCATATATTCTCAACAGGGATAGTAACTTAAATATGGCTCAACCTACCTGACAGAGTCTTATTTTCCAGTATTTATTTTCTGGAAACGGGGTGGTGAGATGGGAGAGTTCCCTGGACCCCTTATGGGACTTGGGACAGGGGTGTGGCTCACCTACTTGGCCGCGGCACTCAAACCCCTTATGAGAGGGGGAGCACACAAGTGAATGGGTGCTGGGGCCAGGGTGAGCGCTTTTGGGCTTCAGCCCCATGGTAGTGTCTAGGGGTGTATTACAATTAATGCTATTTTAGCAATTGCTGTCCACAGACAGCTACGTGTTAACCAGCTCAGTGGAGAGTCAGGGTGACAGCCTTTTACACCCTGCCCTCTTGGTACCCGAGTCCTTGTCCAGCATCCAGGAAGAATCAGGACACACAGACTTGAAGGATGGTGAATGCAGAGGTTTTATTGAGTGATGATGGTGGCTCTCAGTGGAATGCAGAGCTGGAAAGCGGATGGAGCGGGAAGATAATCTTCCCCTGGAATTCCGCCGTCCCCAGCCAAACTCTGCTCTGACCATCCAGCTACCTCTTCTACATTCAGACACTTCTTCTCTTCTCTCCCTCTCTGCCATGCTGCTGTGTTCCTCTGCCAGAGGAGTTTGGGATTTTTATGGGTACAGGATGGGGGTATGGCAGGCCAGGGTGGTTTTGAAAAAAGCAACATTCAGGCAGGAAAATAGGGATGTGAAGTTTTCAGTTAGGGCGTGGGCCCAGGCTTGTGGGTGGGGCCTTTGCCAGGGAACAACCCTCTTCTACCCAGTATTTCCCTGCCTTCTGTCCTTATCAGTGTCGATTGGAAAAATAAATGTCTACAGGGACTCTTTATCAGAACAATAATTTATAATGTTGAGAAACACTGGTCTAGTGTTAGGAAACTTTCAGGGTGAAGAGTCAATTGTATCAAACCTTTATAAAGCACACCGTTACAACTCAGCAAAAGCTGGTTCCTAGCATTGATAGACAGCAACCTCCTAGAATTAAACGTGAGTTTAAAAGAGATTGATTTTGATATTCCCAGGGAGAAGGGCAGGCAGGCCAGCCATCCTGGGGTCTGGTCCTTCTTTGAGAAAAGCATATAAGCATACATATTTTCAGGCCCCAAAGACACCCTAAGATGTCTTGGGCTGGTAATTTACTTAATGACACCCAGGGACCTAGAAGAATTAATGTACATTTAAATGATGAGCTTTTATGGTTTTCCCAAAGGTCATAATGTATTTGGCAGTTGAGCACCGTGATGTTGGAAACAAAGGCAATCATTTCAAGAACATCTCATTTGTATCAATGAAAAATTTTCTCTCAACTTTAATATGTTTCTTTTTGTTTAAAGGTATCTCTTATTAAAAAGGCTAGAAATCGCTTTTTTTTTCTCTGAAGGTCAAAAGTAAATGTATCTTGTTGGGACATTTTATCCCACCCTGGGTATTAGAAAAGTCATTATATATATATAAAAAATATATAATTATATATGTAATTTTATAAATTTTTAAATTGTAATATTTATTACATTTAAATTATTTATAAAATTCATAAAATTTTACATTTATAAAATTATAAATATAAATTATATATCATATATTAAACATACATAATATATTAAACATTTATTATATATAATATATTAAATATAAATATCCCCAGACTCTAAGTCAATAACTTCTGTTTCCTCTAACCAATTGATTTTTTTAATTATTAATATCATTTTTATCCAACCTGGTTGGTATCCCTAAGATATTAAACTTTTACTAAGAAAACAGGGTGGATGGTAAGAACACGTAAAATCTTGCTGACTTTCAGTTTGACATTCTTTCATTAAAGATTGTTTGGTTTTACCGAGCTCTTCCACCTCGTGCCTGGGAACAGTCTCAAGCAATGGTTCACTCAACAAGAGGAGAGATGCTCTTTAGTGGGTGGAGCCCACAGCAGTGCCTAGACTCTCACTGATGAAGAGTCAAAACCTTTTTTTTTTTTTGAGACCGAGTTTCACTCTTGTTGCCAGGCTGGAGCACAATGATGCGATCTGGGCTCACTGCAACCTCCGCCTCCCGGGTTCAAGCGATTCTCCTGCCTCAGCCTCCTGAGTAGCTGGGATTACAGGCATGCACCACCACACCTGGCTAATTTTGTATTTTTAGTAGAGACAGGGTTTATCCATGTTGGTCAGGCGGGTCTCAAACTCCTGGCCTCAGGTGATCCGCCTGCCTTGGCCTCCCAAAGTGCTGGGATTACAGGTGTGAGTCACCGTGCCTGGCCTAAAACTTTTCTTTAAATCAAAAAATAGGCCTGTAATCCCAGCACTTTGGGAGGCCCATACAGGAGGATCACTTGAGGTCAGGAGTTCCAGACCAGCCTGGCCAACATGGTGAAACCCCATCTCTACTAAAAATAGAAAAAAAATTAGCTGGGCATGGTGGTGCATGCCTGTAATCCCAGCATCTCGGGAGGCCAAAGCAGAGGAATTGCTTGAACCCATTAGGCAGAGGTTGCAGTGAGCTGATATTGTGCCACTGCACTCCAGCCTGGGCGATAGAGCAAGAATCTGTCTGAAAAAAAAAATCAATTAATTAATTAATTAATAGTCTTACAACTTTGGGGACAAAGTTTGAGGCCTTGTTGGTCAGAGTAATTAAGTGGAGGTCGAACCAGGAATGTGGCCTCCTTGATCCACACAGCTGCAGAAGACTCTGGGAAGAAAGGCTCCTCACTTCCTGTAACTGTGGGTTGCTCCATTGGGACTTCCTGTCACAGGCTGTCCTGAAGGCTCCAAACATTCCCCCCTCCAACTTCTCCCTCCTACCAGTTTCCATCATCTTTAAACAAAAGAATACGGGAAAGTGAGCTCATTCAACTTTGATGGCAAAAAGATATTTTACAGCGGACAAACTTTTTAAATGAATTCACATCTTGAAAAATAATTTACTAAGTAATTTTAGTTAGAGCTTAAAAAATACAATGAGCTAGGAATGGAAAAGAGAGAAAGACCTTTATAAAGCCAAGATAGAAGTTTTATTGGATTCCATTCCAAAAATAGAGTTCCTGTGTACAGCTCTATGGATATGATTCAACTTACTGTGACAATGTAGGGCAAAACCAGTTAGTTTTATGTACAAACAATATTTTCCTTTTAAACTTGTCCTGATATTTCAAAAGAGGAAATTATTTTGGCATTGTGAAAGTTTGCTTTTCTGATTCCTTTGAGAATAATTTAATAGTTTCATGGTACTTTATATTTTTTAATTTTAGTGTCATCAGTGTTCATTTAATAGTACATAGAACATGTGTTGTGCTTGTTAAATAAATAAATGATCTAAGGGCCTAGAATGACAATTCCATAGCAAATTGCAATGACATAAATAAAATGCATGTGCAATTTTGTAGGCAGAACCCTTCCCACTTCCAAGTAAAGTACAAAGAAAAATTTAATGTTTTATATTGATCATATGAACCAAAAGGAAGTGTTCTGGCCCCAAAGCTCAAAGCTGTTGATGATAATGCTTTAAATTTGTGTGCATTTCACCAGTTTTAAAACAGTTTCTTCACATATGTTATCTCATTTGATTTTCTCAGCAATTCATCATGTAGGCCTGGCAAACATTATGTGGTGAATATGGAAGTCACAATTCAGGAGTGGAAAATGGAATTTGTCTATAGTTTACATTAATTTCTGACTCTTGGTGGGTGGGAGTAGTTAACTTTCAGGGCTCCACCAGCACATAATTTCCAGAAAGCACCTCTTCCAGATAGTAGAATCACAAAACACACCTTGGGTGGACAAATTACAAAGCCTCTTCCTCTAGGTGCAGTGCTTGGGCTGCAGAGAACACTGGATTTTTACCCACCCTCTACCCCCATCCCTTGGCCAGGCACTTTTGTGTAGGACACAACCAACACAACACAGGGTGATGTCAGTCATCCTGACAACGTTCATCTTCCTTGAGCTTTTCCCCTATCCTGCCAGTGTAGGTGCCAGAGTTCTTGGACACTGAACTCTGTTCCCGGAAGTTCCCAGACCTCAAGAAGGGGTGGTGGGAGAGCAGAAGAACAGCTTCTGCTTGTTCATACACGTCACCATGGTGACGTCCATCATGCTTGTCTGTGTAATGCCTGCAGGCCTGGTGCCTCTCTGCTGTTTCCACGCCTCATGTGCGCCAGTGAAATGTTTGCTCAGAAGCATGTGGTCCCTTCCCCAGATGCACTATGCAGCCATTTTCCCTTGGCCTTCTGGAAAGGGCTGCACTTGTGCCCTCTGCTCCTGGTTCTCACCCTCTTAGACCTCAACTCTGTTTCCACCTCTCACTCTCACTTGCTTTCTCTAACAGCAGAAATTCCTGATGTCATTTCATTTTGCCAGGCCCCTGCTCAAGAGACTTCAAAGACTTTCCATTACCTGAAGGCTGACATTCAAGACTCTCCTCCAGTGTGCCTTCAATTAAATTAAACAAAAGCATATTAAGTACCAACCACATGCAAACCAATTTAGTCATTAACTTCCTTTCTCAAGCCCTCTGTCACAGGCGGCCTGGAAGAGTCAATGCTCTCTAAACAAGCATCGTCATTTCCATCCCCTTGTCTTGTTCTCTCCTTTTCCTCATTCATCCTATGCATTTTACCTACTTTACTCTAGTGTTCCCTTCAGGACCCCGCTGAAGTCCTAGCTTTTCCTGGATGCCGTCCTGCACAATAACTTAGGAAGATTCATTCCTCTCTGTAATTCATAACACTTATTGTCGGGCACCTCTCAACCAGCAATTAGAATTGGACGGCCTTGTTGCTTCTTTTTTTATCTTATTTATTTAGTTTTTTTTGAGACGGAGTCTCACTCTGTTGCCTAGGCTGCAGTGCAGTGGCACAATCTCGGCTCACCATAACCTCCGCCTCCCGGGTTCAAGCGATTTTCCTGCCTCAGCCTCCTGAGTAGCTGGGACTACAAGTGCGTGCCACCACGCTCGGCTAATTTTTGTACTTTTAGTAAAGATGGGGTTTCACTGTGTTGGTCAGGCTGGTCTTGAACTCCCGACCTCGTGATCCTCTTGCCTCGGCCTCCCAAAGTGCTGGGATTACAGGCGTGAACCACTGCACCCGGCCTGCTGCTTCTTTTTTTTTTTTCGAGACGGAGTCTTGCTCTGTCACCAGGCTGGAGTGCAATGGCGCGATCTGGGCTCACTGCAACCTCCGCCTCCCGGGTTCAAGCGATTCTCCTGTCTCAGCCTCCTGAGTAGCTGGGAATACAGGCGCCCGCCACCATACCCAGCTAATTTTTGTCTTTTTACCAGAGACAGAGTTTCACCATGTTGGCCATCTCGATCTCTTGACCTTGTGATCCGCCCGCCTCGGCCTCCCAAAGTGCTGGGATTACAGGCATGAGCCACCAGGCCCGGCCGCCGGCCTGCTTCCTTTTTTAAATAGTGTAATTGAACTCTCGTTCTAAGTTCCATATAAGCATGTCCTATCTTATCTTTACACTTGCCTCAGAAAACCTTCAAATATGTTTGATGTTGAAGAAAGAAAACTAATAAACAAATGAAAGATTATAACTTAACTGCTCTGAAAATGTTCACTTGCAATTTGAAGATCATTAGGAAGCTTCCTTGGATTGAACTTGTTGCTTGTCCTTGGAACTGTGTAGTCAGATTTCCATTGAGGAGCAAATCCCCCAAATATTTGGGGGAACTTAGTCTGTTACACCTCCAGTTCCTTCTATATATTTATTACAATCACTTTCTTCTGTAGATGGAGCAATGACTTCATAGAGCCTTAAACAAATATTAGCCATTGCTCTAAACAGGTGTTAATAACATGGGATGCCTAGCAGGTTAGTATCTGTCCAAGCAAATGGAACGTATGTGATTGCAAAATTTCTTGTTGAAATAAAAGATATTCAGATTCCATGGTTACTATTTAATTCTGCTGCATAGCAAGTGGATATCTTTAGAAAAGTAAGTTGATTGCCAAGTATAATTATACCTAATAGTAGTCAAATTGCCTGAGAAAACCTCATAAAACTCTGGAGAGTTAATCCTGAATATAGCAGACAATTCAAGTTAGACTTCTATTGTATCAGTGATCAAACTAGCTTTATGGCATAATTCTCAAAATACATAAAATAGGCCTCTGACATTTAGTAAAACTGATGACTTTAAAGACTATGATCATACAATGATTAAGTGCAAGGTGGGTGTGTAAGGTTTGCTTTTTTCATGTGGCATTTGAATAGGAATGAAAATCCTTTCCTAGGCCTGCTGGCGTTGAGTATATATGGACTTGGTTTTGAGTACAGAAAAATCTAGGTCATGAATTAGGCCTGAAATAATTTTTCTAAAATAGAGAGTATTTTGCTTTCCTGCTTTCAAATAATTTTGTTCAACAAGACTAAGCTACATGCTAAAAATTAATGTTATAATCTTTCACAATGTGAACTAATCTCAGCATCTCTCGTGCTTTCTGGAATTGGGTCAAGATTTACCTTGAGGCCTTTTTATGTCCTTCTGCCTCTGGATAGCAGCTTAGAGCCTGAGGCTACTCCGGCCTTATTAGCAGCATGAAATGGGGCAGACAGCAGAAAGTCTTTCCCCCAGGATCAGTGGTCACCTGTGGCTGTTTGTTTGCATGACTAGTGAATTCTAACTTTAGAATTATCCACCTGTCTTACCTCCCGTATCTACATACTGTGCCTGGAAACACCAACCCTCCTGCCTTAGTTAAAAGCCCTCAATATTTTTCTTTTCTCTAGATCTATAGAAGCATCAAGGAACACTCTCCATCAACAATATAAACTACACTCCTGGTCAGACCTTGACTTAAGCCTTTCCTTCCCATTCAATGCCTGCCCTGGTGTGACATTTATGGGACCCTCTACTGTGCATATCTTGCCTCCTAGTGAATTTGGAACACACAACTATTAAGAGCTGTTGTAGAATCATTCTTATCCTATGAGGTCAGGACTGGGAGTTGGTAGGTAAATTACAAAGTTAGGTCAGGCACGGTGGCTCTGCCTGCAATCCCAACACTTTGGGAGGCCGAGGTGGGCGGATCACAAGGTCAAGAGATAGAGACCATTCTGGCTAACATGATGAAACCCTGTATCTACTAAAACACACAAAAATTAGCCGGGCGTGGTGGTGGGCGCCTGTAGTCCCAGCTACTCGGGAGGCTGAGGCAGGAGAATGGCGTGAACCCGAGAGGTGGAGCTTGCAGTGAGCCGAGATCGCGCCACTGGACTCTAGCCTGGGCGACGGAGCGAGGCTCCGTCTCAAAAAAAAAAAAAAAAAAAAAAATTTCTTAAGAGTGAAGTGTGTAGTATAATGATAATAATATACGGCTATCAATGATTGAGCTATTATGATGTGCCTGGCACTGTTCCAAGTACTTTACAGGATTATCCTCCCATGAACACTAATTTCCACTGGGCCCCTTACTGCTGCCCAGCCACCTTACTATATTTTCCCCGTTTATTCCTATTTCCTAGAAAACTGTTTCATAACTTTATACCTCTCCTCAATCTCCCTACCCCCCAAGTCCTTATGCTGATGATGAACTTGCTTCCTATTTCACTGAGGAAAACACAGCTATGAGAAGAGCTCCTGTCACCTGGTGTGCATACCTACCTGTACCCGTACCTCTGTTCTCTGCCTTCCTTCTTGCTTCCCTGAACCAACTGCCTGCATCCCTGTCTGTGGCCAGCTCCTCTACCTGGATGGATAGATAACTTAGTAGGATAACACACTTATCCCATCCTTCCCTGCCACATACTGAAAGACTGACCTCCTTCAATTTTTTCCTCTCCTCAGAGCATCATCATTTTTTCCCCTTTCTTCTTACCGTTTCCATCAACATACACATCTGCTATACTTTTTACTACATCAAAAAATTTTTAAAAACCTAAAAAACATTTTTTGGACCCCATATCCCATACCAATTATTTTCCCAATTCTTGGCTCTTCTTGATGGAGTTGTTCACACTCTCCAGTTTCTTTCCTTTCCTTCCTTTCTCTCTCAAACCCTCTGTAATTGGGCTTTCGCTCCCACTACTCCACCATAACCTTTATTTTCAAGGTAGCCAATAAACTTTGCATGACTAAATCCAGCTGTCAATTCTCTGTCCTCGTCTTGTTTGACTTACCAGCGATATTTAACAATGCTAGTCATTCGTTCCTCCTTAAAACACATTAATCTCTTTGTGTCTAGAACTGTCTTCAGTTTTGCTCCTTCATCACCGTCTGTTCTTTCTTAGGCTCCCTTGCCAGTTGCTCCTTCTCTCTCTAATCCTTAGACGTTAGAGGACCTCAGTCTGCATCACTTCTCTGTCCATAATCCCTGGATGATTTCATAGATTTAAATATATGTTTAAACTGATGGTGCCTTCATTTATATCTCCAGTTTTGATTCCTTCCTTGAATTCTAGACAAATGTCTATTCAATATCTCCATTTGCATGACAATAAGCATCTCAAGCTCAATACGGCCAGTTCTGCTGTAACATTTTAAAACTGTTAATTTCTTCCAACGCGATTGATACACTAGGGTATAATTTGAGCGTTAACACCAATTTTACCTTTGCTCATGTGCAATTTTGTCTGTGAGAAATGCTAGGTGAATGCAGAAAACTGCATCCAGCTGAGCCACATAGGAATACACAAAACGCACACATGCATGCACCATCCATCAGCCACCTCACCTCGAAGTGTGTTATCCTACTAAGTTATGTCTGGCTATTCTTTTGCCTTCATGAACTTTTCTACGTAAAAACAAAAACAAAAAAACTCTCATTCTATATCCCAAACATAGATCTAAGTGTCCTGGCTCAAAAACACCAAGCAGTGCATACAAAAGGAGAATTTTTTTTTTTTTGAGGTGGTGTCTCACTCTGTCATCCAGGCTGGAGTGCAATGGCACGATCTCAGTTCACTGCAGCCTCTTTCTCCCAAACTCCCAGGTTCAAGCGATTCTCCTGCCTCAGCCTCCTGAGTAGCTGCGATTACAGGCATGCACCACCATGCCTGGCTAATTTTTGTATTTTTAGTGGAGACAGGGTTTCACCATGTTGGCCAGGCTGGTCTCAAACTCCTGACCTCAAGTGATCTGCCCACCTCAGCCTCCCTAAGTGCTGGGATTACAGGCGTGAGCCACCGCACCCAGCCTGGAGAAATATTTAAGTATCGAGGAGATGCTTGAAATAACAATGTGGTGTTTAAAAAAAAATTGGGAGGATATAAGCAATCTTCATTTTGCACAGCACCGCATTCATTGAAACCCATGCAGATTGGAAGGAATGATGTGCTCCCTTTCTAGTTGACAAATCTTAGCATGAACAAAGTTCTGATACATGTTTCTGTTAACACAGCGTCATGCAGAACAGTCTCATGCAGGATTGGCTGTATGTGATATCTCCTGAGCAATAGGCATAAGGGAATTTACAGTGTGGACAATGACAGACAATGCCACAAAAATGAAATTTTAAAAAATCCATGCTTAGGACAACTTTGACAGTAAGAACAAAGACTAGAAATACAAAATAAATGGAAAGATAATTGAATGTATAGATTAAAGACCAAATAGTAAAAAGTACAGGAAAAATCTTTCTAATGAGAAGGCACTATCTATACACAAAAGACTCAAAAGGAAATCTCCAATCCTCAAATCCTGCAGAAGTGACTTTTCATGCTATTGATGCCTCGTTGCAAGATTTCAGACATTGCTACAGTTTCCAAAGCCTCCAGCTATCAGGCATATGAGGAATTTGCAGAAAAATTTCCAGCAATGCAGAAGTTAAAGTAGATAGTTATACTTTGGACCAAATTTGCAATTTTGATGAAACAGGTAACTATTATAAATGCATACATTTGAGGACCTACATCTCAAAGGAAGAGCAACTTGTACCAGGATTCAAGCCTGAGAGAGCTCATTTAACTGTGATGTTCAATGCCAATTTGAACAAAGGACTGTGAAGCCACACCCATCCACATCTGGTGTTACTGAAAAAAAACTTCCTATTATTTTACAGATAACCCTATTTTACCACTTCCCAATAACATCCCTGCAGCCTACTTCCACACACAAACTTCAGGTCTTTATAAGGTGACGTACCTCACTCACTGATGGTAGTATTTATGCATATCTTTACCATTTAGTATGTGTAAAACTGTATTTCTATTTGCATTAGGTTTCTTTCTTTTTTAAATGTGTCACTGAGGACATCCTTGAGTATTATGCCCTCAATGCCATTTTTTTCCCTCATAAGCCTGGTGATTTTTATTGTGTAATTTTGTGGTAATATTTAGGAGCACATATTATAGCAGAACTGACTGTATATCCAAAACTATATTCCTAGTCTTTTCCCTAAAACTTTCCTCAGCTGAGCTAACATAACTCCAAACAGTTGCTCAGACCAAAAACTTTAAGGTTATCTTTGAGTTGTATTTTTCTCTTAAACCTATATCCATTCCAGCAGCAAATCCTACAGGCTCTATTTTTAAAATATATGCAGAATCTGGCCTTTTTTCCTCACTCCCTCTACAACATCCCCCTAGCCACCATGAACTCTCTTGTGAACATCTCACTGGCCTTCTATAGTCTCCTCGCTTTACCCTTCAGCTATATCTGATCTGGTGATGTTGTTAACACCTGGCATACACTCAATCATGTGCTTAACACCTTCCAGTGTCTTCCATGTCACCCAAGATCAAGCCCAGAGTCCTTTTAGTGCTATAAGGTCTGACAGGATCTGAGTCTCCCACTTTAGTGCCTTCCATCCCTCACCTGCTGCTTTCTTCTGCTCCCACCCCACTGGCCCTCTTGGTATTTTCTGAACATGCCAGGCTCAGTGCTGCCCCAGAGCCACTGCACTGCTATTCCTTCTCACCGGTGTGGTCATGCCCAGGGATCAGCATAGTCCATTCACCTCCTCCAACTTTTGCCCAAACACCAGCTTGTCAGTAAAGCCTTCTCTGACTACCCTATTTAGAATCACGACCCTAGTTCCCCAAGTCACAGTCCTTTCTATTTCCAGTATTACTTTATTCTTCTTTATAATGTGTATCACCACTAAACATATTATATATAGTATTTTATGTATTTGTTACTTTGTTTTCTGTCAACTGGTGGCAGTTTTAAAACATGACTGCAGATTCTTTGACAATTCTTTCATAGAGAGGTAGTTTCTATGGCCCCTTTGCTTGAATCTTGGCAGCATGGTAGGAATGACAATATGTGACTTCCGAAGCAATGCCATAAGGGGCCATGCGGTGTCTGCCTTGTGCACAGAAACATTTGTTCATAGATCCTGACTACGCTGAGGCAGCCATGCTGTGAGGAAGCCCTAGTCAAATGGAGAGGTCATATGTGGATACCCAGTCATAGTATCAGTCAGGACTAGTCTTAGTCATGCTGGATCAGGTGCTCAAAATCTAGTGGAAAGATGGATGTATAAGTAAACAATTACAATTCAAGTGATAGATGCTACAGTGAGATGTTTCCAGAAAGCTGTGGGAAATGATGGGAGAGTGTAATTAATTTTCAAAGAGGACTGTGAGGTGTTAGAAAGTAAAAACACCTCCAAATAAGGAAGAGGAACAGGCTATGACCTAAGGCTTGCTTGGACCAGTATAAGCATGCCAGGGCAAATATTTAGGCAAACTTGTGGGAGTTAAGAACACAAAGTATATTGATTTCTTTATTACGGCTAGCAGATATTTTAGAATGTTAGCACAGGTCTTTGAATAAATTTTGCTTCTAAGAGAAGTTATATTTGTTCTTAATTAGATGGGGAGGAAAGTCTCTTTGAAGAGGAACCTCTACCTCACTTTTTACAGAGGCTCAGAGATGAGGTGACATTTGAGCTGCCTTGAAGGATAAGCAGGAATTTGCCAGGCAATAGATAAAGGAAAAAGAACTAGACTCTTGGCCTGCTCTTCTTTCCAACACTCAGATCGTTTTGAGGGCAGAGAAGGTCCATCCTTCTGATAACTGGAATCAACAGCTGACCAGAAGCATAAGCTGAGATGTGTAGTGAATATTGGTACTACAGGAATAAAACCACCAGGCTTAAGCAAGACTGTAGATGGAGACCAGCATGGCATTGCCCTTTTCTGGGCCTGTTTTCTCATCTGTAAAAGACAGAGGTTAAGTAAGAGATGTAGAGTAGGTTATTCTCACTCTTCAATTCTGTGATGCTAGGACTTTCCTAAATGTGATTCTCTGAAGGTTAAATAGTCTCCACTCCCTCAACTATTCCTCATACGATGTTTTCCAAGATTATGTACCACACATGTGCCTTCCGTTGCGTGGATTCTACTTTGTCAACGTCCACTTCAAAACATAGCATACAGCACTGTGATGCCCAGAATGAATGTAATACTCCAGACATGCACCCGCCAGAGGGCAGACGCTGAGGCAATATCCTTTACCTAGATATTGTACTTCAATTGGTGCAGCACAAAGCTTCATGAGTTGTTTTCCAGTCACACCATAGGTTCAAATCCTTGTTTGCATGAACTCTTAATCTATCCATGTATTGTTAATTAATCTATCCTATGTATTGTTGATACAGGAGTTAAGAAAGAATTACTTCGGCAGATAGCAAAGGCATGTGAGTCCTCAGTAAGGCTTTTCTTTTTAATGAAATGCAGCCCCAAATCATTTCTAACAGAACAGCCTGCAAGCTGTGAGCTTGCATGGACGAATGCTGGCAGGAACTAAGGACTAGACATTTTCTTTTTTTTATTTTTGGAGACGGAATCTCGCTCTGTCACCCAGGCTGGAATGCAGTGGCGCGATCTCGGCTCACTGCAAGCTCCGCTTCCTGGGTTCACGCCATTCTCCTGCCTCAGCCTCCTGAGTAGCTGTGACTACAGGCACCCGCCACCACGCCCAACTAATTTTTTTTTTTCGTATTTTTAGTAGAGACAAGGTTTCACCTTGTTAGCCAGGATGGTCTGGATCTCCTGGCCTTATGATCCGCCCACCTTGGCCTCCCAAAGTGCTGGGATTACAGGCGTGAACCACCGCGCCCGGCCAGGACCAGACATTTTCAAGATGGCGGCTCCAACTTCCCTTCTCTGCCCAGCCCGGTGTGCTGTAAGGAGCAGACAAGATGGCACTGATCAACTTGCATAGGAAGATTAGGGTGGGGCAACTAGCCTTCCCCACGTGCTATGTAAACATCATACCTAATCAAACTAATCTATGAGTCCTATGAAAATCGGACATCCCCTCCTCAAACTGGACTATGAAACTCGGCATATTCGCCATCAGCAGGCCCCTTCCACTTGGAGACCTCTCTTGGGCACCCCGCTTTCTCAGCATGAGGAAGCTTTCTCTCTCTCTCTTCTTCTTTGTCTATTAAACTTTCTGCTTCTAAACCCACTCCTTGTGTGTCCGTGTCCTAAATGTTCCTGGCACGCGAAGACAAAGCCCAAGGTATATGCCCCAAAGCCGCTTCATTGTAAGTTTATGCAATTGATTGAACCTAAATGGAAGACCTGATACTTGTTCATGTAAAATTTATCTTAATATTCACAGAAGTATCTAGCATAGTCAATAAGTATTTGTTGAATTGAATAGATTTTCATTTTGCTTTGGGCTGTCAATACAACTTTAGAAAAGCTTTCTGAATTTTTATTAATTTAATATTTTATAATACTTAAATCTTTCTACTCTAAAAAGTGATTTGAGATAAGAACCTTGATTCAGCATTCCCTCTCAGCTGTGTGATTTCCACAAATCAGACAGATATCCTATTTCTGTACCCATAAGGAATGTGACCTAGAAAAGGCATTGACCTGGGGTTTGCCAGCAGCTTTCTCCATTAATAAGTTATGTCCTGCTAATAACAGTGTTAAATGTAAAGGTCACAAAGCACACTAAAATCGAAAAACAGAATCTTCAATGTGCAGATTTTCAAACATTACAAATAATAACATGGTCATTTCATTGAAAGATTCACCAGTGCAAATCCTACATGGAATAGGAGATGTAAAATTCCCTGAGCCACTCGGAAAGTGTGACCACGCTGACAGGCTTGAATCTCAAATTTTAATTAAGGCCATCTTGCTTTTTGTGAAGAATTTTAAAAGCTGTTCTAAATTGGATTGTTCAGGGTGGTTTCCATGCACTCACAAGGATAACACCGGCAGCTGAATAGAAAACTCTAAGAACCAGGAGGCTCATACACTGCACTGATACCGATTCTCCTTTTTTTACCCCAGAAGCCACGCCCAGCCTTCAAGCATCTGTCCGTACATCATTACACAGCGCCTTCCCTTCCCCCTTAGCAGATGGAAGGTTATAAAGAGGTGGTGCCAAGAGGGACAAAAGATTCTCATAATTGTATTTTCCAGCAATTTTTTTCTTTTAATTCTGTGCTCTTCAAAAACTACAGGAGTGACTGCATGTAAATAGACCTCTCTAATGGATGGCTGATTGCCATTGACTCTTTGCAAATTTAATCCATTAAGTGCCTCCTATAGAAAGAGAATACAATGCCCTACAATGCAGAGGGTCAACCTTAGAAAATAAAACACAACCTGAATGGGGCAGTGCAAGAAGAGAAATCCACACAGCCTCTGATGGTAAAAAGCTCTTTGTTGTTTACTTATTTTATTATTTCAGAAGGAAAGCTAAATCAGGAGTCTGATGCTTGTGCTAATCTTTTGTTTCCTTTTTTCCCCTCCGTCAGGAAGGAAGCCATTCAGGCGACAAGCAGGCTCTTATCTCGGGCTTCTTATCATTAACTAGAGGAGCCTGTGCTGGAAATGAAATTCAGAGGCACGGCCAAGAAAGGCTGTTTCCCTAATTGAGCGGCTGCCTTTTGAAATCTTGTCTCCCCAGCGGAGCCTGGAGCTGGCTAGGTCTCCCTGGCCAAGATCACTCATTGTGTAATCTCTCACACACCAGGAGCAGATGCTCCTCGACTGGAGCTTTTATGAAAGGCCTTTAATAAGGCTTCTCAACCTGCCACACGTTGGGCAGCCAGAGGGAGGGGCAGGTTTCAGAAAAGCCTCTGATCAAGGAGTTCAAGACTCTAGACGCGTTTGGGCTTTGCTGTCAGATGTACTTCAGTCAAGATTCTGCAGTTTGGGGGAATTCTCAGCACCCTGAGGGGACTTCCCATTTCATCCCCTCCCTTGCTTTCCCCTGCCTTGCCTTCACAGGGTTGTGGTCAAGTTTAAATGGCATTGTGTATAGAAAGGACTTGACGCAGATTAAGGGTGTAGTAAATAATATTACAGTAAATGTATTCTGTTGACTTACTGGGGTCCTATCATTCTCCATCATCCATTGCTGGTCTCTATCCCTTGGCTAACATTCTCCCTGCTTCCCTGGTGAATCTGATACTCAATCTTGGCTCTACGAGTGCTCAGTTTTAAGAACAAGGACTCTGAGCCCTGGGTATGGAAATTGCCTTTCTTTCCCTGGGCAGATAGACCCTGGGTAGGGAAGAAGGTAGGATTTGGGTATTTCAGGAAATTACCAGTGCCTGGCACTCCCAGACTGACATCTCAGGGAGAAACGAGGCACACAAACATGGCCTTACATGATAGAGGCCCCCACCACCTCTCAAACTCTATCTCCCACCCTTTTCCTACTGGCTTACTACTCTCCAATCACATTGTCCTATTTGCTCTTCTCTAGATCCTCTGTGAATGTTCCTGCCTCAAGGCCTTCGCCTGTGCTGTTTCCCCTGCCTGGAAAGTCCTTTCTCCATACTCTCACCTGGCTGGCTGCTTGTTCTCATACAGTCTCTGCTCTCATATCAGCAAAGCCTTCCTTGGACACTATGTAAAGTAGCCCTCTTCTTCCATGTAATCTCAGTCACCCTGCTTTACATTCTACAGAGCACCTATTACTATCCAAAATTATGCTACTTATTAATTTGCTTGTGTGTAGAATAATTAGGGCAAAGTCTCTGTCTTGTTCTTTGCTAATGCCCAGTACAATGCCTGAAACATAATACACATTCAATAAATATTGTTTGGATATTTAAAGAAAATGACAGAACAACCACCAAAAAACATGTAAGCAATATGAGCAATTAGATAAAAATACAAGGACTAGGGAGGCTTGGGGAAAATGATGGGTTTGTGCTGATAAGAATAATCAAAAGGGTAATCCGGAAATAAAAGATGTCAAAGGAAAGACATGTAGACTAGAATGACTAAGGCAAGTTTAGGTGACAGTATGAAGATTGACCTGGCTAGAGCACAACTGCTCTTTTGAAAAAGAAAAAAAGATTCAGGGACGGTGATGGTGGTGGTTGTTGTTGTGGTGAACTCAGGACTGCCATGTGTATATGTTGTGTGTTGTTGCTTCTTGCTACACAAAAAGGATAACATAGAAAGTGGTGTTATTTACATTGGAAAGTCTTCAGCCATTGTTTCTTTTTCTTTTTTTTATTGAAACGGGATCTCACTCTGTCACCCAGGCTGGAATGCAGTGTTAATCATAGCTCACTGCAGCCTCTAACTCCTGGGATCAAACAATCCTCCTGTCTCAGCCTCCTGAGTAGCTGGGACTACAGTCATGTACCTCCATGCCTGGCTAATTTGGGTATGTTTTGTAGAGATGGGACCTTGCTATGTTGCCCAGGCTGATCTTGAACTCATTGCCTCAAGTGATCCTCCCACCTCAACCTCCTAAAGTGTTGAGATTACAAGCATGAACCACTGTGCCCAGCCTCATTATTTCTTAGAATATAATTTTCTGTTCTTGTCTCTTTCTTCTTTTTCTGGCACACCCATTATACATATGTTGGTGTTCTGTTCATTTCTCTTTATTCAATCTCTGTTCTTCATATTACACAGTCTCTATCCATCTAGTGTCATGATTATTTCTTCTACTAGCTCAAATCTACTGCTAACCCTCTCTCGTCAATATTTTGTTTTAGTTATTGTACTTTTCAACTCCAGAATTTTCATTTAGTTCTTTTTTTATAATTTCTATCTCTTTATTGATATTCTCGATTTGATGAGACATTGTCATCATACCTTCCTTCACTTCTTTAAGCATGGCTTCCTTTGGTTCTTTGAACGTCTTTATAATGGTTGCTTTGAAGTCTTCATCTGTTAAGTCCAACATCTGGGCCCTATCACAGGCAGTTCCTGTTGCCTGCTTTTTTTTTTTCCTTTGTATGAGTCACTCTTTCCTCTTTCTTTGTCTATCATGTAATTTTTTGCTGAAAATTATTTTAGGTAATATACTGTAACAATTCTGGGCATTGATTCCCCTTACTCATCTTTGGAGCTT
Organism: Pan troglodytes; assembly: GCF_028858775.2. Classification (NCBI taxonomy): domain Eukaryota; kingdom Metazoa; phylum Chordata; class Mammalia; order Primates; family Hominidae; genus Pan; species Pan troglodytes. The sequence continues at coordinate 93,547,337 of NC_072411.2, forward strand.
GCTTTTGTTGTTTGCTTGTTTGTTTTATGACTTGGCTAGACTGTTTTAGTGTAGTCTATTTCCCCCAGAGTGTGAAGCCTTTGGTGATGTTCCTCAGATGGTGCAGGCTTGGATGTGTACACAATCACCTTGGGATGACAGTGGTTCTAGCAGGACTCTCTTTGTCTCTTTTCCTGATCTTTCTGTTAACCTGTCTACCTCAATTGGCATCACACTCAACTGTTAGGTTACATTAATTACTGGCTGACTGTGCTATTGTTTTATGACAATCTTTTGGAGCATAAATTGCTCAGCAGTCTGATTCAATTAAATTCAGGCCCTTTGGCAGGGATAGTTTTAAGTTTTTTTAAATAATCCCAAGAAGGCTCTCTTTAGCTGTCTCTTTCCTTGGTGAGCTAGGTGGTCTATTGTTTAGCTTGTTGCTCTATATTGAAAAGAGCTATTGTTTTCAAGAGCACCCTAAGCCTTGAACTTGCCTATATTTTGTTTCATTTAAAGTCCAGTTCTTTGGGAAGAGCTATAGGGTCCCATTTTCTTATGGACTTCCTCTTTCCCTGGTCAAAATCTCTAAGCAAATATTCTGGGTGCTTGGTGGGGCAACAGCCTCTGATCTTCCTGGCTTGCATGTTCCAGGATAGAACACCCATATTCCCTATGAGTGAGCTGAATTGAGAGTAATCAGGTCGCAGTATTCCTGGCCTTCCATGCTTTAGATAGAGCCTCTGTCCTGTGAGTGAGTGACAGAAAACAGTCCCCAGTGTCTCAACTGCACTCATCAGGAATTTAGTTTCTTTAATCCGGGGTAAGAAGAGATAAGAAATGCTGGTGGCCTTTCTCTCCTGGTGAGATATGGCAGCCCTGATGGGGAGCCGAGGGGAGAGGGAGCTCCATCTTCTTGGCCACACCTTCCAGAGGAAAGCTTTCATCAAGTGAGCTACAAGAGGAAAGATGGGGAGAGGGAGTATAATGCTGGTTGTGAGAGGGAGTTGGCTATGCTTCAAATTGAGGGAAAAGAGAGAAAGGAACCAGTTAGGCAGATACCTAGGACAAGTCCGTGGTAGAATTCCATTTTTTCTAATGAAAGAACAGCCTGAAAGATCAGGCTGCAAGCATAGATAAGGAGGCAAGGTCTACCATAAAGATGCCTTCTGTGTAACCAGCAAGGGTCACGTATACACGGTAGGCTTCAGTGAGTACATTCCTTTCCTTTTTTGGATATACTTAGATAAGGGAGTTTGCACAGGGGTGCAGGGAGGTTTGCTTGAAACATGACTAAGAGGAGTAACACAGAACCAGGCACATCTGCAATTGAGAATTCTACCCCCTTACACATGCACAGTAGTGGAGTGACCTAAGCTAAGAGTCTACATATGCACTAAAAGGACAGGGAGGAGCTTTCAGGAATTTGCGCCTGATGTAAATGAAACACTAGTCCTAACTGGTTTTTTGCACCTTATGTAAATGAAATATCTTGCCCTACAATCCTGTTTATAAAAGCCCTTGTATTTGACTGTAGAATAGCAATCCTCGTTTTGGTCCCCTCTTCGCTGCGGAGAGTTTTCTCCTTTTGCCTTGTTAAACTTTAGGTCCAACCTCACCCTTGTGTCCTCACTCCTTAATTTTCTTGGTCATGAGACAAAGAACTCTGGGTTCTACTTCAAACAACAAAACTGAAACATTATGGGGCACTGGCAGAGCTACTACAAAATGTCATAGAATCTCTATGTTCTTGAAATTAAATTTTAGTAGGTTTTCCTAAATATTTCTTCATTTGCTATAGCTTATAGGACAACTTCCAGAGACTTTAAATGTTGTCATTTTTAAATAGTTTCCTCCAATATTGCTTGTTTCTTTGGGGAGTGAGTCTATGGCACTCCTCATGCTGCCATACTGAAGTCATGGGCCACATTCACATTGTAGGCATAGTAGATTTGTATGTTGATAATTGTAAACGCTTTATGGTAGATGGCCTTAAGATGGCTTATTCTAACAAACACAGTATGTTCCAATAATTTTCCATCAAATGGAAGTCAAGTATCTTGAGGAAAGCTGTGTCTTTTTCTAATTTGCACAAAACCTCCCTTGGGTCAAGTCTTGGACCTGGTGGTGAAGGTTAGGGGGATGGGAATGTAACACTGGTTAGAGGTGGTGGTAGGCATGGCCATAGGTCAGTGGTAGGGCTGCTATGTTTGGTTGTGCAGTTGTGAAACTATAGGGTCATCATAGATTTATATTTATTATTACAATTATGCTGAATGTCTCCTGTTTACTCCTCCTGATCCACTTCTACACTTCTCTACCCTTCTTTGTTTCTCAAGAACTTGCCCTGTATGAACTGTCTCCATGGGCTATCTTACTCTCTGACTTCTGGTTGGATTCAGAGAAGATGAGAGGGCAAAAGAAATTTGAGGTGGGAGTATTTCTCCCCCTAATTCTCTCTTTGCTGGGTCACCATGGTTTGGCCACATGCCTCTACTTAACGTCATAGTTCTTGTCAAACAGCCCTTTTCTTACAGTTACCTTTCTCTGGATTGTGGTGACTGTGCCCTGCCCTTGAACCTTCATGCCTAGTGGGTGATAATGGTTTCCAACTGTTACAAGTCCTGAGGTACTACACTCCCCATTATTTCTTTCTCTAAATCCTGCCCATAGCTTTGTAAGTAGTTCTTTTATTAAACTGTCCTTAAATTACCCAGTTTAACATCGTCTGTTTCCTGATGAGACCCTGGCTGATAGCAACAATTCTGCTGCAGATGGCAGTCAAATATCTTGAGGACAAGGTGCCTTTTTCTGCCTTGCACTTGAACTAGCCATCCTGGGAGTGGTGGAGGGAGGTTGTAGAATAGTGGTGGTGATGGTTGGGGATGGTAGAGCTAATAAAATGGTTTTGAATGCCAGAATAAGACTAAGATGTACAATAGGCAAGACAGAGTGATGCACATGTGGACAACACTCTTTGAGAAAGATTACTCTGGCAGCTTTGTGAAAAACAGACTGGGTTAAGGATGGCTTACGAAAAAAAGGCCAACTGGGAAACTGCTGCTGTATCCTTAGAACAAAGAGTAAGGGCCTAAACTAGCAAAGGATCCCTGGGAGAGAAAGGAAGTATTGGAAAGACTCAGTACAAGGAAGAAGCATAACTTCCTGGCAGCTTATTTTGGGAATAGCAGGAAAGGCAAAGAACAAGAATAACACATTATGATAGTACATGTTGCCAAACTAGAGAGTGGAGGAAGATGATAGAAATACTAGTAAGGAGGATAATTAATTGCAGCTTATATTTATCAAATGTTTCCTGAATTATGACATCAGAGTTCTAAGAGCTTCACAAATATTAACTCACTTAATCTTCCCTTTGATTTTGTGACGTAGATCTCAACATTTTACCAATGAGGAAACAGGCACAAAAAGCTCCAGTTACTAACCTAGAGTCACCTGTGATGTAAGTTAGTGAGTAATGGAGCTGAGGTTCACTCCCCAGAGCCTGAACCCTTCTGCCTCTCAAGATATAAAAGATATGGCTCAAGGGCCAGTTGTCCCCAGATCAACTGTCCAAATTTATCTTTACTCCAGGTGCCCACCACTATGATCATAATTAACTTCTTGCTATTTCCACACTTACTACATCCTTTTCCTTCTCTTACTGAAATAGCCTCAGCTTGCTTGCCCACCTCATAGTAATAATAATGGCCAGCATTTATTGAGCATTAATTATGGGCTGTCACAGTTTTATGTGCTTGATGTATATTCACTAATTAATCTTCATGACAACATTATGAGATAGGTATTACTAGTAGTAATAGTAGTATTCTCATCCATTAGAAGGCAAGCTACAGGGAAAAGGAATATTTATCTGTTTTATTCACCATAATGCTGTGTGGTATATTGTAATGGTCAGCAAAGATTTTTCAAATGAATGAACTTCACAGATGAGGAAACTGAGGCACAGTTGGCCTAAAATGACACAATTAGTAAAGAGTAGGGCCCTGCTTGGGCCAGACTCTGGCTTCATAGCCTGTGTAGTATCACTAACTCATACCAACTCAGGCCTTAACACCAGCACAAATGTCACCTCTCCTGGGAAATTGGAAGGAAAATGGATACTCTGAGAAAACCTTCCCACTCCTCTCCATTTCCCTTGGGATGTCTTGGATGAAGACATCTTTAATATCTTGCTGTGTCTTTAAATCCCATACAGCACCCTTGTGGTTTTCCTCACTTCTCTTTGGCCCTCACTCTCATTCTTTTTGGTGCTTCTATCCTCTCAGGCACTAATTTTGGATTCCCAGGATCATGCTCCCACCCTCAGCCTTGCCCTTTATCTCCCTTGGCCAAATTTTAGTAATAACGCTGTCCATGCAGCCACTTCCCTCCATTCCCCGGGGCCCATTGTGCTTGCTCTGCAGAAGATACCACTTGGGTTTCCATTTCTATCCAATCCCCAAAGCTCTTTTTATAGTCTGCAAATTGTGTTGCTTCTTCTCAGGCTTTGAAATTAGGGAGTGTAGGCTGACCTGGTTGTAGTACTTTGAAAGTAGGGCTGGCACCACCTCCTTCTTGATTTATCATGTGGTAGCAGCAGGGAGGGGACCATCAGTGAATACTTATTAGACATCTAGTAGTACAGCAAGGAGCTAAGGTGAGCATACCTGTGGGGGTGAAGGACTGCCCTTAGAAGTTTGCTGATATTGCAAAGCCTTGTTGCTTTGAACCCATACCTTAACATTTAGCAAAGGGAAAATGCCAAAAGGACAAGTAGCCTCAGCAGACTTCCCAGATAAAAGTAGCTTGTATCAATGACTGTATTCTGTTCAGCACTGCATTCACTAGACTTAATGGCCCATGAGGAGCTGTGGATCCAACAACTGATAATAGTAGCTAAAATCAAAAATCTAGGTGTTTCCAATTGGAGAATTAGGAATTCATTTCTAGAGCCATGAGCTTATGAGGAAATACTATGTGATATTTCATAAACCACATATACTATTTTCTCTTTGGGAAGAAACCAGTTCCTAGGAAGCTAGGTATGGAAGGCAAATTGCCTTTCAAGGTCTCGTGTCAATTCCTGGCTTTAATGGGCTTGTGACTCATAACCACAGAGACTTCAGTCTAGGCCCAGGCAGCAGCTTGGAGCTGGGAATGGAGGTTATTACTGCAGATGACTAAACAGCATCCAGCTGAGGTAGCAGAATGTGGTGCTGCTAATGAGAAAAGATGACTACTGCCTTTTCTTTTCCACATACCAGAGGTTTTCTCTGGTGGAGTTTCATTTTCTGCATGAAATGGCAGACTCGCCTCCCCAGACATAAAGTTGCCACAGATGTAGAATTATATAATGTTCAAACTAGAAAGTTCCCTAGAAATCATCTCCTCCATCTTCTCAACTTGTATATAGGGAAACTGAGGCAGAGAGACCAGGTAACACTTGATTTTACATAATTTGCTAATTAAGGCCTGGATTGTGTTTCTGAATCCAGCGTTTTTGCCGTGGAAGCTACAAGAGTGTCTCCATGGGCCTTCTGGTAGTCTGAAGTAGCGTAATTGGAGAGGACAGAATATCATTTTGTGAATGACACTGTATTGACACTCCTTTTGAGGTTTGCCACATTCTGATAACCATAGCTACTGGGAAAGACAATGTCTTCATGCCATTTTGGATAAAAATAGGCGGTCAAAGACCAGTGAGCTGAGGAGCCTGTGGAGCTGTATAGAGCTTAGGCTTGACTGGTCATGTTGGTCAGAGGGGCTTCACACATATTTCATGTTTTCAGTCTGCCAAGTACTCTGTGTGGCAGATTGTGCTGTCAAAGTATCTAAGCTGGGGACTGTTTTCCAAAGTCCTTTTTCTTGCAGGAGTCAGGTTAGAGATGGCCAGAATGGAATTTGCATGAGATTTGAAAGGCAAAAGAGAGGCAGTGGCTGTTACTTTCTGAAAATCTTTTCAGGGTCATATGTGGTGACAGACAGACAAAACTTGTCCAAACTCCGCTCTGTGTCCAGTTCTTCCAGACTGCTGGCCCTGCTGAACAATAGCAGCTCCAAGCCCACTAGATATTGGGCTGTACCACTAGATATTGTAGGCCAGTATCTAGTGGCAGGCTGGGAGCTGCTGATACAATGATTTGTAACCTCACCATGAATCCCTGCTTCACTGTCCTACTTTAGTCACGAATGTAACTAACTCCTCTTTGTGACTGGTTCATGACTCCCTCATTCTCCAACTCATCCTTACACACCTGTACTTGCTCAGCTCCTCTCACAGGTGTGAAAAGTCTAATTCCTTTAAGAAGTCCTTTATCCTACAGCACCTTAAGTGACTCTGCTCACCTAAGTGACCCCTGATGATTCATGCTGGATCTCCAGGAATGGCGAGCCCGGGGCAGTCCAATTCACTTGCCTCTCCCTGCATTTGGCAATTCACACGAAACCGATGTGGCAAAGGAGGAACCAGGAAATGTTCTGTCTATGTGCAGGCAATATGTGTTGTCAGCACTTCCCTGGAAGATTCCTCAGTTGAACAAAGAATGTTTCCGACTCTGACAGCAAAGGGCAGTCAAGGGGGCTGGGGAAAACCTGAGAGCGGTGTATTCTAGCGGGCCTGCCCACCAGGACAATGCTTCTGTCATCCCAAAGCCTTTCCTAAGCCTTTGCAATGCATCTCCACCTGAAGTCCTCTTCCACTCCTCATCTCCCACAAAAGAACTGAGCTGTACCATAAGATTTTTGGTACCTTTCTGTCTAATTGATCTGCATAGCTGAAGACTGGCTTCCTTAATATATTTTACAGTTCCTATTTCCAGTCCCTTCTGGGACCAGATAAGTTGTGAAAATCAATCTTGAAAGGACTATGATTAACTGAACTTTTTTAACCCCTATAAAATATATGATTTGTAGCTTCTCACATTATTATTTCCCACCCCATCCCCCACCCCCACATCATTTAAAAACATGAACTGACAGTGGTAAAAAGTTAGAATATCATTTGAATGAACTTTCCAATGCCCAAGGCAAAAAAGCCCCCAGATTCGAGCTGAACTCTAAATGGTTGAGGAAGGATACAACTACATCTGACAGCTGGAACATCACTTTTTTTTTTTTTTTTTTAATAAAAATTTCCCTCTTTTCTTCTTTTTGGGCAATGCAAATTTTCCTTTTAAATTGTGCACTGATTTTTATGTTTTTGAATAGCCAAGTCAGCAGTTCCCAAGAACCCTGATATGATATGCAGGCTGTTAAACAGATGTTACAGCAAGAAAAAATCTCTGGTCAAATAAAGTGTGGGAAATACTGGCTTTGTTCAAAAAAAGAGTTACAGAGTGGCGCCTTGTCTCAGGAGCTTTGCTAGGCACTGAACAAAATACAGCTAGTCCCAGTCCACATGAGGCTCACAGTCTACTAGAACACAGCTAAGCAAGCTTCCTTACTGCAAGATTCCTGAGAGTATCTAATATACTGATGTGAATTGTGAATACCAAGGGGAAACGCTGTGCCACATTTTCCAAACTGATTTATTTGCCAAGCTTCTTCTCTCTGTTTTCAAGCTTACAAGTAGGACAAGTTATTCTTAGGGTATCTGTTTATGAAAAGCTGACCTAAATCAAATAAAATCCTGAACCTAACTAATTTATAAGAAAGCATTTCTAAAGAGCAGCGTTAGAACTCTTGTCTGAGTTGAATCTTACATCATTTTAAAAAATGCAATAAAAGACGCCATTCATTTTACATAAAATGAGCTAAGAGCAGTGACATATTTGTTAGCAATCTATGCAATTAGCAATCTATGCAAAGACGGATTTTTATCTTCTTGTAACTAAGTGGGACAAATGCTTAATGTATCTGCTGTAGTGTTGACAATTCACAAAGCTGTAAAAAAATGAGATAATTCTTGAATTAGGGCTGTGTTTATGCTTCTACATTCTAGCATGAAAGGTTGATTAATTACAACTTGATAGAATGCAGTACAGGAAAACATCTGAGTTTCTGGATTGTTTTTTGGGAATGATAATCCAAGTGTTTGCCTATGTCTATTCAAGGATTATCATCTCTGGTAGCTTTGAAAAAAAGGGAAGCTTGTCCCATTTCTACCCCAGGGTCAGTCCAAACCTGCCCACTTCTCTGGTGTCCTCTGCCTTTGCCTCTAACTCATACCCCCACTCACCTGAGTCCTGGGACCCCCGTAGATTCTGGTATCTTTCCTTAATAGCATGCAGCTATTATTACCATCCTCAGCAGAGGGGCAATACAGGAAAGGCTGCCATGTTCAATTTCATTCAGATCCTTAGGCTAGGCATGATGGCTCAGGCTTGTAATCCCAGCACTTTGGGAGACGGAGGTGGGCAGATCACCTGAGGTCAGGAGTTGAAGACCAGCCTAACCAACATGGCAAAACCCCATCTCTACTAAAAATACAAAAACTTAGCCAGGCTTGGTGGTGGGCTCCTGTGGTCCCAGGTACTCAGGAGGCTGAGGCAGGAGAATTGCTTGAACCCAGGAGGTAGAGGTTGCAGTGAGCTGAGATCACACTATTGCACTCCAGCCTGGGCGACAGAGCGAGACTCTGTCTCAAAAAAAAAAAAAAACAAATCAGCCAGGTGCGCTGGCTCATGCCTGTAATCTCAGCACTTTGGGAGGCCAAGATGAGTGGATCACGAGGTCAAGAGATCGAGACAATCCTGGCTAACACGGTGAAACCCCATCTCTACTAAAAATACAAAAAAATTAGCCGGGCGTGGTGGCGGGCGCCTGTAGTCCCAGCTACTTGGGAGGCTGAGGCAGGAGAATGGCATGAAACCGGGAGATGGAGCTTGCAGTGAGCCTAGGTCGCACCACTGCATTCCAGCCTGGGAGACAGAGTGAGATTCCGTCTCAAAAAAAAAAAAAAAGAAAAAATTCATTCAGATCCTGTCAGATCTTGGATTTCCCACTATGCTCTCTGGGGTAAAAGACACTTTTTTTATTTTTTAATTTTTCTTAAGGATTAGGGTAACCAAGGATGGAAATGAAATTTAGTTATTACTCTCTTAAAATTTCTTAGTCATTTCTTCATGGAGAACATCTAATCTCCTCAAAGTCCCGGATTACCTGTGTCGTCATTGGCCTCTTCCTCCTCTTCTTTTTCTTCCTCTCTCTCTCTGTCCCTTCCTCTGTCTCTCTGTCCCTCTGCCACTCTTTCTTTTTAAAGTCAGGCATATTGAAGGATAATTTATATATGGTTAAAATTCACTTTTTAGTGTACAGCAGCTTTATGAATTTTGACAAAAGCTCCATTTGTATAACCATCACTGCAATCAAGACATAGAATATTTCTGTTACCGCTCCTGCTGCCCCCCTCAAATTCCCTTGTGCTCCTTTCTAGCAGCACTTATCTTATCCCCAGCCCTTACCTACCCCGATCTGTTTTCCATCCCTAATATTTACCTTTTTGAGAATTTAATAAAAACATTATTTTTAACCCATAAAAAGGGAGTTAACAAGGAATCATATATTACGTAGTTTTATTTCCTAAGCATAATGAATTTGAGACTCCTGTCATGTTGCACACATTGGTGGTTTGTTCATTCTTATTGCTGAACAGTATTTTATTGTAGGACTATACCAAAGTTGTTTTTTAAAAATCCATGTGCCAGTTGAAAGACATTTGAGCTGTTTTTTATTTTTGGTATTTATGAATAAAACCACTATAAACATATGTATACTAATTTTCATGTGAATGTAAGTCTTCATTTCTCTTGGATAAATAACTAGGAATGAAATTGCTGAAATATGAGGTAATTGTATGTTTAACTTTATAAGAAACTGACAAATGATTTTTAAAGTGGTGGTACCACATTGCATTCCCACCAATCATGTATGAAATTTTCAGTTGATCCACATCCTCATCAGTATTTGACATTGTTGGATTTTTGAAAAGCAATTCTGAAGAATGTGTAGTGGGGGCTGGCCATGGTGTCTCACACTATAATCCCAGCATTTTGGGAGGCTGAGGCAGGAGGATTGCTTGAGGCCAGGAGTTTGAGACCAGCCTGGGAAACATAACAAGAACCTCTCTCTCTCTCTCTCTGCATATATATAACATATATATATGTTATATATATATCATACACACATATATGTATATATACACACATACACACATATAAAACAAGAATACATAGTGATATCTCATTGAGGTTTTCATTTGCCTTTAAGTTGCCCTACCCTACTGACTAATAGTGTTGCAAATCTTTTCATGTGCTTATATGCCACCCATATATCTTTGGTGAAGTGTTTGTTCAAATCTTTCACCCATTTTTAAAATAAATTGGGTGCTTTCTTTCCTTATTATTGAGTTTTGAAGATTCTTTGTAAATTCTAGGTATAAACATTTCATCAGACATGTATTTTATAGCTATTTTTCCCATTCTGTGCCTCGTCTATTCATTTCCTTAATTGTGTCTTTCAAAGAGTAGAAGTTTTACATTTTGATTAGTCCTAATTTATCAATATTTTCTTTTATGGATTGTGCTTTTAGTGTGATATCTGAAGATGTTTTACCTAACTCAAGGTCACAAAAATTTTCTTCTATAAATTTTATAGTTTTTGTTTTAACATTTAATTTAAATCTATTTTTGTGATGATGTGAGGTATGTGCCAATTCATACATTCCTGTATGAATGTCAGATTGTCCCACCACAATTTATTGAAAATATGATTCTTTCTCTATGAAATTACTACGGTCAATTACAATCAATTGACCATGTATATGTGGCTGTGTTTCTGGACTCTCTCTTCTGTTCTAGTGGTCTCTCCTTTTACTAATATAACATAGTTTAGATTAATGTTGTTTTATAGGAAGTCTTAAAAACCAAGTAATGTAAGACCTTACAACTTTGTCTTTTTTCAAAATTGTTTTGGCTATTCTACCTTCTTGGCTTTTCTGTATACATTTTAGTATCAGCTTGTCTGTTTCTATAAAATATCCTGTTGTGATTTTGATTTAAGTTGAATCATTAGATTAATTTGTGGATAATTAGTAACAACATTGAGTCTTTGAATCTCTGAGCACAGCAACTCTCTTCATTTGCTTAAGTCTTCTTTGGTTACTTTCATCAACGCTTTTTAGTTTCCAGTATGTAAATATTTCATATATTTTATTAGATTTATGGCTAAGTATTTAATGTTTTTAATACTACTATGCATGGTACATTAAAAAAATTCAACTTCTAATTGTTTACTATTATTATATAGAAATAAATCTGATTTTTCTGTATTGACTTTGTATCCTAAAACTTTGTTACGCTCATTCATTATTTTTTTCCAACTTCCATCCATGCTTGAATCCTTGAATTAGCATTCTGTTAGATCTATTCATTGATGGCCAGTTTTTTGTTTTGGTGACAGTATCTGAATTTCTTTTCATAGTTATTTTAACTTTCCTGTCTGATAGTATGTGCCTGGTTTTGTTAATTATTTTATCTCATGGTTTGTTTTCTCTTGCAACTTTTTTTTTTTTAATTTGGGATATGACATATAGAATGGGAAAGACTGAGTTAAATGGAATTTATGCCTAAAAATGAGCATGCCTCTTCAACTGGTAGGCCATTCACATGGGGAATTGAATCAATCTAAGAATTTGAGCTGGGTTGGGTTTTATTGTTGCTGTGGTTACCTTAGGGTACCACCAACTTTAAATTCCTTTCGTATTATCTTGTGTTTAGGGTAGAGACTGAGTGGCTGGAGATAAAATGGGAGAGTTCTCCAATCCCCTCGTAGGTTGTGTGATAGGGATGTGGCTCATCTGTTTGGTCACCATGCACTCAAACCCCTTATGGGAGGGGGAGCATACAGACAGGCAGGTGCAGAAGCTGGGGTGAGTGCTTTTGGAGCTCCGGCCCCACAGTAGCATCTAGGAGTGGGTGCTTGTGGTTCCCAAAGCCCCAGTGGGTGTGTTACAATGCTCTTTTAGCTCTGCTATCTGCAGACAGCCTAAGTGTTAACTAGCTCAGTGCCTTCTTGGTACCCAGGTTCTTGTCTGGTGTACAGGATGAATCAGGTCACACAGGCAAATTGAAGGATGGTAAATGTGAGGGATTTTATTGCTGGATGGAGGTGGCTCACCACAGGATGGATGGGGAGATGGAAAGGAGATGGAATGGGAAGATGATCTTCCCCTGGAGTTCAGTTGTCTTGCAGCCGATCTCCTCTCCGACCATCCCCATCTGAACTCCTCTCAACATTCAGGTGCTCCTTCTCTTCTCTTCTTCTCTGCTGTGCTGCTCTTCCGCTCTTCTGCTCATGGAACCTGGGGTTTAGGGTTTATGTGGGTACAAGACAGGGGGACGTGGTTGGGCGTGAAAGCAGGAATGCCTGTTCCCATTTAGGGCCACAGGTTTCCAGGCTTGAGTGTGGGGCCTTTGCCAGGGAACCACCCTCTTCTACCCATTATTTCCCTGTCTCCTGTCTATGTTAGAGAGATTTTCTCAATGCTCTTTTTCTACCTTCAGCTTATATCTTCTTCATATATCTACACCTCAGAGTGGATCTCTCTTCATATCCTGTCTTTGCCACATCAGCAAATGGCTATGCTTACTACTCAATGCTTGTTAGCCTGATGGTGGAGGGGATCAGGGACTGGTTCTATATTGCCTTCATCCAACCTCAGTCTTAGGTAAAACCTGTTTTACTGGATCTTGGGAGTCAAAATTTTTTTCATGCTCCTGCTTCTTTACCACTGGCAGCCAAACTGCCTTGCATTTTTTAAAGGAATTATGAGGGGGAAAATTTCCTGCCACTTCCCCAGTGATAGAAGTCCTCTAACGGCCTGGGATTCGAATGCTATATTGAGGGTGTCTCTTCCCTTCTGCCACCCCAGTGGGTTTCATCTGCATCTTGGGATTGACCGGGCTACTCCTACACACCTAGCAGCTTAAGGCTTTCTTTCCACAGAGGCGATGGCTCCAGACAGGGTTTGTGGATTTTCCCACTATGGCCGCCACTCCTCTCCTCTAGACATCCACCACAAAATGAGGTTTGCTAAGTCTCCCACCCTGCCCCCAACCTTTCTCTGAGTGCCTGGTGTGAGATGGAGGTTTGTGGAGAGGAGACTGTGTGGGGCTACAATCTTACCCTGTGTCCGTGGAATTCCTGGAGATTGTCAGAATTGGCATTTCGCAGGTTATTAAACACTTTAACTTACCTGTGTGGATGGCAACCAGTTCCATTTCCTTGCTGTGTCTTGAGCCAGTGCTTGCATCCCATCTTCTTGAAGGGCCTGTTTTTCCTTATATTTTAGGTTAATTGATTTCCCTGTGCTCTCAACTAGGTTCAAGAAAATTATTATTTTGTTGCTTTTTCACTTGTTTCTTGTTGATATGGAGCGATGCTCTTCCCAGCTTTCTATAAACTAGGTAGAAGTGCCTTATTCTTTCTCTCTTTATAACCTCCACACATCTTTCACTTCTTACTTGAAGCTATTGACAGAAATGCGAGTCCTTCTGATTGCATTAGGCAGAGAATTTCAGCTCTCTTTCTGTTTCATTCTCACACATTCCAGGCCATGGTTGGGTGTCCTCACTTTTCTTAACCAAAAAACAAACAAACAAACAAACAAACAAAATAAAACAAGAGCATATGAAGATCTTTTATAGGACTGAAGAATTATGTACAACTTACAACAGTATGTGTTCAACTGAAAGTATAAGAAAATATACTATTTACTAAATCACTATGACACTGATTATCGTGTTGTAAGAAATCTGGAGGAAATGAGTCCCAGGGTTAATTTGAAGACCTAATGAATGACGTCCTCAATGGCACTATCTTGGAGTCACATTTCTTAGATGCAGACATCAAAATCCACTCTAGTTAATTTAAGAAGGAAAGGACCTATTATAGTAAATAGTTCATAGAATTTCTTGGAAAGCCAGGAAACAGTCTTTTTAACCAGGAACAATGCAATTAGGGCAACTGCCTCTAGGGACAATGCGCAATGAAACCACAGGGCCATTATTGATAAAGCACGCCTATAATTACCACCTACCTTGCAGCAGCTATAATTCCAGATCCCCACCTGAGCTGATTCTGAGAACCAGATTCTTTCATCCCCGTGGATGCCAGGATATCAGCCATAGTGATCACATACACAATCCAAGTCTAACACCATTAAATCTACTTGATCAAACCAAGGTCATATGCCTCTAGCCTGGCTGCAATAGAATTTTTGAAACGTAACTTTTAGAGTTTTGAAAGTGGGGCCACATGCTTACCTCAGGACCAGTTACTGGCAAAGGCTGTGATTCGTTCTCAAGGGCTGATATTTTCTCTCCATCAAACTGAAATTTTCTGTCCAGGTGCGGTGGCTCATGCCTGTAATGCCAGCATTTTGGGAGGCAGAGGAGAGCAGATCACTTGAGGCCAGGAGTTCGAGACCAGCTGGCCAACACGGCAAAATCCCGTGTCTACTAAAATACAAAAAAATTAGCTAGGTATAGTGGTACATGCCTGTAGTCCCAGCTACTTGGGAGGCTGAGACATGAGAATCGCTTCAACCCGGGAGGTGGAGGTTGCAGTGAGCCGAGATCACACCATTGCACTCCAGTCTGGGTGACAGAGTGAGACTTTCAAAAAAAAAAAAACCTGAAATTTTCTTAGTAAGAAAGGGATGAAGAGGAAGGTTATTGGTTATGCAAACACTGTTTGTTAAATTCAAATAACTGAGCGCTAACAATGCCAGACACTGTTCTAGTTGCTTGGAATACATCAGTAAACAAAATGAAAATTATTCTTACCCTGGAGGGACTTATATTCCCATGGGGGGGGGGGGGACAGACAGTATTGATGAAGCATATGGTATTGACACATGTCATGCTAGAATGTGATAAATGATTTGGAAAAGAGAAATATTAGAGCAGGGGATTGGAAGTGTAGGGGTTGGAGATGGAGGAAGAATCAAGTTATTAAGTAGGTGCTCAGGAGGGACTTCTTGAAATGTGAGATCTCAGCGAAGGCTTGAAGGAGGAAAGGAAGAGAGCCGCATGACTATGTGAGGAGCAGCTCTCCGGGCTCTCTTGAAGGCCCTACGGGAGGAGTGCCCTGGCATATGAAAGGGACAGTAAGGAGGTCACTGTAGCTAGAGAGGAGCAAATGAGGGGAGATAGGAGATGAGCTCAGGGAAGGAGTGAGGAGCAGGATTATGTGGGGCCTGTGGCTCTTTGAAGGACTCTAGTTTTTAAACTGAATGAAATGGAGAGTCACTGCAGGCTTTTGAGCAGAAGAGGAACATAATCTGAATGTTAACAGGATCACTCTGACTGCCGTGTTGCCAATAGATGATTGGAGGCAAGGGAAGAAACAGGGGCACCTGTTAGGAAACAAATGCAGAGACAAAGATGATAAGACCAGGGAGAGAAAGTGGAGGGGGGTGAGCTGTGGTTGAGCTTTGCACGTGTTGTTAAGGCAGAGCCAGCAGATACGCTGAGGGGGAGGGATGTGAGCTGGGAAAGAAAGAGCACAGGTTTTTGTTGTGAACAACTGAAAGGGTGGGGCTGTCAACAACTGTCATCAACTGGGATGGGAAAGCTGTGGCTGGAACAGATTTGGGGGAGATGGTGACTAGAGTTCAATTTCGGAGAGGCAAGCTAAGAGGTATCTTATAGGCAGTTGGGTAAGCTTACTATTTGGGTGAAAAATATGGGTTATAGATATAAATGATCTAGAAACAGTAGCAGCTGGTGCCAGCTTTTCTTTTAAATAAGAGGAGCATTTTTTTTTTCTGCCTGGTACAAGGCCTCCAAGCTAAGAAAATCATTTGATACTTTCCAAAAGCAACTGTGCTTTCAGACATTGAAACACATTTTTATTTTCTTGAGAGATCTAATCAAGATAAAATAACAAAGAATTGTTAACAGCATTAAAGATCCGTAATATATTTGTTCTTTATTCTTTTGTCTTCCATCTGAGTTTTGAGGGGAGGCAGGATGTTGTAGTATTAAGGGTGTGAGCTCTGGCATGAGACAGAGCAGGGTTTGAGTCCAGGTTCCACCGTGTAATAGCTGTGTGGCCTTGGCAAATTATTTAACTTCTATCAACTTCAAGGTCAGGAGTATTTATAGCACCTACCGTCATTAATGTTTTTTAAATACTATTTTTACCTAGCACCTGTCAGTATGCCTGGCAATTCATTCATTCAGCAGATAATGATGCCTACCTATCATGTGCCAGGCATTGTGCTAGGTAATGAATATACAACTATAAATAACACAGACTATCCTTGGCCTTCTGGAAATTACCATTTAGGAAGCAAGCAATTTTTCAAAGAAGAAACTGGAATGTTCAGTAAGCTTGTGAGAACCTGCTCACTCTCACTGATGTTTGGGGGAGGGTGGATGCAAATTAAACTCACAGTGAGATATCACTTCACATCCATTAGCATGGGAAAAAAAGTAATAATTCCAAAGTTTGTTGAGGGCAATTGTGGAAACAAGAGGTCTTTTTCAGTGAAGGTAGGAATTCAAATTGTGCAACCACCTCAAAGATCAACTTGACAATATTAGTGAAGTGGAAAACACATGTCCTCTACAACCCAAAATTTCCACTGCAGGACTGTGCACCGGAGAAACTCTTACACATGCACTCAGGGTGACATGCACAGGATATTCACGGCAGCACTTGTAGTGGTAGCAAAAAAGTGGAAGCAACCTAAATGTCCATCAGTGGGGGATTCAAACAACCGAATAATATTCAGAGGTTAAAAATGAATGAACTACATAGGTCAATGTGGAACAATTTCTAAAAATACAACAAAAAGTAAGTTGGAAAATATAATATTCTCTGTCTGATTAAAACATCACACAAAATAGTGTATTATTATACAGTAAAACATTAAAACATACAAGGAAAGGAGGAAAAAGATGAATACAACTGGAACAAGGAGGGAAGGTTTAGCTGCATCTGTGATGATTTATTTCTTAAAAAAAAGAAACAAACATGACAAAATGTGTCTATTAAATCCAAAGACTTACACAAGTGGCTGATATGTATTTTTCTGTATGATTAAAATATTTCATAACCAAACATTAAAAACTCCTTTTTTCTGTGGTAAAATATATATAATGTGAAATTTACTATTTTAACCATTTTAAGTGTACAGTTCAGTAGTATTAAAGCACATTCACATTGTTGTACACTATCACTATAATCCATCTCCAGAACTTCTTTCATCTTCCTAAACTAAATCTCTGTATCCATTAAGCACTATCTCCCTGATATGGTTTGGCTGTGTGTCCCCACCCAACTCTCATCTTGTAGCTCCCATAATTCTCACGTGTTGTGGGAGGGACCTGGTGGGAGATAATTAAATCATGAGGGCTGGTCTTCCCTGTGCTGTTCTCATGATAGTGAGTGAGTCTCACGAGATCTGATGGTTTTTAAAAGCGGAAGTTTCCCTGCACAAGCTCTCTTTGCCTGCTGTCTCCATGTAAGATGTGATGTTCTCCTCCTTGCCTTCCACCATGATTGTGAGGCCTCCCTGGCCATGTGGAACTGTAAGTCCAATAAACCTCTTTCTTTTGTAAATTGCCCAGTCTCAGGTATGTCTTTATCAGCAGCGTGAAAATGGACTAATACATTCCCCATTCCTCCCTCTTTCCAGACCCTGGCAACAACCATTCTACTTTCTGTCTGTATGAATTCAACTACTCTGCATATCTTGAATAAGTGGAATCATACTATATTTGCCCTTTTGTGACTGTTTTATTCACTTAGCATAATATCCTCAAAGTTCATCCACGTTGTATCATGTGTTAGAATTTCCTTCCTTCTTAAGGCTGAATAATATAACATTGAATGTATATGTACAAACAGATTTTGTTTATCCATTTATCTGTTGACAGACACTGCTTCTTCCTTTTGGGTGACATAATTTCACATTTTGTGTGACAAAATTAAACAATTCAAATAAAAATAAAGTAAAATGACAGGAAAATTATAGAGGCAAAAATAAAATGTGTGTCGCATATGTGAATGTGGTGTGTTGAGTTTTTCACAGTTGAGGAGGAGTCTCCTTGTCCCTCACATGGCATGGTGGCATGGACCATTCACGCCAGCAGGCTGTATCCCCTGTCAGAGGCAGGGCTGGCTGTGGGTGGCAGCTGCACTCTGCTACCTGGGCTTCTGCATCTGCTCCTCCTTGAGCCGCTGCTCCCACAACATGCGATGTTCTGGCTTAAGCCGAACAGCTTCCTTCTTCGTTCTTGTTGAAACTGGCAGAAACCAAGAAAGAAAGCAGTCTCAGGCAATTGGCAAGTAGTAAGTATTGGGACTAAGAAGTATTTGGAGCCCTTGTGCTGGCAAGCCAATTGCATTGAGGCAGCCTCAGTCCCACTCAATTCTTGCTCACAGTCCCCATGCCTTTTGGCATCATGCCTCATCACTACTGCTCCCCTAAGTGCTTCCAGATGCCCTCCATCAGGGGCTTCTCAGACTGAGAGCATTAGACTGCTGCCTCGCTACCAATGCTACTCAGAACCACAGTGTATTATATAAGACAGAGAAAAGCAGAGCTGCCCTGTGGGGTTAAGGGGCGGGGGCAGAGTAGATATGAGGCTGGGTATCCAAACCCCAGTGCAGCTCCAGGGAAGCCCCATTTGAAAATAGCTGCATAAGGCTAGTGATTAGAAACCCCAGCTCTAAAGCACAGGGAGGAAGAGGAGGATTGTAATCTGGAAGGGGTCAAGCTCTTCTAGGCAAGGCCAACCAGCTATTGTGAGTAAAGTAACTCTGTGTGTGTGTGTGTGTGAGTGAAGCAGGTGATATCGAACTGCTGGAGCTCCCCCTGCATTGCCAGAGCAGTTTTTTTTAGATATGTCCTCCAGACCCTTAGGGCTCCTCAGGGCACAATTTGAAAATCACAGACTTGTCTAGTCTCTTTTAATCCTGATACTCTGCAGACTGTTATCATCCCCACACAATGAAAGGTGAACCTGAGGCCAAAGCCCCACAGGTAGGAAGTGGCTGAGTCAGGAATGCTCCTTCCAAAGACAACTTTATTATCCTTCAGTAGAGACGCATACACTGCAGCAGCTTGAAGTAGGGAGGCTTCTGGAAACTGTGGGGATGAACCAAAAAGGAATCCTTTCCCATGCTGGGGAAGCCCACTCTGGCACAGAAACAAAGCAAATTATAGCTGCTGCGGAAACAGGCCAAACACGGCTGGCTGAGCCAGAAGTGGGGTTATTGCTCATCTCCTGGGATCCCATTGTGTGTAGGTCTCTTGTCCTCCCCACACTGAGCTCCGGGTCTCCTCACCCCCGTGCCAGCTGGGAGGCCCACAGGCTGCCAGGCATCTTGTAGAAACACACCAGAGCAGCCGCAGCTTCAGCTCTTCCCTCCCTGCCTTCCCTCCTGCCCCAGGGTGAAGGAGAGGGGGCTGGCCATGGGAGAGACCAGAAAACGAAGGGGAGAAACGGAAGCTGGTTGCCACAGAAAGAGATGGTTGGTGGGACCGGTGTCATATGTCAAGTCGGAGGAGCAAAGGCCAGTTGGGAGATGGCTGTGGCCTTTGTTGAAAGGTCTGCCTGGGAGCCAAGTTTCAATCTCTGGCTCCCTTTAGACAGGACCGGTTTCTCTAATAGCTCATTGAAAGGTGAGAGAAAAAGGAAAGAGCACACAAACTGACCCCTTTAAAAATATGGCAAAACCTAAAATGTCTTTGGAAATTTCAAGAAGTCCTTGAACAGAATCATAGTTTCTTTTTTTTTTTTTTCTTTCCCTGAGGAAATTCAGCATGGACCTGTCTCCCTCTTGTGGAATTAATTTTGCCTCTTGGTTGTACAGTGTTTAGTAAAATAAGAGGAAAACTTATGGGGACTTCTTGTTACCTTGTTTCTCCATTGTCTTTCTTTGTGCAAGAAAAGACAGCAGTATTGTAATTATCAAAGAAAAAGCTTTAATTTTCTGAAATGAACAAGCATTTAGAAATAAACTTTTAATCTAACACTTTATAGTACCAAAATTCTGCCTGTAAAATCTAGTGCTTAAAGATTTAGTTTTACTTAATTCTTCAACGTTAGACAGAATATCATCTCCATTTTATGGTTAAGTGTCAACAAAAAGAGTCAAATTCTGTAAAATATTTGAAGACATTTATTCTGAGTCAAATATGAGTGGCCATGGCCCATGACACAGCCCTCAGGAGGTCCTGAGAACATGTGCCCAAGGTGGTCGGGGTGCAGCTTCGGTTCCGTGCATTTTTTGGGAGGTAAGAGACTTCAATCAAACACATTTAAGAAATACACTGGTTTGGTCCAGAAAGGCGGAACAACTCAAAGGTGGTGAGGGTTGGGGGGGCGGTCCACTTTATAGGTAGATTTTAAAATTTTCTGGTTGACAATTGGTTGAGCTTATCTGGACCTGGGATCAACAGAAAGGAAATGTCTGGGTTGTAATAAGAGGTTGTGGAGATCAAAGTTTTATCATGCAGATGAAGCCTCCAGGTAGCCGGCTTCAGAGAGAATGAATGGTAAATGCTTTTTTTGTTTTTTTGTTTTTTTTTTGAGATGGAGTCTTGGAGTCTAACTCTGCTGCCTAGGTTGGAGTGCAGTGGCCCGATCTGGGCTCACCGCAACCTCTGCCTCCCAGGTCCTGCCTCAGCCTCCCGAGTAGCTGGGACTACAGAAGAAAGCCACCATGCCCGGCTAATTTTTTTTTGTATTTTTAGTAGAGACGAGGTTTCACTATGTTGGCCAGGTTGGTCTCGAGTGCCTGACCTCATGATCTGCCTGCCTCAGCCTCCCAAAGTGCTGGGATGACAGGTGTGAGCCACCGTGCCTGGCCTGTAAATGCTTCTTATCAGACTTAAGGTCTGCATTGATGTTGATGCCAGTGAGCTATAATGAATGCTGTCCAACCCTCACTTCCTGTCCTGGCCTAAACCAGTCTCTCAGGTTAAATTTTAAGAGCACCGTGGCCAAGAAGGAAGTCCATTCAGATGGTTGGGGGGACTTAGAATTTTATTTTTGGTTTACATAAGGAAGGTAAAAGAAGGACCATAACAAAACTAAATTTATTTTTCTTTAGCCAAACTCCAAAGTTCTTTGCAGAATTGTTAGCAACAATGACACAAGACAACAACAGCTTGTTACAAAAGGTAGCTAGTCGGGCATCAGCAGGGCAGGAGAGGGCATCTCCCACTCACCAGGAATGTCAGGTGACCATTGGATGATGGTCAGGCAGTTGTCACACTACCTCTCTAATATAATAATTGGTTGCAGCCAGCACCAGGGAGAGGCAGTTTCCCAGTACATAAAAACCCCTGAAACTGGTAATGGGCAGCTTTCAGAAATTGGGCACGTGGTCTCGAGCATGCACGTTAAGAGGCAAAATGGTGGAGTATGACCTTCCCGGCATTCTACTGGAAAAGGGAGGAAAGCCTCAGGTGAGCATGCATACAACTCCAGTAAACACACCACGCGCTCACCTCCTAGGAACCAGTAGGCTACCTCGCATGTGGGTGGCTCACCTTAAGGGAAGAATCAAGGAAAAAAGGGATCACAACACCGGAAGTGAAATGCATATGAAATTCTAGGTTCAAGGTCAAATGGGTCAGTTGACCTCCAAGTTGCCACTTGAGTCTCTTCCAAGTGTACTTTCCTTTCTTCTCTAAAGCTCTTCAGTAAACTTCCGCTCCTGCTCCGAAACTTGCTTCAGTCTCTTTTTCTGCCTTATGCCCCTCAGTTGAATTCTTTCTTTTGAGGAGGCAAGAATTGAGGTTGCTACAGACCCATAGGGATTTGCCACCTGTAACTCAGATAACTTCCACCAGTAACAAGCTGATATTTATTATCATTTGCTTTTTGCAAAGCATTAGGCCAAGCACTTCACCTAAATTATTGATGTGGCTCTGATGAGTGGAGGAACACCAGGGCTCTTGTCTCACATCAAATTAGATAAGACACAAACACACGTGGAGTGGTTTTAAGGAGCGGAGAATTTAATAGGCAAGAAGGAGTAAGAAGGAAGGGAGAAGGAAAAAGCTCCCCTGTACAGAGACAGAGGGAGGGGGACTCCAAAGCCGAGAGAGGGAACCCCACTTGCCACGGAAACCAACCAGGTATATGAAGAGGCTGGAGGAGGCGATGTTTGATTTGCGTAGGGCTCAGGGGGTTGGTTTGACAAGGCATGTCATTCACATAGCCCGTGAAAAAAATGGCCCTCCTACCCTAGCCTTTTAATATGCAAATGCAGGGCACCATGATGTTCTACACATGTGGGGATAGATGGGGGCAGCCATGTTTCCAGGCACATGTGGGGCAAGGGCAAGAAGGCTGCAGGAATCACCATGTTGGGTGGACTCAGTTTCTAATGGCTGGCATTTGCTTATTAAAGGTTGCCAGACTGGCCATGTTGGGTGGACCCAGTTTCTTTTTTTTTTTTTGAGATGGAGTCTCGTTCTTGCCCAGGCTGGAGTTCAGTGGCGCGATCTCGGCTCACTGCAAGCTCCACCTCCCAGGTTCACGCCATTCTCCTGCCTCAGCCTCCCCAGTAGCTGGGACTACAGGCACCTGCCACGACGCCTGGCTAATTTTTTCTATTTTTTAGTAGAGATGGGGTTTCACCATGTTAGCCAGGATGGTCTAGATCTCCTGACCTTGTGATCAGCCTGTCTCGGCCTCCCAAAGTGCTGGGGTTACAGGTGTGAGCCACCACGCCTGGCTGGGTGGACCCAGTTTCTAATGGCCAGCATTTGTATATCAAAGGTTGCCGGCCTGGCTCTAAGAGCTGGGGCTTTACAAGAAACTTTTCCAAAGATGCTTTAAAAAATGAAGACTTTCCAAGGACGCTTTTTCCTCTCTATTTGCCTAAAATAATTTCTTAATAACTCCTACAACATTATCTTACTCTTTGCAATAAAATTACTGTCTAATTTTACTAGGAAACTGAGGCTTAAAGAGGTTAAGCAACTTGTTTAAGGTCACATAACCAATTGCTGAGGTTTAAGTTGGATTAATATCAATGATCCTAAATGGAGACTTAGGAACAAACAATAACAGAAGCACGTATTAAATTGCTCTCTCAAATTCTGGCCTTCAGGAGATGAGCTGAGAGAGATGTAAATAATCCACAGGGTATTTTTTTTTTCCTTCTGTGACATTTTGAAAGATAATCAGCCTATATGTGGGGTGGATCATATTTCATAATTATTTGCAAGGTTAAATTAAACATTTAAACAGAATACTTTTGATAACACAGAGAAATTACTCGTGCTATGAGATGGGCGTCGGGACTCCACTGTTAGGAGGTATGGAAAATGCCTCTTGTCAGGATTGCTCCATTACTGCTTCTAGCCACACCCATCTCATTGGGTGCGGGTTGGTAGTAAGACAGATATTACAAACCAGCACGATCAGGACATGACAAAACTTCATTGCTGATCCTAAAACCCCTGGGCTGGACAACAAGAAAGGATAGGGTAACAGAGGCACTTTTGAAACCAGTCGGTCTTTTAAATATTTATTATGGTGTCTTTGTCAATTTCCTACAAAATGTCATTCTGCTATTTTTGAACCAAATTTAGGTCTGCATACAAGGCAGAATAAATAGATGCTGTTAGTGACCTCCATCAGACTGTGGAACCTTGACTGCTTTGGTGATTCTTTTCCCCATAAATTTGGCTGTGAGTCAAGGGGAGCCATTCTTGTGACATCACCAGCTCATCTCTGTATCACCCTTCTTCTTCTGGGTACTGTTTGGTACAATGGAGAAGAAAGCACAGGGTCCAGTTGTTGATTTTTCTGAGCCAAAATAGCTGTTATTAATTGCCAGGAAGGCAATGTAAACAGAGCAATTCCAGAGGGGTTGGTGAAAGAGGCATCTTTAAGCATGTAGATGAAAATGAAAGCCTCGGCCAGGCGTGGTGGCTCACACCTGTAAGCCCAGCACTTTGGGAGGCTGAGGTGGGTGGATCACTTGAGGTCAGGAGTTTGAGACCAGCCTGGCCAACTTGGTGAAATCTCATCTCTACTAAAAATACAAAAAAATTAGCTGGGCGTGGTAGTGCGTGCCTATAATCCCAGCTACTCAGGAGGCTGAGGCAGGAGAATTGCTTGAACCTGGGAGACGGAGGTTGCACTGAGCTGAGATGGCGCCACCGCACTCCAGCCTGGGCAATAGAGTGAGACTCCGTCTCAAAAAAAAAAAAAAAAAAAGGAAAGAAAAAAAGAAAAAAAAGAAAATGGCATCCCCAGAGATAGAAGTTCACATTGATTCAGTATAAATATTGTGTTAAAGGGGTTTAGTTTTAGTCAATGGCTTGAACACAGCACATCAGGAAGATGCTTTTGGCACAAGAAGCCAAAAAATCCAAACTCACCTGGTTTAATAAGAAGACCAATTTATTTTTCCTAAGAAAAAATAAGTGCTCAGGCAGCTGGGTTGTTTAATTCAGAGGTGAAAGGATGTCATGAAGGATTCCATTTTTGTGTGTGTGTGTGTTCACTCTGCCATCTCATCTTGTCAGTGTCATCCCCTTGCTTGCCATACTCATAGATACAGGACAGCTGGCACAGCCCTAGGTGTTATGTGCAGACATGAAAAAGTCTAGAAGAAGAAGGGAGTCTCTATTCTTTGAGCTTTTTTTTTTCTTTCAAGAGTAAAGAAACCACTTTTTAACAACCCCCCAAACCCCGAGCAAATATTTGCTCATAGCCTATTGGTCAGAACTGGATCACATGCACATGCTTAATATGTGCCAGCAAGGAAGACTGCACCACCACAGTTGGCTTAGACCAATCAAGATGTATCCCTGAATCTTGATTCAGGGGAGGGGAGTAGCCTCAGGAATGAATGCCTCTGACGTTATTTTTTAAAAGGAGCTGGGTAGGGGATGGCCATTGTGTTGGCAACCAAAAGTACCTGTTATATGGTTTGGGATATGTGTTGTGGGAAGTCAGGGACCCCGAACAGAGGGACTGGCTGAAGCCATGGCAGAAGAACATAAATTGTGAAGACTTCATGGACATTTATTAGTTCCCCAAATTAATACTTTTATAATTTCTTACACCTGTCTTTACTGCAATCTCTGAACATAAATTGTGAAGATTTCATGGACATTTATCACTTCCCAAACAATACTCTTATAATTTCCTATGCCTGTCTTTACTTTAATCTCTTAATCCTGTCATCTTTGTAAGCTGAGGACGTATGTCGCCTCAGGACCCTGTGATGCTTGCGTTAACTGCACAAATTGTTCATAAAGCATGTGTGTTTGAACAATATGAAATCTGGGCACCTTGAAAAAAGAACAGGATAACAGTGATGCTCAGGGAATAAGGGAGATAACTATTAGGTCTGACTGCCTGGGAGCTGGGCAGGACAGTCATATTTCTCTTATTACTGAAAACAGGTAAGAGAAATATCGCTGAATTCTTTCCCCAGTAAGGAATATTAATAATTAACAGCCCTGGGAAAAGAATGCATTCCTGGGGGAGCCTCTAAAATGGCCGCTCTGGGAGTGTCTGCCTTATGCAGTTGTAGATAGGGATGAAACACGCCCTGGTCTCCTGCAGCACCCCCAGGCTTGCTAGGATTAGGAAATTCCAGCCTGGCGAATTCTAGTCAGACCAGTTCTCTGCTCTTGAACTCTGTTTCCTGTTAAGACGTTTATCAATGACAGTGCGTGCACAGTGGGACATGAAACTTCATAAGCAATTCTAGTTTCGCCTTGGCCTTGTGACCTTGCCCTGCCCATTTGCCTTGTGATATTTTATTGCCCTTGAAGCATGTGATCTCTGTGACCCACACCCTATTCGTACGCTCCCTCCCCTTTGAAAATCGTTAATAAAAACTTGCTGGTTTTATGGTGCAGGGGGCATCACGGAACCTGCTGACATGTGATGTCTCCCTCGGACACCCAGCTTTAAAATTTCTCTCTTTTGTACTCTTTCCCTTTATTTCTCAGACCAGCCGACACTTAGAGAAAATAGAAAAGAACCTACATTGAAATATTGGGGGCTGGTTTCCCCAATATCTGGCACCCTGATAGATATGTGAGTACATGTACATATGTTTTCTTTTTTGAAAGGTCATTTCTTTTGGGGATCCTATTTATAATATAGACCCCTTCTCAACAATTTGGAATGTAACTTGGCAGAAATAACCACCAGCAACACCCTATAGGAACTTTGAATGAAACACCTCTTAGTTAAAAAAAAAAAGAGAAAGAACAGAAAAGAAAAGAAACAAACCTCGTCAGAGTACAACTTTCTTGGCATTAGGAAATTATAAAGAATAAACAGTGTTTATTACTGATACTTTACATTCATTCTAACAATGGGCCTTCCCCAAGCAACTTTGCCAGCAGTCTCCAGACCAAAAAAGAGAAGAAAGCCCATTTCATCTTTATTCCAAAATACATGTTTTAAATAATGTTCTCTAACTATAAAAGTAATTTTATGTAATCCAAAAAATGAATATTTATCACACTACATATGTGTGCATGTATGCATGTGTGTGTGTGTTTGTGGAGAAAGAGGGAGGGAGAAAGGGGCAGAGGAAGTGGGGGAGGGGACAAAGTGGGGGAAGATGGTATATTGTTTAGGAAAAGTGCTTGATAAGTCTCTAGTATACAGACAATGAAGCTCCAGGGCACATTGAGAAGGAAACAACAGAGACAGTGCAATTGCCCTCCACGTGAAATGAACAGGAGTGTAGCTTTGGGAAGAGAAGAGAAGGGAGAAAAGAGAGACAATAAGAGGAGAGGAGAGCAGAGCAGCCAGGCAGAAAGCTACTGCTTGAATTCAATATGAGAGATTCCTACAGTAGGGCAGTTAGAGAACTTTTACAAACAATTTCATTTGAACTTGTGTTCCTGATATGTGATCTTCTTGGACACCCCAACTCTGTGTTGTCTAGTTTCATACCCTAAGGCTTCATGTGTTTGGGGCAAATAAAAAAATGGCTGAATTCCATGCCTGCATTGAGGTGGAGGAAGGGGGTCGAGAAGTGCCATGGGTGATGACGTTTGCATGAGATCCAGTTTAATAGAAGAAACCTGACACCACAAGTGACAGTGATAAAGTACATCTCAGGATTCACAGGAATTTTGGAGACGACCTCAAGCTCCCCATGAAATTTGGAAAGGTGTGAAAACAATTGTATTTAAATCTTAGAGGCAGGCGGTATCAGCTGATACCTGGGTTGCATTGATACAATTAAAAGTAAATACCATGTCACTGAGCAGCTTTATGTACTTCCCCCCCACATATCATAAGCATTTTCATGTTCTTGAAAAAATATTCTATCTGAATCTGAATTCTTAAAAACTGTACTATGATTTATATCCTATTCCCATTCAAAAACATAAAATGAAATTTTATAGGCCTGCTAATTTGGATGATAATGGAAGATATTTGTGCAGTTGTTATAAATTCATTTGGGTAGGTTTGGACAAGTATTTAATTTTTATTGTGTACCTATAAATAACTAAATGCTGAAATAGCCAATGAGTTGTCCTCTTGAATTTTAAGCAGTAAAATTGCATAAAATATGCCAAAACCTAAAAATAAATGTAATGTGCTGAGTTGAATTGATGTGGACAATTAAAACAGATGTGTTTGGTTGTTTTCCTTCTTCAAAATTGATTTTCCTCTTACTCCTGCATTCTTCTTCAACTCTTGGATGTAAGAGTGAAGACACAGACTGAGTCTTCCTTATGCCATGAGGCTAGCTTACCCCTTTTTAAATTTTAATTAAAACAGATTTTATGGGTACATAGTAGGTGTATACATTTATGGAGTATGTGAGAGATTTTGATACAGGCATAAAATGTGTAATAATCACATCAGGGTCAATGGGGTATGCAGCTTACTTCTTTGTTTTTTCAAAACTGAGTATGGATGAATTTTCCTAACATACAAACTTTTAATTTTTTTTTTTTTTTTGAGACGGAGTCTCGCTCTGTCACCCAGGCTGGAGTGCAGTGGCGCAATCTCAGCTCACTGCAACCTCTGCCTCCCGGGTTCATGTCATTCTCCTGCCTCAGCCTCCTGAGTAGCTGGGACTACAGGTGCCCGCCACCACGCCCGGCTAATTTTTTTGTATTTTTAGTAGAGACGGGGTTTCACTGCATTAGCCAGGATGGTCTCGATCTCCTGACCTCGTGATCTGCCCGCCTCGGCCTCCCAAAGTGCTGGGATTACAGGCGTGAGCCACTGTGCCCGGCCTCTTCATTTGTTTTTAAGACAAAATATTGATCTTGAATATCAGCTGTTAATACAAGCAGATTCATGGACCTGTGATAGCAGGTATGAAAGCATCGAGCACAGCACTTGGCTCTTAACCAGGAGCTGAAGACTTGCTTCTCCCTTTCCTTTCTTCCCGTGACCTCTTCTGACATGTCCAGTTCGAAATTGCAATTTTTCTAACTTTGAGATTTAAGAAATTTTCTTAAACTTTATAAAAGAACAAATACAGACAACTGAAAACAAATTAACGCTTGGCTTTTTTTTTTTTTTTTTTTTTTTTTTTTGAGACAGTGTCTCACTCACAGGCTTGCCTAGGCTGAAGTGCAGTGGCGCGATCTCGGCACACTGCAACCTCTGCCTCCCAGGTTCAAGTGGTTCTCCTGCCTCAGCCGGCTGAGTAGCTGGGATTACAGGCATGCGCCGCCATGCCCAGCTAATTGTTGTATTTTTAGTAGAGAAAGGGTTTTTCCGTGTTGGCCAGGCTGTTCGCAAACTCCTGACCTCAGGTGATCTGCTCGCCTCGGCCTTCCAAAGTGCTGGGGTTACAGGCATGAGCCACCGCACCTGGCCTAACACTTGACTTTTAAGGGGCCAATATCACTGTGATTCTAAAATCTAAGGAGATGTTAATGCCGGCCTCTGCATCTACACTTGGAAGATCCTTCCCAGGTAAGTGTTGTAACCAAATGTCTTCCACCTGTGGGTTAGAGACGCCCAGAGATTCTCTGGAAGGTATAGGGTGTCAGGGAATTATATGGGAATCAAATAGGTTTTGTAGTTGTGTGTATGTATGACTACCTGTTAAATATGTATAGATGCTATTGTAATTAATAAAATAAAATTCATTGAAAAGTATTGCTAAATTAATAGTAGCTGTTTGTTTCTAGAAATTTCTTCAGTCAGTGAAATACTAGAAATATAACTATTACTATGTGGCTGTGATCATCTCTTTTTATGTTTAAGAAAGGAGCTGGGCACAGTGGCTCACACCTGTAATCCCAGCACTTCGGGAGGCCAAGGTGGGAGGATAACTTGAGCCTAGGAGTTCGAGACCTGCCTGGACCACAAAGCAAGACCCAGTCTCCTCTCCCCGTCTGCTGCCACCTACAGTAAATTAAAAATTAGCTGGACTTGGCAGCATGCACCTACAGTCCCAGCTACTCTGCAGCCTGAGGCAGGAGGATCACTTGAGCCCAGGAGCTTGAGGTTATAATGCAATATGATCACACCATTTCTCTCCAGCCTGGGCAACAGAGGAAGACCCTGTCTCAAAAACAAACAAACAACAATACAGAAAACAATAAATGTTTATATAATAGCAAAAAAAAAAAAAAAAAAAAAAAAAATCCAAAAGCCTAACAGTAGAGGGCTGGTAAATAAAAGACTGTACATTTTTTGCTGGGCAAAGTGGTTCACGCCTGTAAACCCAGCACTTTGGGAGGCTGAGGAAGGTGGATCACCTGAGGTCAGGAGTTCGAGACCAGCCTGACCAGCTGAGTAAAACCCCGTCTCTACTAAAAATACAAAAATTAGCCAGGCATGGTGGCAGGTGCCTGTAATCCCAGCTACTTAGTAGGCTAAGGGAGGTGAATCGCTTCAACCCAGGAGGCAGAGGTTGCAGTGAGCCGAGATTGCGCCACTGCACTCCAGCCTCGGAAACAAGAGTGAGACTTTTTTTTTTTTTTGAGACAAGAGTGAAATTCTTGTCTCAAAAAAAAAAGTACATTTTTATAATTGAAATATTAGGCAGCCATTAAAAACTGTGTTGTAAGGTCAAATATCAAAAAACAAGGAAATATGTTAGCAGAATATTATTTATGGAAAAAAGCAGGTTGTAAATCAGTATCATGGCGTATATGGGTAGATATCTAACAAATATGTATGTGTGTGTATATATATATATATCACATAGAATAAAAGGATTTCATAAGGGTATTGTTTGTCTCTGGGTAGTAGAAGTAGAGTTTTTTTCCTTTTCATTTATTTTCATGTTCTAACTGTCCTATAACTTCAGTTACAAGACAAAATTTAAATTTTAAGGGCCATCTTATGAAAGACTTTGCTATTATCCTATAAATAATAGGATAATAGTGTTCGTGTCCATTGACCTTTTCAACCCACTAAAAAATGCTAAGGTTGTTTAATATTTTGGATGTGTGAGATGACACTGATGAGCTTTTGCTGGAAGCCCTCTCCCTCACCCTGTCTTCTGTGGCAGTCCAGTTAATGATGTGACTTGATGCGCTGTTACCATAACCCTGGAGAGAAAGCGCAGCTGGGCACTTCTTTCTCAGGAACAAGAGCGGCCTTCCCTAATGGCTGTAAGAAGATGTGGAGTCATCTAAGAGAAGTGTTGAGATAAAGAAACATCCTGTCTTACTCTAAACAACAATGGGTGCCTATACGGGTATGGGTAGCATGTATGTGCGGTGTCTTTCAGTATGGAAAATTGTAATTAGAGACACTGTTGCTCTGGGTGATAGTGAGCCATTACTGCCCTTTTCCCAAGCTTGCAGATGGACAGAATTACGTTGCCTTAATAATGAGACTCTTAAGTGCCAGCTGTCATACAGCATGGCAGCCCTACATGCTAACAAAGCCTTCATTAAATGGTTTGCTCCCAATAATTTGCCTGCTCTTTTTGCCTTTCTAGCAGCTGACAACTTGGCCCCTCCACCCCTCCTTCCAGACCTTCCGTGGACACCCTTAATCACTGCAAGAGCAGCCTGTGCCGTGCTTGGTGAGATGGTAATTTTTTTAATCCTACATGTCTTCATATTATTTTTATGCCCTGTTTCAAAAGTTTTTAAACGAGGTTGGTAGCTAACATTCTGAGCTATCATTCATTCTGTGGCAAAATAATAATTGCTAATTTTCTTCTTCAGAGAACCAGAGCTTTATCAGGAATAACATTATGCAAATGACTATGCAAATGCCAACCAGAAAAGTACAGTATCTGGAAAAAAAGTTCAGATAAAACCTTCAGAACACATCCAAAGTTGGCTGGAAAAAAGAACTGAACATTTTAAACTATAAGGTCACCATGGTAGCAAAGGGAATTTATTACTAATAAGAATTTTGCAAGAAAGCTCTGCACTTAAAATAAAAGAGGTAGGGCATGCCTTCATATTTATTCTAGCTTAATTTATTTATGACATTATGGTTGTCTTTGCCAACTGTTAAGTCCCCTTGGGGTGAGACTCTTCATTGTTTGTGTGGTGTCTAATGGTTCAAAATGCTTCATGTTCAAACTTCTGAGCTTAAAAAAAATCCTCTATTTTTTCTACTTTATATTTTCTTATCATTAGTATTTTTAACTTTCTCATGCTGAATCTTATTGGAAGAAAGTTCATGGAAATACTATAGAGAAAATGCTCAATTCTTTCAAAACATAACTTTTAAGGTATTGGTAAAGAAATTGTGTCTTTTGGGGAGGCCGAGGCAGGCAGATCATGAGGTCAGGAGTTCAAGACCAGCCTGGCCAACATGGTGAAACCCCGTCTCTACTAAAAATACAAAAATTAGCTGGGCATGGTGGTGGGTGCCTGTAATCCCAGCTACTTGGGAGGCTAAGGCAGGAGAATCATCTGAACCTGGGAGGCGGAGGTTGCAGTGAGCTGAGATCGTGCCATTGTACTCCAGCCTGGGCGACAGGGTGAGACTCACAAAAAAAAAAAAAAAAAAGTAAAGAAAAAAGAAAAAAACAAATTGTGTCTTTAAAAACTATACATTATTCCTCAGGACACACCCCTTGAAACACCTGGAAAGAAGCCTGGTTTCAGCATAAAAGGAACTCCAACACTGTTTATTTCATGTGTGAGATATGCGTATATTCAATGACCAAATAAAGGAAAAGTTATTATTTAGTAAGCTTTTTGGAAATAAACAGGAAGTTTTAAATTTTATTCTGTCTTTTTAAAAGACCAATTATTTAAATTTAAGAGAAGAGTATTTGAAAGGCCTTCACTTTAAAATTTACATAAGTAAAATATATACCCAAATCTGACCAATATGATAGCCAGAGGAAAACAAAACCCAAAGGCCTGCCAGGCATGGTGGCTCATGCCTGTAATTCCAGCACTTTGGGAGGCCGAGGCGGGCGGATCACCTGAGGTCAGCAGTTTGAGACCAGCCTGGCCAACATGGTGAAACTCCGTCTCCACTAAAAATACAAAAATTAGTCTGGCATGGTGGCACATGCCTGTAGTCCCAGCTACTTGGGAGGCTGAGGCAGGAGAATCGCTTGAACCTGGGAAGTGGAGGTTGCAGTGAGCCGAGATTGCACCACTGCTCTACAGCATGGGCGAGTGAGACTTCGTCTCAAAAAAAAAAAAAAAAAAAAAAAAAAAAAGGAAAAAACCCAAAACAAACAAACAAAAACAAAACCCGAAGGTCTTTTTGCTTTAATATCTCACTTGCCCTGACCTCAAATTCCCAACATAAAATCCCTTTCTATGATGCAAATCTTCTGTCAGAAGGTGTGGACACACTGGACTAGAGTCAATCAAGCTGGGCTGCTCACATCTGAATCATGGGGTGCTTACTGAAAAACGCAGATCCTTGGGCCCCACCCAGCTCTACCGAGTCAGGACCACTATGTCTGTGTGGCCTGAGATTTGCATTTTCAGCAGAGTCAGCACTCTAAAGTGCTAATATTATACCATGAAAAATTAGGAAGGGCTAATTTATGAGTTCCCTTATAGAGGCCCCTTCAGGAAGGAGACAAAGAAGAGTTTTATAATGGGAGGGTAGGGGTGGTGGCAGGGGGAGATGGGCCTCAGGGAGAGTTCAGAGATGGAAAGGGGATCAAACATGGAAAAGATAGAAGGTGGAAGCTCTTGAAGAAAGCTTCAGCGACTTAACTCCTTTGTCCAAGGCTAGACAGCCACAGAACTTCCTGGGGTGATAGAGCTCTGTACCCCACATCCCGAGGCTTTGGTGTCTCATGACACTGAACAGAACCCCAGCTACTACCTACATTAATTAACAACTGTGAGCCTCAGTTTTCCCATATGAACTGGGTATAAAGTAGAGTTTTGATGAGGATTAAAAGTAACTCAACCAGGAAGATAATTTAACATGATGGTTAAGGGTGTGGTTTTGGAGTTGGGCTTCCAGGCTTCATGTCCCAGCTCCAGCATTTACTACTTGTGTGACCTTGGCAGGTTATTTAAACTGTCTGCACCTCAGTTTCCTCATCTATTTACTGATGCTAAAAAAATTAATATATAGCCCTTTTTTATATAATAAAAAAATTAATATATAGCTAAAAAAATTAATATATAGCAGTTGGGGGGAGTAGGGGTTAAATGAGAAAATACATGTTACAAATCTGTAACAGTACCTAGCATATAATGAGCAAGTCAATAAATGTTACCACCTCTCATCATTATTTCTTATATAAAGCAGCTGGCACCTGGTGGGAATTTAATAAACGATAGCTATTATTAGTAGAAATAATCACTCCTGGCTTCAAGACAGGCCAAAACCCTCTTTATTGCCAAAACCCTATTACACAATCCTGGCTGAGTCCCCATGCCTTGTTCGTAGTCTGTCATAACAGTGCCATTGAGGTTATTTGGGATAACATGTGGTTAGGAGAGTTATTGTGCAGTGGTATATGCACATATAACTGAGCAGAGAGGTTTCTGAATGTTTTATGAAGGTGTGTGGGTGGAGGGGTCGAGTGCCCTGGGGAAGCTGCAGGAGCCTCTCTCCCTCCTTCTGCTTGGAGAACCTGGCAGCTGTGGCAACAGCAACAGCAGAGAGATGGACCTTTTGGAAAGTAATGGACACACTAGAAAAATATTTGAAAATCCATGACCTGTACTTATTTGATTCAAAGCCTATCATAGGAAAAGCCTATCACATTCCCTCAGGAATCTGTTGTTGTTATTTGCCTGCTCACCACAGCAAAGACTACTTCTTTTTCAAGACTTGAAACAATTATAATATATGTATATTTTTTTCTGATGGGCACTGTGTTTTAAGCTCTCTGTTCTTAAAATTTACAAATTTGTATTTGCTGCCCAGTTCTTTATTCTTTGTTGCCACATAAATCCTGCAATCTTGGTAGAAAAATAAAGAATACAGGAGAGCTGTTTGACCTTTGCTCCTTGCTGGGCATTGGTGTCATTTATAGTTATTAGAGTGGGGACAGAACGGAACTCATTGATGACTGAGCGGGTGGGGAGAGAAGGAGGAATGGCAAGCGGGGAAGGGAAAGGAGAGGGAGGAGAACACAGATTACTACAAGAATCTCATGTTGTGCTTTCACTTTGGGCAAGTGTAACACTAGTAGTCCTTTGTGGGAGCTCGAAAAGGCACATGGGGGAAATAAATCTCTGGAATAAACAGTATGACCTTGGCTGCCATGGCTCTACTAACTTGGTTTTGCAGAACTGAGATAAATGGATACTAGTGAATTTGCATCAATTCCATTTAAGGCTTTAAAAAGACATATGGATAACATTATTGGCTAGAGACCCTTAAGAAAACTAAGGTAAGTTCCTCTCAAGGCTCAAGCTAAGTCTTGTAGCGGGTAAAAATAGAAAGCCTTAGGCTGAAAAGCTGAAGGTCTCTATGTTACCATTGCTGAACCATTGGTTTACTGGGCAGTAGGGCTGGGGATCAATCTAAAAACCTGTCAAGCATGGTTCTTTTTAAAAATAAAACAAGGCCAGGTGCGGTGGCTCACGCCTATAATCCCAGCACTTTGGGAGGCTGAGACAGGTGGATCACTTGAGGTTGGGAGTTCAAGGCCAGCCTGGCCAACATGGTGAAACCCCGTCTTACCTAAAACTACGAAAACTAACCTGGCATGGTGGTGTGCGCCTGTAATCCCAGCTACTAGGGAGGCTGAGGCAGGAGAATTGCTTGAACCCAGGCGGTGGAGGTTGCAGTGAGCCGAGATCGCACCACTGCACTCCAGCCTGGGTGACAGAGTGAGACTCCATCTAAAAATAAAATAAAAATAACTAAATAAATACATAAGTAAAACAGACAGCCTGCTTGTTCTCATGGAATACATGACAACAGTAAGCAAATGTAAAAATGCACAGCATAAACCACAAAAATTTTAATTAATAAAAAATGTAGTAAGAGAGGAAATAAGAAGACTTGCTGTCAGTATAAATATTCTAAAAACAGTGCTTGTTTAGATCAGGCTAAAATTAATGTCACTACTAAAGTTTCAGACAACTTAGTAATTTGGGCTAAGAAATATTTATTGAGCACCTACTTTGTGCTGGATACTGTGCTATACCATGGGTATATAGTGATAAACAAGGAGATAGAGGCTGGCTTCAATGTAAGGACCTTACACTCTAGTGGAAAGATTAAAAAACAAACAAACTGATGCAAATGCAGGACCCATAATGCAAGAGTACATGGCACTTAATAGGTGTCACTTTGGGAGCCCTCTACTGATAGCTACAGAGAGTGTAAGCTGTTTTCGAAGAATTAATGATCAGAGAGATCATCTTGAAGACAGCATTTGAGTTGGACCTTAAAGGAAGCTTAAAACTTCAACAAAGGTGTGGAGGGGAAGTTCTTCTCGAATGAGGCACAGCAATGGTGGATACCTCTGCTTAGCTGGGCTGCAGGGTGTGTTTATGAGAGAAGTGAGATGCCAGCTGGTGTTACATTGAGTGGTTTGGACTTCATGGAGAAATACTGAGCCATCAATATTTTTGAGCAAGAAAGTGATGTGATCAAAGAGATAATTTAGGAATCGTAATCTGGTCGAGTTGGGCAGAAGGATTGTCAGGAAGGGGGTTGGAGGCTGGAGATCAAACAAAAGGGTGAAGTCAGAGGCTCAGTGGGAATGATCCAGTCCAAATAGGATATAATCCATTGAAACAGAAATGAAAGAAACTGTCAATAGTCAAGTTTTATGGTTTAGAAACTAAGATGTTAATAAAAAAAGTATTTGATTACCAGCTTGACAGTGTCTAGGTAGCTTTGCTACATTCTGAGACTACAAACTGCTTGCTCCAATCAACTCAGTAAAAATAACTGCATTTCTAATATTTTTATTGTTCAACTAGATCCTCTGTGACAACATCTAAGGGGAGCATAAACCAAAACCTAAAAATACATGCATACCATTTAGTCTGTTTTAGGAACATTTTTGTACTTGTGTGTGTGTGTGTGTGTGTGTGTGTATTCAGTAATTTCTGGGCGAGGAGCTTAGGTAGAATAAATCAATTTGAAAATGGCAATGTTAGCCTTGCCAAGGTTGGCTTTTTAAGAAGATTATGAACCATTATTTGGGAGGTTATTCTATTTTTTTTCCTGAAGTACAACTTCTTATTCCTGAGGAAAAATATTAAACATTCTGATAATGAATTATGTGACAGACGAGACTTACAGCAAGCTGTTCTGCAATTCGTGCCACAGGAGAGTGCTGTTACCTGTGAACAGTCTGACAGACTACAGGAAGAACTTGGCTTAAGTCTCTCAAAGAAAGAAAGAAAGAAAGAGAAATTGGAAAATGAAGTTTGAGATACTGGCTTTAACTTACGATAATAATGGGTATTCAAAATGGAAAAGAAAACTTGGAATTTTGAGAGGTGTGGAAGGGAGAGTTTAAGCATATGATACAGGCTACTTCAATATATATCATTCCTTATTCATTGATGCTGTTGTTCCCCTCTTTTCTCTACAAAGAGTTACAAACAAGAGAAAAATTAAAGAATTGACAACCAGGGCTTAGCCACTTGGTCATAGTCCATTGTGCGAGCATATGCTCCATATAATATTTATGAAGGATGATAGTTGTAATTGGTAGGAAAATGATCTAGGGTGCTGCTATGAATTAGAAGGTGCATGTAATTAGGGATCTATTTCCCTGAGCAATTATCATTTTACAGGTAAAGGTCTGGTTTGTAATCTGAGGTCATTAACTCTTAAATACAATGCTGCTAAAGAAGTCTTCAGAGTTTTCACTCTCAAAGAGGCTGTCTTGAATCCTTCAATTTAAATACGGCTTTCCTCCCATTGTGCTCTTTTTTTTTCTTTTTTATGTGTCAGATGTACTCTCTTTTTTAGAAAAGAATTATCTATTACTCATACTATTTGCTTAACTCTCTCTTTTCCAGTTAGTTGATAAGTTTCATGAGGCTCTATATCTAGTCATCTAGCTGCGACCTCCTCTCTGAGCTTCATATTTCTTTTCTTTTCTTTTCTTTTTTTTTGAGACAGAGTTTTGTTCTTGTTGCCCAGGCTGGAGTGCAATGGCACAATCTTGGCTCACCGCAACCTCCCCCTGCCGGGCTCAACAATTCTCCTGCCTCAGCCTCCCGAGTAGCTGGGATTACAGGCACCTGCCACCACGCCCGGCTAATTTTGTATTTTTAGTAGAGAAGGGGTTTCTCCATATTGGTCAGGCTGGTCTGGAATGCCCGATCTCAGGTGATCCGCCCGCCTCAGCCTCCCAAAGTGCTGTGATTATAGGTGTGAGCCACCACACCCGGCCTGAGCTTCATATTCTACATCCAGCTGCCAACTCAACTTTTCCACTTGGATATTTAACAATCACCTCAAATTTATCATGGCCCAAACAACTCCTCACCCCAAGCAAACCTGCCTCTCCCACAGACTTCTCAGCTGCAAACCCAGGAGCCATCGCTGACTGCTCTGTCCTTCACACGCTATGGCTAGCCCATCAAGAAAGAAGTCCCTGTCACTCCAACCTTCAAATATGCACTGAGTCTACCTGCTTCCCATCATTTCCACTGCTACAATCCTAGTCCAACCACCATTTTATCTCTGCCATTACCTTTGCACTTGCCTCCTCGGTAGAGGGATACTTTAAAAGGGGAATCAGTTCAAACAGAGGGATACTTTAAAAGGGGAATCAGTTCAAACCATTTCCCTGCTTAAAAAACTCCAGTGGCTTCCTATTACAGTCAGAGTAAATTCTAAGCCCCTTACCCAGTCTGCCAAGACTCTGTGGTATCTGACAGCATCTGTCATTTTCTCCTTTATTCACTTCAGTGGGCCAGTTGTAATAGCCTTCTTTTAGATTCTTAGAGAAGCACAGAGCCCTTGCAAGCTTCTTTGTAGAACTTTCTCCAGATCTAGTCTGCCTTATTTGCCATAGTATCTCCAGTACTAGAAAGAGTGACTAGAATGTGGGAGACACCAGGCCGGGCACGGTGGCTCATCCTGTAATCCCACCACTTTGGGAGGGTGAGGTGGGCGGATCACCTGTGGTCAGGAGTTCAAGACCAGCCTGACCAATGTGGAGAAACCCTGTCTCTACTAAAAATACAAAATTAGCCAGGCATGGTGGCGCATGCCTGTAATCCCAGCTACTCGGGAGGCTGAGGCAGGAGAATTGCTTGAACCCGGGAGGCAGAGGTTGCGGTGAGCCCAGATCACACCATTGCACTCCAGCCTGGGCAACAAGAACAAAACTCCTTCTCAAAAAAAAAAAAAAAAAAAAAAAAAAAAAAAAAAAGAATGTGGGGGACATCAGTACTTGTTGGCTAGAGGAATGAATAAAATTAGCATTGTGGAAGTCAAATATTATAGTCAAAGTATTATCAAGACCAGGGCAAATCCAGATCACCTAGAAAACTGAGAAAAATGGAAGAAGGAGATGTTATATATATGAGAAGATATATATATATAAGAAGGTTTATACAGAAGATATGATAGGAATCCATTGTATTCTAGAGATTATGTTATCATAAGAAACAATATACTAACAGTTTTCATAATTCTTTAATGATAATACTGAAACATTCCTTAAGACGAGAAGAGGTAATATTTAAAAGTACATTCTAAGTCCATTTGTGCCTGATTTTTGTGTAGACGACTCATAATAACAAGTATTTTGCATATAAATTTGAATGTGGGAAAAGTATAGGGGCATTGCAAATGAGAAATGTGACTATTCAGTGAACGTTTGAATGTGTACTGATGTAAATGGTGACAGCATACAAGACCACTTTCCAAATCAAGCCCCAAGTCAAATGCCTTTTTAAATGAAATTAAATGTAAACAAAATACTAGTTGCAATGTTGGACAACAAAATTATATAATTAATCTTCCACCTTAGGCTATTTCTTTGTCAATAGCACAATCTTCTACTCTTTCACAAAGGGCTGACAATTGACTTCTTCTATGGGTGAAGAAGGCCTGTTACCAAATGAGCAAGCCTATTTATTGTAGAATTTAATTCAACTTTCTTGCTTGCCCATTAAGAAACACATACAGAAAACTTTCATAAAGAAACCTTTTAACTTTTCTTCCCTAAGGATTGCTATTAAAAAGCACACCAAAGCAAGGAAGATTTGAGCTATTTTAAAATATGTAACCCATAGTAATGAATTAATTACCATATAATACTTAAAGCTTTGATTATTCGTACATGAGAGCTTCCATTATTAATGATTGCTTATGAAATTAATCTTTCTAATTTCCATTATGATTCAAATTAACTTGATTAGTTGGTCTCATGATTCACATTTCTATCAACCTCTACTTTTAATTTCTGAAGCATGAAATGACATAAAATGTCTTTGGGGGGAAAAGCACTTAAAATTAAGATTTTACTTTGATGTAGTAAGTAAATGAATTGAATTAGATGAATAGCAATTGAACTTTGTTTTCATTCACACACTGTCCTCTGGTGTTTAAATGTCTACATTGCATGTTAAAATGAGAACCCAAGATCAAATGCAAAAAGTTAATACCTTCTTGCACTTAGGAAGGTCCGTTTAACTTTGTGTTTGGTCTAATAATTGTCTGCCCTATCAAGATTGTGAGTAAATGGATAAAAAATTCAAATGACTTGATAAAAACTAAGCTCAGTGCTTTCTAATAGTACAAACTGCAGGTTTATAGAACATATATTTATGCTGACAGGATACTGACTACCTTTTTAAAAGTGCACATGGAGATTTCTTTTAAAGTGAAATCATTCAGTACTAAAGAGTTCACTTCATTTCCCCCCTACATTTTCTTACTTAAGACTCTTCACTAGAGGTTTTGACAAAGGAGAATTTAGTGATGGTCTAGTGCAGCCATCAGGAGCAATTAGGCCCTGAATCAGGGCTTCGTGCTCATTTTGGAATTCTGTAATCCTAGCAAATATTTCCCAATTGCTTTAATTTGATCATTTTTTCCAACACCTTCTCTCTCTTGATTTAAATTGAAACCAGAGTTAAAATTTTCTTAATGTTTTTTGTTTCAATTTAGTTTACAATTTGTATATGTGTGTGTATATATATACACACATATATACACACATATACATATGTACATATAAATATATACACACACACACACACATATACCTTAAATGTCTCATTTTAAATCTTTTGGATTGGCTGGAGTCTGGGCTTGTGGATTTCATTGTTTTTTAATTTTTTGAGCAGTCTTTTGCCCCATTGTCTTCTAAGTGGTGACTGTAATCATGCTGCCTTTTCAAATGTCATGAATCTAATTTTATTTGTTTAGTAGAGTTGACTGAGGAAGCCTGGTGAGGTCCATGACCAGGGTCTGGAAAATGATAAATGTTAGCCTCAGGCAATTTATCATTTTATGACAATATGTTCACTAAGGGAAAGTCGTTCCAAGTAATTAGCATGATGCCATCAGGGAAAGGCTACTTTTTGAGAGCAATGATTTTTTTTTGCAGGTAAACATATTTATCTGAAGCTGGAAGAACACTTTCAGACATAATGGGAGCATTCCCTCATGGAGCGTGAGGGTGGCCTAAATGACCTTGTAAGTGATTGTTGACATGAGGAGTCTGTGACCCAGAATATGGTTTTATAAATTTCCCACCACAGGGCACTGATGAACGACACCCAGCAAAACCTGAACACGTGATCTTCAAAACATGGGAAATTTACGCTTGGAGCGATTTATGCCCAGGAAAATTAGGACTAGCAATCATTTGATGCTGGTTCTTGGAAGACCTTAAAGGATTTAAACACTGAAAAATGAATGCATCATACAGGTCACTGCCTCGATATATTACAGCCCTGAAAATTACAATCGGATGTTCTGTTTTTGAAGTCTCATGAGGGCAGAGGGCATCCCTGGCTTTGCCCACTATCAAATTCACTGCACCTAGCAAAATGTCTGGCATGTAATAAGCATTCAATAAACATTTGTTGGAGGACTGGATAGTGAAATTTGGCATGGTAAACCAAAACTATTCAGATTATAATATTTTAAACTTTCCACTATTGATTATCTATCTTTTGTCTGTCTGTCCATCCATCCATCCATCCATCCATCCATCCATCCATCCTTATATCTAGAAAAAAGACTACTCTGAAATTTGTGAGAACTAATATGAATGGCTTCATTTTTTATAAATAAAAGACTTACACCGGTCAGGCGCAGTGGCTCACGCCTGTAATTCCAGCACTTTGGGAGGCCAAGGCGGGCAGATAGCTTGAGCTCAGAAGTTTGAGGCCAGCCTGGCCAACAGGGTGAAACCTTGACTCTACTAAAAACACAAAAATTAGCTGGGTGTGGTGTCTTAAGCCTGTAATTTCAGCTACTCAGGAGGCTGAGGCAGGAGAATCATTTGAACCCGGGAGGCAGTGGTTGCAGTGAGCTGAAATCGCTCCACTGCACTCCGGCATGGGTGACAGGGAGAGACTCCATCTCAAACAAACAAACAAACAAGCAAACAAAAAACTTACTAAAATATTTAGCTAAAGACTCAACAAAGAAGTTTAAGAACGATGCCTGCTGCCTGACTGGCATGGATGAAGTCACTGTGGCTTGAGGTCTGGTCCTCAGCTTGACAGATTCAGATCCTGGATTTTGTGGCTCAATTGCTGATGTTACTATTACCTCAAAAATTTGCTATTACTACCAATAATAGGTTTTTGTTTTTGTTTTTGTTTTTTTGAGACAGGATCTCACTCTGTCACCTAGACTAGAGGGCAGTGGTGTGACTGTAGCTCACTGTAACCTTGAATTCCTGGGCTCAAGTGATCCTCCTGCCTCAGCCTCCTGAATAGCTAGGACTACAGTTGCATGCTACCATGCCCGACTAATTTTTTTTTTTTTTTTTTGAGACGGAGTCTCGCTCTGTCGCCCAGGCTGGAGTGCAGTGGCGCGATCTCGGCTCACTGCAAGCTCCGCCTCCCGGGTTCACGCCATTCTCCTGCCTCAGCCTCCCGAGTAGCTGGGACTACAGGCGCCCGCCACCACGCCCGGCTAATTTTTTGTATTTTTAGTAGAGACGGGGTTTCACCGTGTTAGCCAGGATGGTCTCGATCTCCTGACCTCGTGATCCGCCCGCCTCGGCCTCCCAAAGTGCTGGGATTACAGGCGTGAGCCACCGCGCCCGGCCGCCCGACTAATTTTTAAAAAATTATTTGTAGAGATGAGGTCTCACTGTGGTTACCCAGGCTGGTCATGAACTCCTGGCCTCAAGTGATTCTCCTGCCTTGGCCTCCCAAAATGCTGGGACTACAGATGTGAGCCACAATGTCCACCTAATAGGTACCATTTATTAGGGGTTTAATAATCTGCCAGGCTCAGTGTCTTAAATCTATCACCTTATTTTATCCTCACAACAACTTCCTGTGATCAATTTTATCATTGCTCCTTTTTTTTTTTTTTTTGAGATGGAGTTTCACTGTTGTTGCCCAGGCTGGAGTGCAATGGCGTGATCTTGGCTTACTGCAACCTCTGCTTCCCGGGTTCAAGCAATTCTCCAGCCTCCGCCTCCCAAGTAGCTGGGATTACAGGCATGTGCCACCATGCCTGGCTAATTTTGTATTTTTAGTAGAGATGGGGTTTCACCATGTTGGTCAGGCTGGTCTTGAACTCCTGACCTCAGGTGATCCTCCCACCTTGACCTCCCAAAGTGCTGGGATTACAGGCATGAGCCACCGCACCCGGCCATCATTGCTCTCATTTTTATAGATGAAGAAACTGAAGTTCACAATGGTTAAGTAATTTGCTCTAAATTACACAGCTATACTGAAATAAAAACAAGAAAGCCAATCTTACAATAAAAAGAATAGAACTTAGGTATTACAATAAAGACATTTTAAGAAATACTTTCAATATAGTCAGAGAAAAAGAAACACCAATTCAAGGTTACAAAAACTGTAGTTTAGCTTAAATATCCAGTCTTCGAAGTGTGTCTCTGTGACTACAAACCCAAAAATCTACTTCATGAATGTGAAGCCCCGGTTCAGTGACTACCTCTGCCTCTCGATAAGTCGTGGGATATAACTGTTTCGGAAAAGGCAGCCCTGAATCTTCCTTCGCTACTGGAAGGCCACTGACTGCTTCCCTGTCACTGCTGTAACTTCTCAGTCCTTTATTCTGGCCAGACTGGGTATGGACCCCAATCTTTGATTAGCTTTAGCAACACTGTGGAGAGTAACATGAGTTGGATAATGTGGCTTGCCAGATACTGTTTGCATGCTTGAGCTTGGAGCCATCAGTAGGAATGTGGTGTAGATTCAGTCTGGGCCTGTCTCTTTGTTCAACTTTCTTTAACCCTTACTATTTAGGAGTACGCTAAGCACTCTAACCCCAGGCTTATTATATTAGGAACTCCCTGGGTTTGGGTTCAAGTATCTTTATTTAAAAGCTTCCCTAAAAGACTCTTATTTTTTATTTTTTTATTTTTTAGACAGTCTCGCTCTGTCACCCAGGTTGGAGTACAGTGGCACAGTCTTGGCTCACTGCAACCTCCGCCTCCTGGATTCAAGTGATTCTCCAGCCTCAGCCTCCCGATAGCTGGGATTGCAGGCGTGTGCCACCACGCCCAGCTAATTTTTATATTTTTTAGTAGAGATGGGATTTCGCCATGTTGGCCAGGCTGGTCTCGAATTCCTGACCTCAGTTGATCTACCTGCCTCAGCCTCCCAAAGTGCTAGGATTACAGGCGTGAGTCTCCGCGCCTGGCCAAGAGACGATTATTCTAAGTGAAGTAACTCAGGAATGGAAAAACCAAACATCGTATCTTCTTGCTGTTATGTGGGAGCTAAGCTATGAGGATGCAAAAGTATAAGAATGATACAATGGACTTTGGGGACTTGGGGGCAAGGGTGGAAGGGGGACTATAAAAGACTACAAATGGGATACAGTGTATATTCCCTGGGTGATGGGTGTACCAAAATCTCACAAATCACCACTGAAGAACTTACTTATGTAACCAAATACCATCTGTACCCCAATAACCTATGGAAAAAAAATTTTCAGAAAAAAAAATGAAAGCTCCCTCAAGGATTCAGAGCAACTAGATTGTGGAAACACAAGTTAAAAACCTTGAAATCCAGGCCTGAAAGAGTGAGGTCAAGGGACAGAGCGGGGAGAGAGCAAAGGTGTCCCCTGCAACACCACCACCCCTGCCTAAGACATACCAAGTTACCTAACAGACACCTTCCTCTTTCTGTGATGACTGACACCAGGAGGCTCCCTCCCTCCAGGGAGACCAGCCTAACCAAGACCTAAAGTCATCTTTACTCACAACACCATTCATACAAACACTTCTTTGGGAGAAAATCATACAATGACCGTCATCATAATAGTCACTGACCACTTACTATGTGCCTGGCATAGTCTAAGTGCTTACAGATATTATCTCAATTAATAGACTATATATGTATCTATATTGATATATATGATTGTATACATAGATTATTATACAG
The DNA here is from genome assembly GCF_028858775.2 of Pan troglodytes. Classification (NCBI taxonomy): domain Eukaryota; kingdom Metazoa; phylum Chordata; class Mammalia; order Primates; family Hominidae; genus Pan; species Pan troglodytes. The sequence goes on from NC_072411.2 coordinate 93,592,203, forward strand.
AGATACAAGGATTATGTAGATATAATAACTTTTGTGAGGTCAGGGTAGGGTTTTGGGTAGGGAGAGAAGTTGTTTTGAGACAATAAATAATGAAAAATAACACTATTTCCTTGTTTGTTTCCTTTTTATGTGCCTCCCACTACACTTTGAGAATAGTGAGCTCAGGGACCATGTCTGTCTTACTCACTGCTCTATACCATGTGCATATTGCAGTGCATGGCACACTGGAGGCCCAAAGATATGTATCAAATGCATGAATAAAAGGGAACTAAAATGCTGATAAAAAGTGTATTTTTTGTGAGAAAACCTAAATGGGAAACCAGATTACATTCAGATTCAGAGCAAAGAAGGTTATTTGGAAGATACTGTTGGCTGGTAGCACCACACAATGATGCCATCCATCTCTTTGACCATTTCTGCTAAGAGGGATTGTGATCAGCGCACCCTCTTTCCTGAACATAAATGTGTTTTTGTTTTGTTTTTAAATAACAACTTTATTTACATACTACACAATCTACCCCTTTAAATTGTACAATTCAGTGGTTTTAATATATTCACAAAGTGACACACCCATCACCACTCTCTAATTCCAGAACGTTTTCATCACCCCAAAAAGTACCCCTTAGCAGTCGCTTCTTATTTGCCCTTCCCCTCAGCCCTTGGCAACTACTAATCTCCTTATTGTCTCTATGGATTTGCCTATTTTGAACACTTCATATAAACAAAATTATATATGTTCTTTTTTGTCTGGCTTCTTTTTGAACTTAGCATAATGTGTTCCAGATTCATTCATGTTGCAGCATGAATCAGTACTCCATTTCTTTTTATTCCCATGTACTATTCCATCATATTGACATACTGCGTGTTGTTTATCCACTCTTGAGTTGATGGACATTTGAGTTGTTTCCAATTTTCAGCTACCATGAATAGTGCTGCTAAGAACATTCATTCACATATGAGTTTTTGTGTGGACATGTATTTTCATTTCATTTCTAGACATGGAATTGCTGGGTCACATGTAAAACTATAGGAACTATCAGACTGTTTGGTAGAGTGCCTACATCTTAACAATCCCATCAGCAATGTATGAGTGTCCAATTTCTCCATATACTTTTTTTTTTTTTTTTTTTGAGACAGAGTTTCGGTCTTGCCACCCAGGCTGGAGTGCAACGCCATGATCTCTGCTCACTGCAACCTCTGCCTCCCGGGTTCAAGCAATACTCCTGCCTCAGCCTCCCAAGTAGCTGGGATTACAGGCAGGTGCCACCACGCCCAGCTAATTTTTGTATTTTTACTAGAGATGGGGTTTCGCCATGTTGGCCAGGCTGGTCTCAAACTCCTGACCTTAAGTGATCCGCCCGCCTCAACTTCCCAAAGTGCTTGGATTACAGGCATGAGCCACCTTGCCCAGCCACCATATACTCTTCATTACTTGTTATTATCTTTTTAATTTCAGCCATCCTAGTGGTATCTCATAGTGGTTTTATTTACATTTCTCTAATAAGTAATGGCTTTGAACATCTTTTCATGTGATTATTGGCCACTTATATCTTCTTTGAAAAAACACCTATTAAATCTTTCATCCTTGGCCAGGCATGGTGGCTCACCCTGTAATCCCAGCACTCTGGGAGGCTGAGGCAGGCAGATCATGAGGTCAGGAGTTCGAGGCCAGCCTGGCCAACATGGTGAAACCCTGTATCTACTAAAAATACAAAAAATTAGCCGGGCATGGTGGTGGACACCTGTAATCCCAGCTACTTGGGAGGCTGAGGCAGCAGAATCACTTGAACCCGGGAGGTGGAGGTTGCAGTGAGTCAAGATTGTGCCATTGCACTCCAGCCTGAGCGACAGTGCAAGACTCTGTCTCAAAAAAAAAAAAAAGTCCTTCATCCATTTTGTAGTTGTATTATTTGTCTTTTTATTGTTGAGTTGTAAGTGTTCCTTATATATTCTGAATGCGTTACTGAGTTTATGATTGCAAATACTTTCCCCCATCTTATGCATTGTCTTTTCACTTTCTTGTGGTATCCTTTGAAGCATGAAAGTTTTAAATTTTGATGGTGTCAAATTAATTAAGCTTTTCTACTGTTACTTGTACTTTTGGTATTGTTCTTAAGAAACCATTGCCTAATCCAAGGTCAAAAAAATTTACGCTTATGTTTTCTTTGGAAAGTTGTATCATTTTAGCTTGTACATTTAGGCCTATGATTGATTTTGAGTAGATTTTTATATATGGTATAAACAAAAGTGGTTAAACTCACGGAATTCTTTCTTGCTGAAACTTTCAGGCTCAAAGTGGACCTTTTTTTTTTTTTTTTTTTTTCCAGTTTACCTGATCTTTCTTCAGATCTGCAAATCTCTTTTACAAAGTCTTAATTACTCAATTTCTTTGTTCTGCTCTTCTGGTATGTTGACAGAGAAGTAGGCTGATTACTTCTGGAGATTGATAACTATGTTCATCATGTGTTGACTCTTTGAGAGAAAATGTAGTTCCAGGTTCTTTGGGGTGGGGTTAAGGGTGGGATGATCTAACAATAATGGTTTCCTATATGCTTACCATATAGAACAGATGGTTTCAAACTTTTGGGCATGGTGAGAGTTTGTAAGTTTGTAATGGTAGAATATATAGCTTTGCCTGAACTAAATTGAAAGCTATAACCAAGAAAATAAATATCTTGGTAGCTCTTCACTTTTTGGGATCTTAGAATAAAATTTAGTCTTAATGTTAACTCAAAGTTGTGGCTGAAGTTTAACAGGACAGCATTTAACATTTGCAGAAATGTGTCTGCTTTCTAACTAGGTTACAAATTTGCTCTTGAGGATAACTCAAGGTGAAGACTTGCAGGTCTGGGCTTCCCCAGGCCCTTTGGTGGCAAAGATAAGCCATGAGCTCTTGTTAATTGGTCCCTGGGTTGTAATCTTCAGATATAGAAGCCAACAGTTCATTGTAGAGAATTCTCATTTGGCAACTGAGTTTTCCCAAGTCAACAAAGCATAAGGTCATTAGTTCTCAGAAGATGGCACATCTATTTAATTAAGTCTTATTTGTTGGAAGTGGCTAGAGATCAGGGCCCAAATGAGCTTTTTTTCTTTTTTCTTTTTCTTTTTTTGAGATGGAATCTCACTCTGTCGCTCAGGCTGGAGAGCAGTGGTGTGATCTTGGCTCACTGCAACCTCCGCCTCCGGGTGCAAGCAATTCTCTGCCTCAGCCTCTCGAACAGCTGGGATTACAGGCACCCGCCACCACGCTCAGCTAATTTTTTGTATTTTTAGTAGAGATGGGGTTTCACCATCTTGGCCAAGCTGGTTTTGAACTCCTGACCTCGTGATCCACCTGCCTCAGCCTCCCAAAGTGCTGGGATTACAGGCGTGAGCCACCGTGCCCAGCCAAATGAACTCATTTTCTAATCACTATACTTGACTAACACACAATGGCATGGTGGTTTTCCCTAGGTCTAACAATCAGTGAGAAGAATACATTTTTTTTTCCAACTAGCATTAAAATAAGTTTTCCAAACTGAAGAGAAGACTTCTGCCATCATTATTTTATGTTGCAGTATCCATATTTGTGTTCTCATTAAAAAATTCTTGTTGTCCTCTCTTACATAAGCAGGGATGAATACATTCAAAGCAGGAGTATGCAACAAGGTACATGGTTCAGAACATAGGAACTGAAAAACACAGTTTTGATGGATCGTTGCTACATCTGGTTATAGACAACTGATTCACAATTAATTGGGCCACGGAGCAAAGTGAGATTATATCTAGAAAATTTTCAACCCTTATTTTAATTCGTCACTTAATTTTAAAAATTTCAGCTTGTGCGTGGATTTGCCATAAAACCAATGATGCAAAAGCTTCATTTGCCAGAGCCCTTTCCAGGCCCTGTATCAAATTTCGCTTTTGTAATTTATATTATTTTCCTTAAAAGGAGTCTTCAAAAATGTATGGGTTTTAGGTTTCACCCTTGCCTGAGTTAGTTAGCTACATCTCACTTCTTTATATAGGCTATTTTTAAAATGCATACACAAGTGGTTAAAAGCAGATGATTTGTAAAATGAGTTATTTCTTCAAGTTCTATAAAGCGATAGCAAGAAAGAAAACCCTAGATTTCTGTATCATCTATCTTACAAAAAATAAACCCTCTAGTTATCTGTCTTTTCTTACCCTTTTTCGCTTTGAACCACAGTGTTTCACTGAGCAGCTGAGGTCTCATGTGTTTAGTGGCTGGAAAATGTGGTTCATGTTCTTGACTTGGTAGGGCTCATGGAGAAGTGTGTTAGTCTGTTCTTGCATTGCTATAAAGAAATACCCAAGACTGGGTAATTTATAAAGAAAAGAGGTTTTATTGGCTCATGGCTCTGCAGGCTTTATAGAAAGCATGGTGCTGACATCTGCTTAGCTGCTACGGAGGCCCCAGGAAGCTTACAATATGGCAGAAGGTGAAGGACGAGTAGCAGGCTTGTCACACGGCCAGAGCAGGAGCAAGAGAGTGAGAGTTGGTGGAGGAGGTGCCCCACACTTTTAAATGACCAGATCTCATGAGAACTCACTCACTATCATGAAGACAGCATGAAGCCATGAGGGATCCACTCCCATGATCCAAATACCTCCCACCAGGCCCCACCTCCAGCACTGGGGATTACAACTCAACATGAGATTTGGGCTTCAGATATCTAAACTATATCGAGAAGCCAGTTCTACTTTACTTGGTGGTTCTCCAGACCATGCTGTATAAGAAGCTCTGTCAGGAAGATGGATTTGGCTTACCCAAATGCCACATTCTGCTTGGGCTGTAGCTTCCTCATGTGTAAAATACACATAAATTACTTTCCTACTTCAGAGATGTCAGGTGAAATGCAACAGAATAGGTGCTCTTAGGAGAACAAGATGATTTAGAAATTAAGGAACTTCTGTGTAAGCTCTGTGAGTGTTGGACTATGTCTGTCTAGCCCCCAACCTTAGTACAGGGCCCTGGATATAGTAGGTGCTCCATAAATATTTGTGACATGAATGATTGATTGCTGTAGTAGGCTTTGATTTCTTTCATTGCCCTCATGTATTAGTTAAGGTACTGCTAGCTGTTTCAATAGTAACCCCTGCAATCTCGAAGATATAATACAAATGAAATCTGTTTCTTGCTTATAGACAGTCCACCTGTGGGAGGAAGGCAGATGGAAGAGGAAATCAATGAGGGTCCTAGGCTGACAGAGGCTCTGCCATCTTCAGCAGATGGCTTCCAATATGACCATGAGTGGGCATCAGTGTCAGGTGTCTGAAGCAGAAAGCGAGAGCGTGGAGAATTCCACAGATGATATACAGAAGATTGCATAGAGGCCTGGAGAGAGGGTGCACCCTTCCCCTCACATTCCACTGGGAAGAATTCAGTCACTTCGCTTCAACCTACCGCAAGGGAGGCTGGGAAATGAGGGCTCTGGCTGGTTAGCTGCTGCCCAGGGACATCTTTACAACATGGAAGGGCAGCATATGGGTGGCAGCTGGCCTTCTCTGCTGCTCTAGAATACAGAACCTAATGAGAGAAAGAGAGAAAGAGAGAGAGAGAGAGAAGGAAGAGAGAGAGAGAGAGAGAGAAGAGGAAAGGGATGGATGATCCAAGGCAGAAATTGTGTGGCATGTGATGAGAGAGGAACAAGGACAAAAAGAGTGTCCAGGACATCAGTTAGAGAGACGAATGGAAGCACAATAAGGATGCAAGTAAAAATAGAAGCAATTAATGTGAGAAATGTCCTTTGATCCTTTTGTACAAAAACAAAGCAGCATGCTTCAAACCTCCCTCTGTGTACGTCTTGCCTAAATTTTTCTCCTCGGACTCAACCTTCCATTCATTTTCTATGCTTCACTCTGCCAGAGAGACTATGAAAGCCTTTCAAAAGTAGTTTTCAGTCCTGACTTTGAGTAAGAATGCTACACAATACTAAATCTTCAACACTCTACTTATTCCAGTTTTCCCTTAATGATGTTACCCTGAGGAACTTTATGGCTAGGAAAAAAAATTACAAGTGTCACATACTTTTTTTTTTGAGACAGAGTTTCATTCTGTTGCCCAGGCTGGAGTGCAATGGCGCGATCTTGGCTCACTGCAGCCTCTGCCTCCCAGGTTCAAGCAATTCTCCTGCCTCAGCCTCCCAAGTAGCTGGGATTACAGGCATGTGCCACCACGCCCGGCTGATTTTTGTATTTTTAGTAGAGACGGGGTTTGACCATGTTGGTCAGGCTGGTCTCGAACTCCTGACCTCAAGTGATCTGCCCACCTTGGCCTACTAAAGTGCTGGGATTACAGGCATGAGCCACCACACCTGGCCCAAGTATCACATAATTTTTTTTAAAAACAAAAACAAAAACAAAAAAACAGCTTGTCATCCATTAGCTATATATATATTCAAATGCTGATTAAATTGCTGATGTATTTTTTTTTGGTTAAGTGTTATTCTGTCAGTGACCCAAGAGTCTCAGAAATAAAGTGAATTTCTAAAGAGAGAGTCCTCACACCCAGAATGAAGGCGGAAGGCTACTTCTAGAAATAAAATTGTGCAGATGTAGTTGCAAGTGAGTCAGCCTCAGTGAGAAACAAATTGTTTGAACAATAGACTTAATTAACTTGTGTTTATGTCTTCCATCATGGCAGGTGTAAAGTCCCAGGGCACCTGCGGAGACACCTGAGCTAGAGCCTAGAGTTGCTTCTAGAAGAGAGTGAAAAATGACTGAAGCGTTAAATAAGACCATGATGGTATGGTAGCTCTCCCCTGCTGCCTGCGGGTAAGGCTCCAAAGGGAAGAGAAATACAGGACTGAGTTCCTGGAGCTTTGTCTACTATATTTCTTTTAACTTGAAAAGAGCATTTAGCACTAACAGAAGTGCAGTTTGGGTTGGCTTATAACGAGGATCCTCTCTATTGGGGGATGCATGCTGCTTCTAAATAAGAAAGAGGAGTGTCAGGAAGGTGAGTCTAACTGGCAAGAACAGGGGTCCAAATAAAATCAATCCCTTTCTCACATCTAACCTGATGGAGAGAAATCCCTTGCTTGTACAATGATGCATATTTGGGGAAATGCTTGAGGTGCTTCATCTCAGGTTTAGTTCTCTGTAAAAAGAATTAAATGTTTCTCTTTTTGGAAATATTTCTGTCGTAATTTGGGCCTGCCTTCATTAAATGCTCTTTTTCTTAGACTTTTTTTTTTTTTAGTGTTTATTGTAATGTGTATTAAATATGGCAATAAAATGCCTGGAGATAAACAGTACAGAGCATAAACATAACTTCTTGTCTAGTTGTGTGTTCAAGGTTGGCTTCATCCACTAATGATTGGGTTATGAAACTCACTTGGGTTTTTTTGCTATTTAAAAAACTCAATCTACTTATTATTCATCTTACTGATGAGGCCAACTGCATTCAGTGTCAATGATGCAATACTCACTTGGTAGAGAAATAGCTTCCTTCCTGAATTCTTATTTTTGGTCTGAAAGTTTGCTGCCAATTTATAACATAGTTTTAGAGAGAAAAATATAATTGATAGGTAGAACTCTTTGAAGATTCAGGTAAATCCAAGGTGAAGAGAATAATTGAACATATTGTAGCTGTATTACTTTTATTTAAGACTGATTAAAATGCTGATATAGAATGTGTGTGTATTTTTGTACATAATTTATTCATTTCTCAATATCTCATCAACAATTATGGAGCACTTTCTCTATGACCAGCATGCTGGGGGCTGGCAGTACAAGGAGAATAAGATGGCCACAAGGAGGTGGGAGTAGAAGGAGATCTGATCTGGTAAGATGATCAGTTCGATCATTTTTGGAATATGTTCACTAAATGTGACCTTGGGAAGAGATTTCATGAAGTTCTCTTACATTGTTGCAGGTTACTGTTGGCTTTTATACATTGAGCCTTTTAGCTGTTACAGCATATATGACACGTATACAAACTCATTCAGTAGAATTCCTCAAACTGCTATTGAACTACCTTTGTGCTACAAGCAGCCATACGATGTGAAAGAACACTTGGTCTTCCTCAGGAGTTGCTTGAGGCAGAGAGTCATGCAAACAATAAGTTATATGGAAATAGCTTAAACACCAAGCATGAAGGAAGCATAGATGAAGTCAGGTGATTTGTGCTGCCTGGAGAGAGCTCTTGAGATGAGGGGCCATTTGAAGTGAGCTTTAAACGTTGAGTGTGAGCAAAGAAGAGAGAAATGGGCAAGCCAGGTAGAGGGAACAGCAAAAAGGAAAGAACCTGAGGCAAGAAAAGGCATGGACCATTTAGAAAACAGTGGGAGACTCTGTGTGGCCAGATCAATGAATTCGTGGCAGTTAATGGTTGGGCATGAGGGCAGAGAAGCCAACTGGGAACAGTGTGGGCATGCCACTTTGAGGAATATTCCAGAGGATTTTAAGCAGGGAAATGAAGTTCTTATGTGTGGAAGGAAAAGTATGGTGGTAAGGGGGCTGTACATTGTGGAGGGGAGAGACTGAGGATAGCAAGGTTTTCTAGCCCTCTATAAAAGAGGTGCTGGGAGCCTAGACTGCAGAATTGGAATGAAAAACCAAGTTGCTACAGATGAGGAACTGGACTGGGCTTGATGCAAATAAACCTTTAAACCAGTTTAGTTGAAAGGATAAGGTTCTGGGGGTTTACAAAGGCATCAATAACAAGGAAACAAAGTACTAGAGGAGGCTCAGGTTAGTTAGGAACCAGTTAGTTTGAGATGGGGGGAGTTGATTTAATGAAAGTGTCTTGGCTAAAGTATTGGAGTGTAAGGACAAGCCACAGATATAACACATTGATAATTGAGAACTTTGCTCAAAATAAATTATCCCACTGATGTTGTTTTCACTATCGAATACAGAGGTGAATATCTTTCAAAATGGCCTGGCAACCCTGCTTTGGTGGGGCAGCTTATTTAATATTATGAAAATTGACTATTCATTACTTTCCAATTTCAATCCCGTTACGCATTGCATAACCCAACTAGGCTAAGGGGTCCAAGGTCTACGTTCTCTGCCAATTCTACTACCACAAACAGTTATCTCGAGAAAGCAAACTTTCAATTTTCCTTCAATAAAATGATTGCTATTGTATATCAATCAGCAGAGCTTGCATGTCTGTTCTCTCCCATTGCTCAAAATGAGCACATAGTCTACTACATCATTTGTCTAAAGGATGGGCTTAGTTAGAAGTTATAAGGACTGCTAAATTTTGGAGCATTTGCTAAGAGAAAATGCTCAGAACTATCTTGTTTTTCTCTTCATTATAATGACTATTGGATTCTCTCAATTCTACTCACTTTTTAGATTTGTCATTATGGGAAACTAAAGCCATACACTTGTCTTGGCATATTGTTAGTGCCCTTTTGACAATACTTGACAGTAATCCAACTCCAAATAGTTTAAATCTTTTTTTTTTTTTAAAGGGAATTTATTCCTCAAAAAATTTGGAAGTCAAGAAGGATGTTGCAGGTTGGTTTCTTCCAGAAGCAGACACACAGATGGAGTTAGGAGTGCAAACGTTTTCTTGGGTAGTAACACTAGTGAAAGGAAAAGGGAGGAAGCAGAGTGGGCAGAAGAGGCCACCAATCTGCAAAACAGATCCCACAGTCTCTGCTAGCACCACATGGGGCTCTGAAGGAGCTCTGCATTGGGTGGGAATGGCTAGGACCGTGATTCCTGAACTGCGCCGCCTGACTCTCCAGGGTGCCAGGGAAAACACTCAGGGGCACTGCAGGGTATTTTTAATTTTCCAGGGAAACACGGTAATGTATGTCAGGCACTGCACAAACTACTACTGTTTACTCGTTTGGACCTAACTATTTTAAAAAGGGAACTATAGGCATTTCTTTTGACTTCTGGGGTGCCATGAAAAAATTACTGAGCACTAAGAGTGCCATGAACTGAGAAAGCTTGAGGATCTCTGGACTAGGCCTTGTTTCTTGGGACCCTCAAAAAGAATCTGACCTTGGTTATCAGAGCCTTGCTCAGTCATGGGCTGGGGCTGCCTCAGTAGAGTGTGACCTCAGTCTAAAGGCTGGTGGCCCATGAAGCTAATAGCCGGAGGCTGTCTCTACTAACTACAGCCAAGCACACTCCTCAAAGGTGGAAAGCAGGTCCTTTCTTGAAGGGGGATCTGATTCCATGGTGGATCTTGAAGGGGGATCTGTTACATGGTGGTCTGACTTCAGGTGTACTGTATCTAGGGACTCACTCCTCTTGGTTTCATTGTCTCTGAGTGCAGGATGGGCTTTCTGCACCCTTTGAAGAAGATGAGTTTTGGCAGTCTTTCCCCAACTGAAAGATAAGGCTCTTCTCTTTGACTTCAAATTGTGATTGGCCTGGCTTGGGTGGCATGCCCAGTTCTGGGCTAATTGCTGTGTAGGAAACGATTGTTGGGGCTGGTTGCCATCACATGCTCCTTTCCAGGTATTTCCATGCCAGGATTTTTCCCATCGTTCGGGTCTCTGCTCCACTATCAGTTCTTCAGTATCCCACAGGTGGTTTATAGCTGCCATCTTGCTTTATTTTCTTCCTGTTACTCATTGTTAAAAAGTATACTATTGACTTTTCGCTCTGTGGTTATTGTCCACCTCTTCCAGTAGAATCTAAGCTCCATGTAGGCAGAAAGGCTGCTGGTCTTGCTCACTGCTGAAGCCCCAGTGCCAAGACAATGCACTCAATAGATATCTGTGGAAAACTGAGTGAGAATCCATTCCTATGGCCAGGGGAGCATGGCACCATAGTACTCAGAAGGAGCCAATCAGAATCATTTCCTGCATGGTCAGGGTGTGTGGGGAGCAATTCTCCCAAGGAAGTGAAGATTTTAGGCAGAAGAAAACAATGAACAGCTGGTTGTTCTAGGTTGGAGGCAGTCTTGTTTTTCATCCAGCTGAGGCTGGACCTCACCATGGGATATGGCCAAGACATTCAGATTAGAATCAGTTCCTTTGATATAAGTAGACACAGTCATCAGTGGAATTATTAGAGAACTGCAATTGGTAATTCCAAACGATTTTATGGAGGCTGAGGAGCTGTTATGCAGTTCTAATATCTGTGATCCCCCAGAGCCCTCCCACTCTTTGACAACTTATTTCCAACGCACAGATGGTTTCTATGGGTCTTAAGATGACTATTAAGTCACTAGGCCCAGGCTTACAAATAAGCTTTTATGTGTCAAGCCTTGCATTTTACTTGTGAACTGCTTCTTATCTGGATGATAAAAAGCAATTTCAGTAGCACTTAACAAAATTGGTTTGTGACCAGACAAGGACCCAGGGCTCCACTTGCAGAGTTGGGAAGTATGACTCTTCTCGCCTCAGCAATTCCAGAAAGTTCTCATCTTTTAAATTCAGTTGGGACCTTCAGTCACCCATTGCTTCTGAGCCTGAAGGTGGGCAGGTTACCTGCACCTTAAACAAGGCTTGTGGAACCTCTTCATGTAAGTCACTGAAAGAATTATTAGACATCCAAAAGGTGGAGCTCTGCTTGAAAACTGTGCCAGATGTCTGATCTGGCCTGCTTATTCACATATTTTCATCCACCCTACTTATAGAGCCACATTTATTCATGCTCGCATTTGCATACTATTCTCAAGTTCCATTTGCATATTTAAAAATTATTATTATTTTAAATAGGCATGTTTACTTGATTGTCAACCTCATCAGAGCAGAGCTCATCCTTTCTTACTTTCATGAACTGGAACATAACAGAAAGAGCCCTGCACAGACATCACATCAACTCTGCCACCAACTCATTGCACGATGTTGGAAGTCTCATGCCCTCCTTTATCTCCATTTTCTTACCTGTAAAACGAAGGAGAGGGAAAGGCCCTTGGAGCTGCTGTGAGTCTAAAAACCCTGTACCTCATCCACAGTAGGTCCCATCCTGTTCATAGGGAACCTCTTGCCAACACGCCTGGAGGAGGGATCCCCTTCCCCAGGCAGTTTTCTTCATCCAGCCTGTGAGTCTCTATTCCCAGCACTAGTCTCAGATAAAAGCTGCTCTGGAAGCTGATAGGGCAATGACAGTCTCCTTGCTAGGGGAGGGGGACATTTGCCTCACTCTTCTTATTGTCCCCAAGGGAAGCAACCATGATAAATGCAAAACAGGCACAAGGGTCCTCTGCCCAGCTGCTGACACCAGACCGTGCTTTCTGTTGAGCCTAGCCAGTGATACTCACGCTGCCTGCGGGACTGGTTGGGGAGGGGATCTATTTTTATCTGAGTTGATAGACAGTAAATCCCATTCCTGGTTTACAGTAGCTCAGGGCCAAGGGAACCCTGCCGTTTAGTAGGAAACACAGACCTAGGGTACACTGACCAGCCTCCTGAGAGGAAATAGCCCACATGAAGGAAGGGCAGGGCAGTTTGTGACTTTAGTTTTCACTTGAATGGGAGGCTAATTAACAGAAAATTAATTTTATTGTGGCTATCAAACAGCCTAGAGTTCATATGCTATAAAAAAATTATAGTAATTAGTGCATCCAGCCAGCACAACAATACAAATATTCAGTGGCATTTGTGATTTCCAACAGAGCATTTGCTACCTGGGCAATTCTCCTTCTGAGTATCTGTTTCTCAAGAACATGGTTTTTAATAGCTTTGACTTGACATTTATATCTTGAGCAAAACTGAAATGGGCAGCTAAAGACTAATTATGCTAAATATTCTAACAAGCATAATTACCGTTGTTCCAGCAGGGGGCACCGAAGGCAATGTCTCAGTGTGTCTTTTTCTTTTTTCTTTTCTTCTTTTTTTTTTCTTTTTTAATCCCCCAAGCTGCTGCTTTTAGGCTTATTTAATGGAAGCTGATTGCCCTATCCTAATGATTCTTTTTTTGCATAATCTACACTGCAATAACCTACAAGCATTTTTATTTTAGCATAATTTCAAATTTTGGTTTTTGCTCTGTTAGATTCTTTCTGTTCAGAGAACAAAGGGATTACCAAAAAAAAAAAAAAAAAAAAAAAAAAAGAAGCAAAATCTTGGCCCAAGCTCAAGTCCTGGAGGTTTTTGAGCAGAAGCTCCTGACTTGTTCTAAGGACCACATGTGACACTGTGCCTTGACTGGTGTTGGAGTTCATTGTGGAGGAGAGGAGAACGTGCACACATATCTCTGGCAAATTTGGTTTCTATCCAGTCAACAGTAAAATTGAGAAATGAGCTTTTCACTAGCAAATGGTAATTATAATGAAAAACTCCCAACCTTACACAGTACACAGGAGAAAAACAGACCGCACTGTTATTTCCTGATTTCCTGCAAATCACAGTTGGCAGCATTTGACGGCACAAGTCAAGGACCTTATAGGCAAGATTACCTAGAAAATCCCTTGCTTCAGAAGCCAAAATCCTTTAAGTCTTCAGTATTTAAATGCAGCTGTATTGCTGATTAGATGTCAGAACTAGAGCACACTGAAGTGCCCTATTTAGTGATTAACTCAATGGACCAATTTTGCTTTCAGATATTATACTTCCATGGAGGAAAAATTTGCATACAGATTTAGAAACAGGACTATCTTCTTTCTGGGTTATGCAGGGACTGGGGGATGCAAAATGTGTGAGTGCCACCATAATCCTCATTCCACAATTGTCTTGTCTCTAACTGAATCTCTTAGTGAATCATCTTTATCACCAAGAATATGACATAGCCACAGGGATGTTGCTAGGAACAAATCATTTCTTGTTTTTCAGTGCTTTATCGATTAATGTGTCTTCACTCTCTCTGCTATGTAGGAGCCAGCACTCAGAGAGAGAGCTTATAACTCTGTGCCACATATTAAAATCTTTGGCTATATGTAAGGTTCCCTAGTGTAAATTTTATTTATTTATTTGAGACAGGGTCTCACCCCATTGCCCAGGCTGGAGTTCAGCGGTCTGATCTCGGCTCACTACAGCCTCGACCTCCAGGGCTCAGGTCATTCTCCCACTTCAGCTTCCTGAGTGGTGGGGACTACAGGCATGCACCACTATGCCCGGCTAATTTTTTGTATTTTTTTGTAAAGATGGGGTTTCCCCATGTGGCCCAGGCAGGTCTCCAGAGCTCAGATGATCCACCTGCCTTGGCCTCCCGAAGTGCTAGGACTACAGGAGTGAGCCACCGAACGCTGCCTTAGTGCAAATTCATATGTGACTTTTTTTTCTGCTTGTGCTTATAATGAATCTATCTAGTGCCTCATGTGTTTTGGATATAATCTGAGGACTCCCCAACATATAGAGAAATTCCTGCAATTCTCAGCTTAAATTCTTCCTCCTTCCCTGATCTCCAGGCATGGGTAGCTAGGGTCTCCGCTGCCATCCCACAGCACTGTGGGTGGCTGAGGGCCAGGGAATAGGTGTGAAGTGGTTTCACTATAAAGCACAGCCTGCCTCAGCCTACAGGGGCAGCTGATAGTGCTACACAGAACATGTCTCTGTGACTTTGGAGACTTATCCTCAATTTGGAAATTGCACTTCTGACTAAGAAGACTGAGCAGAATATAGGAGGAACCCCCGCGCCAAAAACAAAACAACACAAAACAAAAACAAAAACAAAAAAACCCCAAAACCAAAAAAAAAAAAAAACCAAAACAAAAAACAAAAAACTCGAAGTGCTAAGCTCTAAACCCCTGGACATATAAAAATCCACAATAAGTGATAAGCACAGGGCATTTATGACGGGCATTAGAGGAAAGCGAATACAGTTGATGAAGACTGTAGATAAAATCTGAACTGTGAGCACCTGCAGACACAGAGAATATGCTGCAGTGACTAAAGAGGGGTCTGATACAGGGAAACGATCTCCAAGTGCCCATTGGTGAGGGACCAGAGCAGCAGCCTTGCTCCTAACGTGCAGGGTCCAGGGCAAGAGAACAACGGGCGGCCCACGTACCATATGACTACATGTTACAAAATCAGTATCAGGTCTGCAACTTGGTAGATAAAATATGCTCTAACTCCCCACCTTGACACATGTAATTTTATTTTATCTTATTTTATTTTATTTTATTTTATTTTATTTTATTTTATTTTATTTGAGATGGAGTCTCACTCTGTTGCCCAGGCTGGAGTGCAGTGGTGTGATCTCAGCTCACTGCAACCTCTGCCTCCTGGGTTCAAGTGATTCTCCTGCCTCAGCCTCCTGAGTAGCTGGGACTACAGGCGCATGCCACCACGCCTAGCTAATTTTTGTATCTTTAATAGAGACGGGGTTTCGCCATGTTGGCCAGGCTGGTCTTGAACTCCTGACCTCAGTTGATCTGCCAGCCTCAGCCTCCCAAAGTGCTGGGATTACAGGCATGAGCCACCACGCCTGGCCAGACACATGTAATTTTAGAAAGCCCTGGAAGGTCAGGTTCAAATCGCGACCTCTCATATTCCTCAGGCCTAAAACCTACTCTTTTTCTTATCCCTCCAGGCTTCCTCCTGTACAGAGAATGCTGACCAGTAAACAAAGTGTAGATCTGTTGCTCAATGGGTTCCCCAATATTTTCTTACTTGAATTACTCTTTCTCATCCCCATCAAGCAGGCTGGAGGCCCACAAAATATCCAAGTAGGAGGCAGCAAAATGAGGGCTGCTTCCAAAGGCTGAAAAGTGCAGTGCTGAGCATGACTGGGTCTTTTTCCCAAGTTCATTCGTAAGATCCATTACTCTTTTGCAGCAGTAAGTGCAGGGGGGCAGGACCTGACCTGGGGGGTGGAAATTTTTTCCCCTCTCTGGAAATTCCAGCAGTGATCTTTAAGTCATATCTTACTAAAAGACTTGGAAGAAACTTTGAAAGTAATAGTTACCTGGTCAGGCACAGTGGCTCACTCCTGTAATCCCAACACTTTGGGAGGCTGAGGCAGGTGGATCACCTGAAGTCAGGAGTTTGAGACCAGCCTGGGCAACGTGGTGAAACCCCGTCTCTACTAAAAATGCAGAAGTTAGCCAGGTGTGGTGGTGTGCACCTGTAATCCCAGCTACTCATTAGGCTAACAGCAGGAGAATTGCTTGAACCCGGGAGGCGAAGGTTACAGTGAGCTGAGATGTTGCCACTGCCCTCCAGCCTGGGCAACAGAGCGAGACTCTATCCCAAAAATAAAATAAAATGAAAGCAATAGTTACCTAATGTCTTTAAGAACCATATGTAGCTCAGTCTGCATATTTTTGTCCTGCAACTGCAAGCAAAATATTTAAAAAATAACAATCTCTTTCTAATGGTTTGTGCTCCATAATAATATGATTTCAGGTCCTTTTTCCAGCCATGACACTCTCCTTCTGCCTGCTTCCATCGAAGGCTTTATACTATTTTTACAGCAACTTGCGGTCTACCACTTGCTTCAGCTCTTCCATGGCATGTCATCAACTGATAGACTAATGAGAAATTACTGTAATTACAACTATAGACTCGTTACATAGGTCTCTCTTTTTTTTTTTTGAGACAGGGTCTCACTCTGTTGCCCCACGTGGGGTGCAGTGGTGAGATCATGGCTCACTGCAGCCTCGACCTCCTGGGCTCAGGTGATCCTCCCACCTTAGTCTCCTGAGTAGCCAAGACTACAGGCACCTGCCACCACACTTGGCTATTTTTTGGTATTTTTTGCAGAGACAGGGTTTCATCATGTGGCCCAGGTTGGTCTCAAACTCCTGGGCTCAAGCAGTCCACCCACCTCAGCCTCCCAAAGAGCTAGGTAGGATTACAGGTGTGAGCCACCACACCTGGCCTACATAGATTTTAATCATTAAACTACATATAGCAAAGGGTACCGAAATAAGACATAAAATAGAAAACTTGCTTTTCTTCATTTTGAGTTGATTACTTATTGCTTTTCATGAAACTCTAGAGGCCAGCAGTTTCCTCCTACTTTTCTTGAGATCAAATTATCTCTCTGATTAGGAAACTCAGTGTGATAGATAAAATATCTTTTCATGACATTTATTTTTTTAGAAAGTACCTTGTAAATTAAAGGCCCCTCTTCCTAGGTGCTCACCCTTTGTGCTTTGCTAGCTTGATTGACATTTACGCTTTTACAGCTATTCA
The DNA here is from genome assembly GCF_028858775.2 of Pan troglodytes. Classification (NCBI taxonomy): domain Eukaryota; kingdom Metazoa; phylum Chordata; class Mammalia; order Primates; family Hominidae; genus Pan; species Pan troglodytes. The sequence continues at coordinate 93,609,206 of NC_072411.2, forward strand.
GTATTTCTCGTTATTTTGCCCAGGACCTACAGTGTCCTGAGAAGAAACCAGTAATTTAGAAGGTAAGCATTCAAGATAAAGTATTATTGCCAAATTGTAAAAAGTTGGGATGCATTTCTACTTTTTTTTTTAACATCAAAAAAGGGCCTGAAAGAAGTAAATTTCCCTTCCAAAATTGACACATAAATCTGTTTTTGCTTTTGCTGAAAATGATGAAATAATCTAGAGAAGGCAAAAATAAATAAGTTCTCACAGTGGCAATACTCGAGGTCATTGTAGAGATCTGAAGTCATTGTTGCTTTAACCTTGGCTTGGGGCATTAGTGTGACTCTTAGTTAAGCCATAAGATTCCCAGCTCTTTTATTCCTCAGATATTTAGCAATTTTACACCTCATGCAAATATGTACCCTGGAGGAAAGTTGCTCTCCAGTAAATGTTCCTTTACAGTATTGGATTTGGCTTTGGCTCCTGTGGAGCAGTTTTTACCAGCTTTACAAACAGATCACAACTCTTTAAGCTCATGCTGCAGGCTTTTTTTCGTATTTGTGATGCCTGCCTGCTTTGCCTAACCAAAACACGCCACTCAGCCCCACAGTCGCATCCACCCACCCGCCACGTTCTTGCCTTCACAGGGTCACCAGCAGCTGAAGAGTTTGGGTTCAGCTATTGGCATTGTGCAGTGAAAACTGACTTGAACTGAAGACTCAGCCTTGTTGGTTAGGCTTTAAGAGATACATGAAAGTCAGGAATTCTGCTTTATTTGCTTTACATTATGAGGGATTTCTACTTAGAAGACCAAGATGAAAATAGGTCAGTTTGTGGAAGTAAGATTTTCTCATACGCTGGCTTCAGAAGAAACTAGGTTTTCATGAATACTGAAGCTCGTCTTTTGCAGTGGGCGGCTGTTGTTCTTTTCCGCTCCTCATTTCTTCTTTGTTCTTTTTGTTTATGCCTCTACCCCTCTTGTTTCCTGGATGGAACTTCCTCTCTCCAGGAGGAAAAATGAAGAGGCACTTATTACCTGAATTCTTACTAGCTGTGTGACTTTGGGCAAGATACTCAACCTGTCCAAGTGTCAGATTTCTTATGTGTAGAATAAATGTAATGATTTAGTTTATGAGGAGATGATGAGCATTAAGTATAATGCTTGTAAAGCACTTGGCATAGGGCCCAGCACTTGGTAAACAGCTAATAAATAGTAGCTTTTAGCATAATGAAAATGGTAGTATAAGCCAGTGAGATATTAGTTTACTCACTTGCTATTTAGCTGGTAGTTACCTGGTACAGGTGTCATGGAAATTCTTAGGAAGTTGGCCATTCTGCCTGAGGGGGTTGGTCTCATTGGCTGAGGGAGGTAGTCATAGCTCAGGCCTGTGAGTCTTGTCTCCTAAAGGTAGTTTGTAGTTTTCTATTGGAGAATTGCCTTCAGCAGCTTCCTTAGCTGAAGCCCAGTCCTTTGGGCCTGCTGAGGAAGAAGACTTCAGCTGACTACCCCTCATGGTGCTATCTTCCCTCACTTTTCAATTTTACCTCTGAAGTAATGGTTCTTACTCTTTCTACAGCAAGGGAACATTCTCCATTGTTGCTTCATGTTCACTGAAGATTCAGCCAAGTGCTTTCTCTATCTTGTACAGTTTGCTAGATGACCATCCTTTCATTTTCTTTCCCCTATGTCAGTTCCCAAAATGTGGTCCCGAACAGCAGCATCTTTATCATTTGGGAATTTGTTAAATATGCACATGCTTGGGTCACATCCCACATCTAGTGAATCAGAAACTCTTAGGTGGGGCCCAGCTGAGTTTTAAAATCCCTCCTTGTGATTCCAATGCTCACTAATGTTTAAGAACTATTGCTCTATGTTTTTAGATTCAGACTTTTTTCCTGACATACTTCTCTAAGATTTGTCCTGTGAAGCCCATTGCAGTGACATATATAAAGTCAAGGACTATTATCTGTCAAAAGCATGCATTGTCCAGTCAGTCTTGTCTAGTGACTCACTAGGCTGAGGAGGATCCCATCTGGCAGGGGTTCCCATTGGGCCACTGTCCACCCAGGCTTGGACTCTACTTACTTCTGTCATCACTGGCTTTTTGTCTTTCCTTAGCATCTTAGCCACCCACGTTCTTTGGGTCACTCAAATCCTCTCTCTCAGGAACTCAGTTATTTCAGAATGAACCCAGTGATGCTTCAAATATGCCACAATGACCTTTCGGCCTTTCCTGATCAAATCTGTCCAGATCCTCTTTACACTGGAATTACTCCAATTTTCAAGGTGTGTCCCAATCACTCCAATTATGGATGTCACTTGCAGCTTCAAGAGGGTCTCATTAGTGTTTTCCAGGGTCCTGAGTCCTTTGCCCCATGGGGGTTACTCTGGTCAGCTCCAGACATGTGGCTTCCTTTTCAGCTCTCTTCGGGCCCCAAGAAATCCTCTTTCCTAGTCTCATCTCTAAGATGGTGGGACCTGTGAAAATATTCCTCTGACCTCCCTATCTGTCTAGCCCAGCCTCCAAGATCTCATTTTTCTTTTTTTTGTTTTTGTTTTGAGATGGAGTCTCGCTCTGTCACCCAGACTGAAGTGCAGTGGTGCTATCTCAACTCACTGCAAGCTCCGCCTCCTGGGTTCACACCATTCTCCTGCCTCAGCCTCCCCAGTAGCTAGGACTACAGGTGCCCACCACCACACCCTGCTAATTTTTTTGGATTTTTAGTAGAGACGGGGTTTCACCGTGTTAGCCAGGTTGGTCTCGATCTCCTGACCTCATGATCCACCTGCCTCGGCCTCCCAAAGTGCTGGGATTACAGGTGTGAGCCACTGCACCGGCCCTCATTTTTCTTTGAGTATGTGTCCAAGATCTCAACCTCTCCCAAAGAAAACAACGCTCTTCCCCCCAGTTTTCTTCTATTCTTGCCCTGATAGGAAGACTCACATGTGTTTTTTTTTTTTCCCCAACATTTAATTTTAGAAAATTTCAAACCCACAGAAAAGTGGATAGACTAGCACAATGAAAGATTTTACACCTTCTTCTGCATTCACCAGTTGCCAACATTTTGCCACATGGGCTTTATCTTTTTCACTACACACACACACACACACACACAAACACACTTTTTTACTCTGAACTATTTGAAAGTAGACACCATGACACTACTGCTAAACATTTCAGCTTGTATTTCCTAAGAATAAGGACATTCTCTTATATAACCACAATATCACTATTATATGTAATATATACTTATATATCATAGATGTTATTTACTATATATAGTCCCTAGTCAAATCACTCCGAATACCCCAATACTTGTATGTTATCATGGCTTTTTAGTCACTTTTAATCCGGAATAGCTCCCCCCACCACCTTTTGAAAAATGTTTTAAATTTTGTCTTTCATACGGTGGCATTTTTGAAGAGTGCAGGCCAGTTGGTTATAGACTCTCCCAATTGGAATTTGCCTGATTATTTCCTCATGATTAGATCCAGGTTAAATACTTTTTGCCAGAATACTCCAAAAATGATATTGTGTTCTTTTCATACCCACATTTTGTTGCAATCTGGTGAAATTCAGGTTACAGAAGCAAAGGAGGATATGTTAGAATCCCAGAATCATAGAGCAGGAAAGAGCCTCATAGTCTGACCAAACCATACCATGTTACAAATGAGCACACTGAAGCATGAAGAAATCAAAGAGTGGCCCCACAGTATAGCCAGTGGCAGTCAGCTGTTGCTGGTGCACCATCTACTAAACTCTCCTAAAATGTCAGCATTCACTTTCTTCAGCTTTTCAGGACCCTAGAGAGAGTATGAGATAAACATGGGATCCATGGGGTAGTTGACATATTTATACAGACGCCAGAGTGTGTTATTACGAAGCTTTTCCTTTCCCCTGCTTTGAAGTCTGGCAAATTCCCCTAGCGACCTCTCCGAGAGATACTCAAGAAGCAGCTAATGCCTGTTTTCAAAAGAAAAGACAAGTTTTATGTAGAGATTGGCCTTCCAGCCAGCTCCAGAAACACTTCTAGGTTAAGAGAAGCAGCAGCCCAGCACTTCTGAGCTATTTGTGTGATCTAAAAGGCAGGTGTCTTTCCATTGACCTGTTTTCAGTGCTATAATCCCATTACCTTGACATTATCCTCTGGAGTTTTGCTTTGTTTGGGAATTTTAAATTCCTTTATTTGTAACAGATCAAAAGCTATCTGGCACACACCCTGCATTTGGATGCAGGCTCTCTGATGGATCTTGCAGCCTTCCCTAATGCACACGTTCGCATATTTCCCAGATAACCACTCATGGTCTGCCCACTGCCCCCAATTTAAAATAGAAAACCTATTCATAGACCTTTCAAATTCTGTCTCTCAGAGATTAATTGGGACCAGGTGCGGTGACTCATGCCTGTAATCCCAGCACTTTGGGAGGGCGAGGCAGGTGGATCACCTGAGGTCAGGGGTTCGAGACCAGCCTGACCAACATGGTGAAACCCCATCTCTATTAAAAAAAAACAAAAATTAGCCAGGTGTGGTGGTGTGCACCTGTTGTCCCAGCTACTCGGGAGGCTGAGACAGAAGAATTGCTTGAACCCGGGAGGCAGAGGTTGCAGTGAGCCGAGATTGTGCCACTGCACTCCAGCCTGGGTGACAGAGTGAGACTCCATCTCAAAAAAAAAAAAAAAAAAAAGAGAGAGAGAGATTAATTGGTAACTTTGTCAATGAATAGAAAGACGTGACTTTGAAATGTATTTTTGTGAGACCACATTGCTTTATGCTGTGGAGTGGGGTATCTCTAACAGTCACTTCCACTCAGATTCCTGCAAAACTGTCCTAGCGCACTGGCATGCTACATCGTCTAGGTGGGGGGCTGCATCCATAATCTCATCTTTACAACTGTTTTTACAGATCAGACAGTGGAACAGCTGAGACCGAGAACTGTGATGGATGATTTGAAGAGCTTGGAGCAAGGGTTGGTAAACTATGGTCCTCGGACCAAATCTGCCACCTCCTGATTTACTTTTTATTTTTATTTATTGAGATGGGGTCTTGCTCTGTTGTCCAGACTGGAGCACAGTGGCACAATCACAGCTCACTGCAGCCTCTACTTCCCAGGCTCAAGCAATCCTTCAGCCTCAGCCTCCTGTCTCAGCCTCCCGTCTCAGCCTCCCGATTAGCTGGGACCACAGGCATGTGCCATCCCATCTGGCTAATTTTTGTTTTTATTTTTTGGTAGAAACATGGTCTCACACCGGACACAGGGCTCATGCCTGTAATTCCAGCACTTTGGGAGGCCGAGGCAGGCAGATCACCTGAGGTCGGGAGTTCAAGACCAGCCTGACCAACATGGAGAAACCCTGTCTCTACTAAAAATACAAAATTAGCTGGGTGTGGTGGCACATGCCTGTAATCCCAGCTACTCGGGAGGCTGAGGTGGGAGAATTGCTTGAATCCAGGAGGCAGAGTTTGTGGTGAGCCGAGATGGCGCCACTGCACTCCAGCCTGGGCAACAAGATTGAAACTCCATCTCAAAAAAAAAAAAAAAAGAAAGAAAGAAACAGGGTCTCACTATACTGCCCAGGCTGGTCTTGAACTCCTGGGCCCAAGCTATCCTTCCCTACTTCGCCCTCCCAAAGTGCTGGGACTACAGGCGTGAACCACCACACCTGGCCACACCTCTTGTTTTTTTTTTTTTTTTTTTTGAGACAGAGTCTCACTCTGTCACCCAGGCTGGAGTGCAGTGGCATGATCTCGGCTCACTGCAACCTCTGCCTCCTGGGTTCAAGCGATTCTCCTGCCTCAGCCTCCCAAGTAGCTGGGATTATAGGCGCCCGCCACTACGCCCGGCTAATTTTTTGTGTTTTTTAGTAGAGATGGGGTTTCACCATGTTAGCCAGGATGGTCTTGACACACCTCTTGTTTTTGTACAGTCTACTACTAGAATGGTTTCTGCATTTTTAAATAGTTGAAAAAGATGAAAAAAGAATATTTCATAATGTGAAAATTATATGAAATTCAGATTTTATTGTACATAAATATTACTGGAACACACCCATGCTTATTCATTTACATATTGTCTGTGATTACTTTTGCATGACAGAGGCAGAGTTGAGTAGTTGCTACAGATATTACATGGCCCACAGAGCTGAAAATAGAGACCTTTCCTTCAGTCATTCATCAAATACCCATTTGGCACTTTTTGTGCACCAGGCACTCTGCAGAGCATAGGAGGTCAAAAGATACAGAAGAAAGCCTCGTCTCTTGGGGAGACGTATCTATCAGGTGAAACACGGTGAATGTAAAAAGTGCATCAGAGCCGGGCGCGGTGGTTCACATCTGTAATCCCAGCACTTTGGGAGGCTAGGGCAGGCGGATCACCTGAGGTCGGGAGTTCGAGACCAGCCTGATCAACATGGAAAAACCCCGTTTCTACTAAAAGTACAAAATTAGACAGGCTTGGTGGCACACGCCTGTAATCCCAGCTACTGAGGAGGCTGAGGCAGGAGAATTGCTTGAACCTGGGAGGCAGAGGTTGTGGTGAGCCAAGATTGCGCCATTGTACTCCAGCCTGGGTGACAAGAGTGAAACTCTGTCTCAAAAAAAAAACAAAAAACAAGTGCCTCAGAAGTGCTATAGTAGAGCTGCATGAAAAGTGCCACTGGAACACAGTAGGCAACCTTTCCTGTGGGGTGGGGAAACCAGACAATCTTGACAGACAAGCCGCTGACATTTCAGCTGCAGGAGGAGTGTGTGCTCAATACCCCTACCACCTCACACAACCACTATTCTACCCTTTGTGGTGTTACCAGTCTCTTTTCTTATGCACGTTTTATACAGCTGTGCTCATCTGTCACCTGTTGTTATGAGTGGGAGGTAGTGAAGGGTTGGCATTAGTGTCAGTGTTGGGATTAAACTGCCTGGAAAGTCACTTTACCTCTGTAAGCCTCAGCTTCCTCATCTGTAAAATAACGATACAATGAAAACCTGCCTCAGAGGGTTGCTGAGAGGCTTCAATGAAACGAAGCACTTAGTGCACTTGACACGGAACCTGATGGGTAGTAAGTGCTCAGTCAAGGTCAGCTAGCATAGCCCTCCTTCTCAGTAGCAACCCACTGCCTGGCTCTTCTCCTCCATGCAGGAATTCTCTAGGTATTTGGAAGTGGGTAGAAGGGAGAGAACCAGGAACGTTAACTCCTGGCAAAGGTACTTGAAGAAATGAGAACAGCATGTGCAAGGACACCTTGGCCTTGGATCACATGGTGGTCAACATATTCAGTAGATTTTTTAAATTTATTTTTAATTTTTTTAGTTTTTGAGATGGAGTCTCACTCTGTCGCCCAGGCTGGATGGAGTGCAGTGGTACGATCTCGGCTCACTGCAACCTCCGCTTCCCGGGTTCAAGCAATTCTCCTGCCTCAGCCTCCTAAGTAGCTGGGACTACAGGCGCACGCTACCATGCCTGGCTAATTTTTGTATTTTTAGTAGAGATGGGATTTCACCATGTTGGCCAGGTGGGTCTCGAACTCCTGACCTCAAGTGATCCACCTGCCTCGACCTCCCAAGGTGCTGGGAGTACAGGCGCAAGGCACCGCGCCCAGCCTCAGTAGATTTGACAGATTTGGTTACCTACATTTTACTTTATTACCATGAGATTCCAGTCAGGTGAAATACATGAAAATAATTATAGTCATGCAAAAATTATGAAGAAAAAGAAAGAGAAAACCACACCATAGAAGCAGGAGTAAGAACAGTTGACGAAGATGTTGCATTCCCATTGCATTCCTGGCAACAGCTCAGAGTTTGAGGTGTAACAGATGCTCAGTAAATGTTTTCTGAATAACATTGAAATAACTCTTTCCATTTCAGGTAATGGAAAGAGTTTGGTACAGCAAGAACATGGGAAGGTGTGAGAAATGGTGGTAAAATATTAGGCTTGAGCCCCGCTATTGTGCCTTGTTGGGAAAGTCCTCCAATATTTATCCATCGGAACTGAGGAGGTTAAAAAAGCCAGGTCTCCAGGGGAACTTAGGAGTCAACAGGACCCAGAGCAGGTGGGGAGTTAAACCGGATAAGGTTGGAGACAAAAACAAAATTTCAATCCATTGGGAACATTTAGGAAGAGTTCTTTCACCAGAGTCTTAAGGGCAGGATTTAGTTTGTGGTGCTTTAGTGACAATAGGTAAGAAGGAAGGGAACACCCCGCCCAACTTCTTTGATTATAACACTGAGACATACTAGTCAACTATGAACTTACATTTGATCAGCAAAATCCAAGAATCAGAAAAAGCTTTCATCAGAGTACCCTCTCCTGCATCACTGCTGGTTCTCTAACCCAGTCCCCAGTTTATAGTAAATTCTTGAGAGAGAAAGATGAGCTATAAAACTGCAAAGGAAAACCAAGGCCAGGCTACTTTAGATGTGAGCTGTTTGCTAGTATATTGTGGCCCCAGCCAGCATAGGTTATACTACCAAAATAAAATGAAAAGGAAACAAATATTGTGGCTGCCATCTGTGTAATACGGAATTAAATGTCTTTCTGGCTCTACAGAAGGCACCACAAGCTAGATGTCTTCATGCTCGAATATCCCAGAGGCATTTTTTTATTATTATTATTGGTTGGAACAGCGAGAAATAAAGACTAAGATACATTTAATATTTAACTCTAAATCTTTAGTCTCCCTCATTAGTCTGACTTGCCTGCAGCCATATTGCTGTAAATTAAACAGCCTAAGCTGGTATGTTGCCAAAGCGTACACCCGGCGAAATGTTAACAGTTCTTGTTCTTATGCCCGATCAAGTTAAAAACAAGAAAGTAATCCGTTTGCCATCCAGGGAGGTCATTAGAAAGGATGGTTGAAAAAAAACAAAAACAAAAACAAAAACCTGTCAACGTATTTTGGAAGTTGGAAACTGAAAACCGGCTCTACAGCTCTAAGCTGGTCTTTGTAGAAAGCGGCTAATGGAGCTAAATATGGAAACTACTTCTTCTGATGGGGACCTCGTTACAGAAGAGTTTCAGGAACGCTGGTTTATAGTTCCCCTATCACAATGTTGCCAAATTATCAATGCCCGGAGGAATGAGAAAATGCCTTCTGACCAGTGGAAGCCGATAAAGTAATACTTTCATTTGGAATGCCACAGAAAAGATAGCAGAAGCTAGAGTTCTCAGCTGGATAACTCACTGTGCCAGGCGCGGTGGCTCACGCCTGTAATCCCAGCACTTTGGGAGGCTGAGGCAGGCGGATCACCTGAGGTCAGGAGTTCAAGACCAGCCTGGCTAACATAGTGAAACTCCATGTCTACTTAAAAAAAAAAAAAAAAAAAAAATTAGCCAGGAGTGGTGGCACATGCCTGTAGTCCCAGCTACTTGGGAGGCTGAGGCAGGAGAATCGCTTGAATCCGGGAGGCGGAGGTTGCAGTGAGCTGAGGTCGTGCCACTGCACTCCAGCCTGAGCAACAGAGTGAGACTCTTGTCTAAAACAAAACAAAAAACAAAAAAGATAGAGAACGCACTGAGCCAGAACACAGGAACTCTCCTTCATGTGAGCAACTGGCCAGAATCTTTTTTTTTTTTTTTATGTGGAAATGTGGCTTGTTCCTCTCTTCAGATTTAACTCATTTGATCAATCTTATTGATCAAGAATGGACAGTTAGCTGTCATTCTCTTCCTTCCATACTAATGACAAAAAATAAGTCCTGATTCAACAAATTATTTGATCAGCACAAACTGCTTATTAACAAAGAAGAGAGGACCACACGTTGTCTTTCTCCTGCTTTCCTGTGTCTGTAATAGAGTGGCGTGAAGACAAACACATTCCTGGATCTGTCAGCTTCACCTGACTTGACTCTGGAATTCTCAGTAAGCCTATCTGCTTAAACCACAGTCTCTCAGCCTCGGTTGCTTGTTTGAATCACGGGGAGCTCTGGAAGCTCCTTGTACTCCAGCCACGCTCCACACCAGTTGCATCATTATCTTTGTTGGGGGCAGGTGTGACCCAGGTATCAGTATTTTTTAATGATGCCTAAATGATTCCAGTAAGCAGCCAAGTTTAAGAATTGCTGCATTCTCAATCTTGGTGACATATTAGATTCACTTGGGGACCCAGACCAAGCTAGTCAGAATCAGAATTTTTTTAGTCCCCCAGGTGACTCTCATATGCAACCGGGGCTGATAGTTTCTGCCTTTATATAGTGATTCTCAAAGTATGATCACAGAGCTTGCATTAGGGGTACTCACTTTCCTTATTAAATATTTGGTTTCCAGCTCCACCCCAGACCTATTGAATCAGAAATAGGACTTCACTTCGTTTTGTGAGCTCTGCAGGTGATCCACATCCTCTTTAAAGCTTGAAATCCACCACCTGAAACCTCCTCTATCTCTGCTTGAAGATTCCTCAACTTCCACAAAGAAAGATTTATTCTTTTTACCTGAGGAAGATGGAGTTTATATTTCTGTGAAAGTGCAAATACAATGGCATAATATGCAAAATACATTAGGTTTGAATATGATGAACCTGATCAAGAAGAAAAAGGAATCAACCAAACAAAACCAACCAAAACAAACAAAAACAAGACATTGGGTAAAAAGAACAAGGTGCAGAACAGCTGGTATAGCATGTGCCTTTTTTAAACCATAAAAAGGAATAGTTGTATGAATATTCTGGGTAGCTGCTAGGAAGACCTTTTATAATATGTGTCATACACACATAATTCTTCTATTCAAAAAGAGTAATTAAAATGCAAACATTACAGAGAGAAGTCATATTAAGCCTCATTAATGTTAAAAGATAAACTGAGGCACATTAGAATATTAAGGAGTTTATTTGAGCAAACGATTCATAAATCAGGTAGCATCAGACTTCAGGTGGCTCGAGGCTCCACCACGAGGGCAAGAGAAGGCTTTAAAAGGGTTAATTGGTGGCTCCTGAGTTTTAAAGCTGAAGTTGCATTTTCCTAGAATATGACCATTGATACTGGGGTTTCGGTTTGCTTCTGTAGGAATCCAGGGCCCTGGAGCTGGCTCAGCCTAATGGCCTCTCCATTAATTATCTTAGTTACTTATACCTAGAGCGAATCATTTTATCAAAAAAAATTTTCTGAACAGCTTTTGATCTGAGGAAGAACAAGTAGAGTAAATGTCCTGAGGACTAGGGAAGCCAAAGAACGTGTGGAGGAGAGGAACAGGAAAGAATCTCAGAGCCTTGAAGTCGGCATTTGCCAACTTTACATTTTTGTCCAAGGTCAGTCTTGACCTTGATTTACATTCCCAAAGATGGAAACAAACCAGTGTGTGTTCTTCACCTGTCACCGACACTCGTTTAGAAAATAATTGGGGTCGGCCCGGCGCAGTGGCTCGTGCCTGTAATCCCAGCACTTTGAGAGGCTGAGGCAAGAGGATCGCTTGAGCCTGGGAGTTCGAGACCAGCCTGGACAACATAGTGAGATCCCTGTCTCTACTAAAAATACAAAAATTAGCCAGGCGTGGTGGCGCGTGCCTGTAATCCCAACTACTGGGGTGGCTGAGGCACGAGAATCGCTTGAATCTGGGAGGCAGAGGTTGCCGTGAGCTGAGATTGTGCCCCTGTACTCCAGCCTGGGTGACAAAGCGAGACCCTGTCTCAAAAAAAAAAAAAAAAAAAAAAAAAAGAAAACAAGTGGGGGCGTCCTCACTTTCCCAGGCTCCCTCTAATTGTGTGTGGGGGTTGGGTGTTTAGCACTCACAAGCTTCCGCGAAATGCTGCCTCAAATTATCTTGTAGCCACCAGGTGGCAGCAGCAATCCACTTTTTGGTCTAACCTGGGAGAGGCTGAACTAGGATGGTTCTCCTTTAATTAGTGTACTGGCCATAGAATCGTGCACGTTTAGACATGAAAGAACCTTTCTCAAAAGTTCTGACAACTGCAGATGTTTAAACGGAGAAAAAAGAACAAACATATTAAGAACACTTCGTTGTTCACACAATAAATGTAATCTATTGAAGGGAAGAAAGGAAGTTGTAACATCTACAATGTGCTGGGCACTTTGTATGTTATCTCATTTGATTATCAATACAACCTTGTGGGATGGATACCAATGCCTCTAATTTACCGTGGGGGAAACTCAAGTTGGGATAGGTTCAGACTTGTCTGATGTCTCAGAGAAGTAGGTAACAGAGGCATTTAAAAGTATCAGACACTAGTCAAAAGGCTTGGAGTTGAACCACAGCATGCTTTGGTGTGTATGGGGTGGGATTGATCAGCCAAATGGCAGGATTTTGATGGTGAGGGAATATGGTTATTCTTTGAGGACCCTCTGTTTTATGGCCCAGTACTTGTGCTAGTCACAAAAAAGTAAGAGGATCAAGGGTGCCTTCTAAATTTGAACCATCTTGAATAATCAGGAGGAGCTTCTTGAAATTAGAGGAGTCTTAATCAGAGAGAGAATCATGCTCTGAAGAGGGGACAGAATGCTTATTTCTCTTTTTTCTTTTGAGACAGGGTCTCACTCTGTGGTCCAGGCCAGAGTGCAGTGGCGTGATCATGGCTCACTGCAGCTTTGAGCTTCTGGGTTCAAGTGATCTTCCTACTTCAGCCTCCCAAGTAGCTGGGACAACAGGCATGCACCATCACGCCCAACTTATTTTTGTATTCCTTGTAGAGTCAGGGTTTCTCTGTGTTGCCCTGGCTGGTCTTGAACTCTTAGGCTCAAGCGATCCTCCTGCCTCAGCCCCTCAAGCAGTGGGATTACAGGCGTGAGCCACTGTGCCAAGCCAGAACACTTATTTTTCTAAGATAATATGAACCTGAAGTAAATGACAAATTTTAAGTCATGTAAAGTGTCAGGGGAAATATTTATTAGTGGGACGTTGCTCTATACTTGTTGCCTTCATAATTAAATAATACACTGAAGTCTCTACTTCTTAATAGTATCTCTTCCTTCTCATTAGACAAGATGAAGAAATTATCTTCTCACACTTTCCTGCACCTCTTTTCTCCATAATTTCCCAATTTGGGCTGGGTAAACTCTATTTTTTTGTTGTCAAGGTTAGTAATTTACGTTCAGTCCTGTAACTGTAAATAAGAGCTTTGGTGGTATAATTAAACAAAGTATTTGGTGAAGAACTGAGCGGTGTGGTCGGTCAGCAGGAAAGACATGTCATCCTCTGTGACTAACTTCATGTCCTTATAAGGACAATCATCAAGGTCAAATGCATCCTGTTCTCTAACATGCTCAAAATTAGGCAATGTTTGGTTTATTTGTGTGTGTACATGGCTTTCTTGCAAACATTTTTGTTTCTTTGAAGGTTGTATTGGCCTTACCTTATTTCAATTGTTAGAGGAAAATAGGCTCATTTGTCATATCACTAGGATATGCCCTCTTGACCATACTATTTATTGAATGGTGCAGTGTGGACTCCTTATGGCTTTGCTCTCCATCTGTCATGGTGGGCTTTGTTTGCATTGCACTGCTTGGCTGGCTTCCCTCTTTGTTATATCTTTGTAAGTTTCCTCCTTAATTGGATTTGTCTATGTGTTTTGTTGAACATCCTTAATAATTTCAGAAATAGTGGTCAGGGAGTATATTTTCCAAAGGTTGGCATGACTGAGATGTCTTCTTGTTATTCTCCTTTGATTGAAATTTCATGATGAAAATGTTCCTTTAATTTCTCTCAATAGCTCATAGTAATTCCTTATTTTTATCTAGTACAAATCACTAGAATTAATGTTAGTTGTGTCTTGCATAATTTCTGTTAAGATTATTTTAGTACTATTTCAATATTATTTTTAAATAAAACAGATTATATGAGTAAATTATGGTCTTAAGTGAATCTTTCTGGCTGTTTCCAGTAAAAAGTAACCCTCTCTCATTTCCTTTACACCTTCGTATAACAACTAGACATTTTCTTCTCATATATTCTATTGTATTTCTGTGAAACCTTCTGGAAAGGTTTTTAAAGCAGTATTTCTGTCATCATTTTGTGAGTCCCATTTTCACAACTCACTTAGAAGCGAAATGTTTTATGAGAAACTGTGTGGGGCCTAGAATGAGTAAAGCACTAGTCTTTGAGCATGATTCAGAAAATTAAGTCTTCCAGTAGACTTAAAGCTATTGTAAGGCCCATCTGTGTGCCTAAGGAAAGACTCCTTAACTCACTGAGAAAATGCCTATGAGCGTAAGAAAACTCCTTTTCTCCTCTATAAAATAAAGAAAATGGTTAAAGTTTTACATGTATGACCCGATCCTTTGCTGTTTACAGCAGAGAAATCTGTGATTCTCCTGCTGATAGAATGAAAGTTACTTTTAAATGGTTAGAATTGAAAAATGCTCAGATCAAAATATTTGCTGAATTTTCCTCTCAATAATACCTGGGTGGATATGTAATTATTTCTTGGCCTGCTGGGTGAAGTAGCCCACAGGGTTTTGTCTGTCTTCACACATACGGAGAGGACTGTACCGTGGTCAGAACGTGGCTCCGAGGGCCTGACTGCATGGGTTCACATCCTGCCTCTGCTACTACCTAGCTGAGTCACACTGGGCCATTCTGCTTAAACTCCCTCCAACTCTGGTGTCCCCTGAGCCTCAGATGTCCCCTCTGTGAAATGAAGATAACACTAGCACTTAGGCTGTGAGGGAATTGTAAAGGTTAGGTGAGTTAGCCTCTGCAGGGAGCTAAACACATTGCCAGGCCCCTGACAAGCCTCTGGGATGTCTGCTAGCATCATTATCATTCAGTCATGAATTAGGCGTACATAGCTCACCCTCAAGGAACCCTTGAGGCATATTCATGTCTAAAAAAATGAGGTCATTTTGGGTTGATGGGGAAGGAGCCTCTGGAAGAGATAGGGTTCCTTTTCAAAGCTTTGCGGGGTGAGAGTGGAGAGGATGCATCTACAATGACAACAAATGCTGTTGATGGGCTCTAGGAGATGTATGGGAACGGGGCGTGGGTGAAAATATGAACCTACCCAAGTGTGTGTGTGACCAGTAAAGAGAGTGGAACATTAGAGATGAGAAAGGGAAATCCTTATAGAACATTCAAAAGATACAAAAAACAGTAACAGTACACCAATGCTCTAGAAAAGAAAATCTGACTTCACATAGGCATATTAAACATCCCACCAATACTTGAAATGCACTGAACTAGTAGATAATTGAAATAAGGTATTTAAAATTGCATAATAGGCTGGGTGTGGTGGCTCACACCTGTAATCCCAGCACTCTGGGAGGCTGAGGCGGGAGGATCAATTGAGGTCAGGAGTTCGAGACCAGCGTGGCTAACATGGCGAAAGCTGTGTCTACCAAAAATACAAAAATTAGTTGGGTGTGGTAGCGGGCACCTGTAGTCTCAGCTACTTGGGAGGTTGAGGCAGGAGAATTGCTTGAACCTGGGAGGCAGAAGTTGCAGTGAGCTGAGATTGAGCCACTGCACTCCAGCCTGGGAAACAGAGCAAGACTCCGTCTCAAAAAAAAAAAAAAAAAAGATAGATAGATAGTGATAGTTGGATAGATAGATAGATAGATAATGATAGAGATATTTGGTTGGCCATTGATAAGACATAATACAAAGAAGAGGTTGACTGAAGAAACCACTGAGATCCTTCTTTCTTAAAGTCATTCTTTGTGTTTCTAATTTCTTATAAAAATAGCTCAATATCTAGAAACAGCTTGTCTTCAGAGAGGTAAGCCCAGATATATACAGAAACTGCTGTACTTGTGGTATGATATGGAGGGTGTGGGGATTAAATGAGATTTTAAGTGCCTTGTCTATCACTGATACACAGTAGGCATTCAACAAATATAAATTTCCTTAAAATCTAGCATTAGGTTAGTCTTTGGATTCTTTATTTAGTCCTCCTTAAATATATTTAGTTCATTCTTTCATTCCCTTTTTTTTTTTTTTTTTTTTTTGAGACAGAGTCTTGCTGTGTCACCCAGGCTGGAGTGCAGTGGCACGATCTTGGCTCACTGCAACCTCTGCCTCCTGGGTTCAAGCGATTCTCCTGCCTCAGCCTCCCGAGTAGCTGGGATTACAGGCATGTGCCACCAGGCCTGGCTAATATTTTTTCTGTAGAGACGGGGTTTCACCATATTGGCCATGCTGGTCTTGAACTCCCAAGTTCAAGTGATCCATCTGCCTTGGCCTCCCAAAGTGCTGGGATTAGGGGTGTGAGCCACCATGCCTGGCATCTCCAAATATTCATTGATGGTTTACCATGTGCCACACCCAGCACCAGCCCTAGGGGTACAGGGTGAATAATAAGTCCCTGAACCCAAAGAACAAGTCTGGTGACTGACAGTGTTAGTGACATCACAGAGAAATGTCTGCTGATTGGAGGGATCAGATCAGGAACCTGTAGGAAAGAGTGGGAGACAAAGAGTCAGAAAAGGGTTCAAGGTAAATCAACGGGGTTTGCAGGCCCCTCAATCTGCTTCTCATTGTAGCCCGGAGCGGGCCTCGGTACCATCCCTGTAGCTAGAGACTAAGTGGGGAATGGCATCCCCTCCCTAGCTGTGGCTCTAATCCAAGTGTAGTGATGCCTTAGAAACTGCTGCCTGAAAACAAAGAAAAAGAAGAAAACAATAACCATAATGAAATAAAAGCCTTAAAGCGAAAGAAAAACAAAATGTCATGATTTGTGCATTTTTCTGCAAAACCGATTTGTTCTGTGGTGGAAGATAGAGTCTGCGTTTGATTTCTACAAGACATGCAGTAATGGGTTATGTACTCCAGGGAAAAACTATTCTTAAGGGAGTGAGAACGTGATGGATTCACTTCCTTGGTGAGGTTTACAATATGTGGCAGTTTCAGTGCGAGCAGGTATTTGGTCTATAAACTTGGAGAGCCAGGCATTAGTGGGAGCTCGTTTCTAAATGAAGAAGAATGCAGCTCTCCCTCTCACTCTGGTTATTAGTCCTTCTGGGGATAAACAGGAAGATTAAGTGTTTTCCTGATGTTGTGTTTGCCTGTCACAGTAATGTGCACACACCCCATTGGCAGCACCTTTACGTGGCGCCGCAGACTTGCTATTTTTGTTGGAAGGAGCTGTTCATTGAGAGGCCTGGGTCTGATTCCGTGCTGAATGGTGTCGGGGTTATTTCCACTCTTTGTTCAAATGCTGCCTCTCAATTAGATGCTCTACGATTAGCTGCTTTGCAATTAGAAACTGGATCTGTGAACATCCAGTTTCTTGGTCCCCGGAGGACATTTCATGTCCTCACTCCTCAAAGCCTGCTGTTCTGCTTGTTGCAGTTTAAATGGTGCTAAAGAGAGGCCAACCTGCCAGCCAGCTGGCTTCCCGGAGGACCTTGGAGGCTGCCCGCGCTGGGGCTGCTGGAGACCTGCTCGGCTGGGCACGTGTGGGGAACTTGAATTGTCATCTCTGTGAGAAGTGACTTCATTCTAGGGGGCTTATTTGTGTTAACTAATCTCTTAAAACACTGGCTGGCTGATAAATTAAAATGCCAATTTATTTATTTACTATTAGAAATATACTTGCTAAGCAATATATCTGTGTCAGCCATTCAGTTTGTTCTCTTCACACAAATAAAGCCTATTTGGGGCCGGGCAGGGTGGCTCACGCCTGTAATCCCAGCACTTTGGGAGGCCGAGGTGGGTGGATCAGGGGTTCGAGACCAGCTTGGCCAACACGGCGAAACCCTGTATCTACTAAACATACAAAAAACAAAACAAAACAAAAAAACTAGCTGGGCGTGGTGCCAGGTGCCTGTAGTCCCAGCTACTCCGGAGGTTGAGGTGGGAGGATGGCTTGAGCCCGGGAGGCGGAGTTTGTAGTGAGCTGAGATTGTGCCACTGCACTCCAGCCTGTGCAACACAGCGAGACTCCATCTCAAAAAAAAAAAAAAATCTATTTGGGAAACCAAATTATAGATCATATATTTCGTAGTGAGGGAAAAAGAGACTCCTGTACACTGCTCATTGGAATATAAATTGAGACAAGTTTTCTGGGCGGCAATGTTTTATTATTATGTGGAGCCTTTCCATTGGACAAGCATAATGGATTCCTCATTTGTGTCTCCTATCATTACTTAAAAATTTATTTGGTGGTGGAAGCTTCCCCTACTCACTGGCTGAGAACTTGGATGCCCCTCTGTTCTGCTTGCTCTTGGGGAATAGATTGGCCTATGTTCTAAGCCACAAATGCTGGCTTGATTCAGAAATTAAGAGTATACAATCCAAGCTATTAATCCAACTTCAGTCTTTTTTTTCACAGGTAAGACATTTCCTTTCCTTGTCCCACCTGAGGTTTGTGTTCGACGGGGCACCTGTTCTTTGCACCGTGGTTTTGGTCACCTTCTCTCACTCCTTTCTTTCCCTCTTTCTCCTTGTTAATTGCATCTTCTGGCCTCTCAGAGGATGGGACACAGCAAAGGAAGAAGTCACTAAGCCTGTGGTGGGAGATACCATGCTCCCCTCTCTCTGGTGATGGGCAGGCTGTCACAGCATGGCTTAGCTGAGGACATCACCTCCCAAATCCACTTCTTCCACACTCAGCACTTGTTTAGTCTTTGCCTGAGTGATCTAAAGTAGAAAGCCTAGCTTTTTTGTCTATCTTTTGAACATTTTGTTCAGGCACCTAACTTCGGTGTGGAACATCTATTGCATGTATTTTACTTTGTGTGTGTCTGTCATGTATTTCCTCAGCCTAAATTCCTAGAACTGGAGTTGTTATGCTCATGAGTGTTAGTAAACCTAGCAGTTAAGAGTGTGGGTTCTGGAGACTATTGTTTCCAAGTGGCAGGGTCAAACTTTAGTTTTAACATCCTGAAATGTTGTATATGCATTGAAAACTTTAAAGGTTTTCATAACAACAGCAAATACTTATTTGGAACTTCTACTAAGTTTAATTTTTCAACAATCCTATGAATTATGTGTTATCATAATCTCCATTTCGCAGATAAACCAAGGCAAAGAAAGACTCAACAACTTGCCTAGAGTCACACCAATAGAAAGGAATAAATCTAGCATTCCATCCAAACTGTCTGCCTCCCATTCTAGGAAATCAGTCTGAGGAAATAGTAAGATACACTAAATAATATAGCTGGATTTTAATTGCAATATTTCTGATAACTTGAAAAAACTGGGTACAACTTACATATTTGATAGTAAGAGATTGATTAAATAAACAGTGGTATCTTAATATGCTAGAATCCAAAGACTTTAAACACGTATTTTAGAGGAATAGTCACATACGAACAATGCATAACTAATGTAATTGCTCTGTCACTCAGGCTGGAGTGCAGTGGCACGATCTCAGCTCACTACAACCTCTGTCTCCCAGATTCAAGCGATTCTCCTGCCTCAGCCTCTCAAGTAGCTGGGATTACAGGCATGCACCACCATCCCTGGCTAATTTTTGTACTTTTAGTAGAGATGGGGTTTCGCCATGTTGGCCAGGCTGGTCTTGAACTCCCGAACTCAAGTGATCCGCCCATCTCGGTCTCCCAAAGTGCTGGGATTACAGGCATGAGCCACAGCGCTCCACCAACATATATTAATTTTATTAAAAAACTGTTAGAAATACAATATAAAGAAGTCAAAATGGGAAACTGGTTTGCAAGAGAAGATTGAGTTAGAATTGAATTTGAAGTGAAAAAAATCTTTTTAAGAAGGTGATTGGTGAAATGGAGTCAGAACAAAATGTTGAATAACCTTAAGGATGGTCCATTTGAGCAGTTAAATCCCTGAAAACACTATTCCATTAGAGGGTGACATTAGCCTGCTATCTTCTTGACACAATATATGACCTAGAAAGATTTGGGGAAGAGATACGATTTTGAAATTTCTTTTTGTTACATAAAGTCTACATTTTCCATCTAAAATGCTCTAGTTTCTTCTAGAGAATGCTGATATATAAAGGGGAGGAAGATAAAAAATTTGAAATAGAAGTTTAGCAAGAAAAGAAGATAAGTTTGGGAAGACTTGTAGATAGAGCATGAATAGAGTGCAGTTTGATGTGGTGTGGTTGATCGCAAAGGAATCCCAATGTAGTCTGCAGTGTGGCTTAGTGTACCCTGTAGTCATAAAGTCATATCCATTGAAAACATCAGGACTAAAATAGGTGTTTCATGTTAAGACCTGGACTTGGCTCTTCCAGCCAAAAGCAGGTGGTCTTTGTACCATTCATCGCTTGCCATTTGCAAAACTTTGTAAGGTACATTTGGGGATAGTGGGGTTGGGAGGCAGGTGGTGGTATATGCAACATTTATCAAACCTCCACAATATTAAGAGGAAAGGTGGTTTCAGAAAAAGAAATCCTTTACATTTCTTCCCCATTTTGACAAAATCCAAACTAAAGCTTCAGTTATGTAGACCCTCTCAGATCTGATATCTTTTCAGGATATAAATAGTACATGTAAGAAAGGAAGTAGGGTAATTATTATAAAATTAGAGAAATATATTTAGTCAGTCAAAATCCTGAGCTGCTTTGCCATTTAAAATTGTGTGTAAAGTTTAGAACTCTCGTTGATCGGACTGTATCATAAAACTGAAAGTGTGGAGAACAAAGACCTCAGAATTCTTGCTCGGCTTTAGAGGATCATGCTCAGGGAGAGGACTCTAATTGAAATGAGGAGTAGATACCAATGGATATTTTACTGTCTATAATGTCAATTGTACAGTTTTGAACTCCACTGTGGGGAATGTCAATGGTCCCTCACTCGTCCAGGGTAACCAAGAGATGAAGAGTTGAGGGGAGGCACTGTGGTGCGGCTTATTGTGGCTGTTTAGTGGTGGTATTTCCTGGAAGGCAAGTTAATGGTGAAATGGAAGGCCCTTTCCTTTTATGTCCCTTTTGGTCTGATATTTTCCATTGTTGACTGCAGGTTGAAATAGCTCAAAATAAAAACCAGAAAATAAAAGCTGCAAGTAAAAACTTCATTTTGCCTATGCCAAATAAAATAGAAAAACTGGACTTCTGGCTTTTCAACATCGATTGCTGTGGGTACTATGGAAGATTCTTCGAATCAGGCACTTCTGGAGAAATTCATGATGTGTAATCAAGAAATAACCATAGCCTAGAAGCTGATTTTTTAAGGAGAGCTTCCGTGTTCGTGTTTTCTTCTCCCCTCCTGTTTTGGAGGATTAGATGTAAATGCTCCTTTGTAAAGTTACCCCATCACCTGTTCTCTTTAGCCCATCCTCATGTTTCCCACTGACTTTTATCTCTGGCTTCTCTTTGTCCATGGGAGCTTTTTTCTCTGCCCATAAACATACTCAAATCTACTTTTTTCTTTAAAAGCAACCATCCGTCCAGCCCAGAAAACCTTCCCTCAATCTCCAACTCTTTTACTGCCTCTCCTTATCTTGCTTGAAGTCTAAATTCACAGAAGTCTAGTCTGACTTTTTTTCCTATGGCTTCACCTTTCACTCTCTCCCAAGTCATTTCCAAACCAGCTTGCATAGTCACCTCTCTACTAAAGGTAAAAAATGACCTCAGATATCCCATTTACATTCTTCCTGAGTTCTGAGGCATTGACATGTGAATCTCTTCCTCTTTCTTGGAATTCTCATTCCTGGGTTTTGCTTTTTCTTAGTCCTTCTTGCTGGCCCAATCTTCTTTGGACTGTCCTTGGAATCTGGTGTTTTCCAGGTTCTGCCCTCTCTCTCTTCTCTGGCTTTCAGATAATAGCGTGGCATTTATTCATTTCTGGTACTATGCTAAAACCAGAGACACAAGGATGACTAAACATCACCACCTATTAGGAATCTTTGGACACATTAACATTCCAGAGCCTCAATTTTCTCATATAAAAATGGGTCATAAATACTTCAGGTCCAGACCTACATTTGCAATTCCTCATGGTGCAGCCCTGGTTACGAGCCTAACGTGACCAAAAACAAATGCTCAATATCCCCCTTGCACAATCTTTTCCTCTCTCAATAATTCCTCCCATGGCTAATGGCAGTAACATTTCTCTAGTCTAGACACAAGCTAGAAACCTGGGAATCATCCTTTGTTTCCCTTTCCCTCAACCTCTACATCCAATAAATCTCCAAGCCTACCACTTGTCTATCAGAAATATTGCTTTAAAACCTGCCACTTCATTGCCCCACCCAGACTTCATCATTTCTCCCCTGGCCAATACTACCGTAGCCTTTGTTCTCCTTTCCTTCTTCTAGGTTCTACACCGACTCCAAAATTCATTCTCCACAATGCTGCCAGAGTGACCGTTTAAAAGTAATACTTTGATCACATCTTATCTGCTCTAAAAGACTTCAGTGGTTCCTGAAGTCTTTTAGGATAAAGTTTAACTTTATCCTATATAACTTTATAGGATAAAGTTCAAGCGTTTGTAAAACACTTCCTGTTTTGTCCACAACCTCCTTGTATGGTCTCACACTGAGTCCTCCTTCCTTTACCCAGTCACCTCTTATTTTAGCCACAAGGGTTACTGCACTTTCGCCAAGAGGAGTGAGGTCCCTGTGCTACGGTTTATGTTGTTCCTTCTGTTTGCAGCACTTTTCTCCTATTCCCCCACATGGGGACATCCTCCTGGATTTCAAAACATGTTCCAAAGTCCTCTTCCTCCCCGAGGCCTTCTTTGAGCCTTCTCTGGAGGAATAAATCCTTCTCTATTCTTTCTGTGCTCACACAACTTGGCTTCCCTGTTCTCTTTGCCACCTTATCAGATCGCATTCATAGATGTGAGGGTTATCTTATCTGCTTATTGAGCAAGGACTGCACCTCAGGCTTTTGACCATCCCAGGAGCTTATCATGGTTCCATGGCCAGAACTCAACAAATATGTGTAGCAAGAAGCGAGTAATAAAAAAAAAAAAAAAGAAGACTGCAGAATGCCAGCAGGTCCAGGGTTATATGGCAAAGCCAGCCTTGTGTTGGTCTGAACACTAAAGCAATGTTTCTTTCTGTTACCAGCAGATCCCAGAATATTCACCACTTCAATCCTATATCCTGTGACCCTCAACCTAGAGTCAAAGGAGCAAAGCCATGAAGAGAACCATTTTGTCCACATGGGGGCAGCACAGGCACTTCCACAATCTTATCCGAGGTCCCCAGGTTTCTCACCTCAAGGGTCCATTTATAGCCAGACCCAACTTTTCCTTGCCTGAGGTCCAAACTCAAGAGGCTTCACGTCTCCTCCACCACCTTCTTCTGGGCTATAGAAGGCATTAATTTTAAGGTGATTTTAAAAAACCATGTATGGAGGTTCATCATAAATTTCTTGCCCCCAAGCGCTGGAGTAAGTTTCAATCATTCACCGTGTTCCTGAATAATGAAGAAGCTTCTCCACCGAAACAACACTATCATACACCCAGACGGGCAACGCCTTTTTCTGTGGGTCCCTAGAAGTGTTTGTTGAGCTCTAAGGGGAGTCAGATCCAGATCTCATGCTCCCTGGAGTTTATGCTGGTTGGAGTGGGTGATTACTCCCAGGCCCAGGGGTAGCACCAGCATACCTAGCATCCACAGTCATATTAACTTTTCCACAAGGATTTTCTTTCCACTGCATTCCTACTTTTAAGAGCAGGCAGCCACAGCTGTGACAGTTTGCCATTCCTCTCCACTTGTTTCCAATAATGCCTCTTTAGTTACTTTGTGAAAAGATTCTCGACTGAGATTTTTCTTGCTTTCTATCTTCTAAAGTGTTTATTACTAGAAGATTCAACTTTCAGATTCTCTGAAGAAAATTCTTTCCTAGGAAAGGTAAGAGGTAGAAGAGGTAGCTAAAATTAGTTTCTTTTTTGGCTCTGCAAAAGCGATTGCAGCAATGGCAATAGTTGGCTGCAATAACTTAACAAATGGCTTCAGAAATGAGCTCTTCACTGGAATTTGAAAGAGCTCTCAGTGAATCCTGTTTTATAATTACTGCCTGATTCTAATGGGACACTCTAAAACTTGAGTGTCTCCCAGTTTCATTCCTCAGGTGAGCCCTCTGGTTAACTTTGTCCAATTTGACACATCGGCACTGAACTCTCACCCGCAGTTTATGGGCTGATGACTGTTTAATTACACCTGCCAGCCTTCAGCAATCTCAATGATTAAGAATTGCAATACTGTGTCCTATTAATCTGCCTGGATTCCTTTCCATCTAAGGAAGTCAAAGAGTTTTTTGTTAATTTTTGATATACTTAGTGGAACTTGATAGAGAGCGTCAGAAGAAAATAGAGTTAAGAGGATGGTAATTGACCTTGCCAGGATCATTCTAAGTCAGCAGCAATTGGGGTAAGAATTTGGAGATTTGGGCAGCCTTTTTTGTTTTGTTAAAATTAGCTTTGGCCATAAAATCTAAAGCACACTATCATTATACAGGTTCGACTTGTCTTTGCTGTGTGTCTGCATATATTCATGAAATACTTCACCTCCACAGTTAGCACTTTCCATCTCTAAAATGCGGAGAGCAGGTCGGGCACGGTGGCTCATTCCTGTAATCCCAGCACTTTGGGAGGCCAAAGCAGGTGGATCACCTGAGGTTAGGAGTTCAAGACCAGCCTGGCCAACATGGTGAAACCCCGTCTCTACTAAAATACAAAAATTAGCCAAGTGTGTTTCTCGCTCCTGTCGTCCCAGATACTCAGGAGGCTGAGGAAGGAGAATTGCTTGAACCCTGGAGGTAGTGGAGGTTGCAGTGAGCCGAGATTGCAGCCACTGCACTCCAGCCTGGGCGATAAAGCGAGACTCCATCTCAAAAAAGAAAAAAAAGTGCAGAGAGCACAGGAGAGCTGGACCAAAGTTTGCCTACAAATTTCCAGTAAATCTTGGAGATCTTCATCTTTTCCAAACAACAGGACCCACCAAGATTACAGAAGAGTCTGTGGCTAAGGAATTTAGAAATAGAATGTTATAATTTATACTTTTCCTAAGAAAGTCTTTGTTGTAAATAAGGTTGCATGCTCCATTGACATGGAAAGAAAAGGGGAAGGAATGAGGAATGTCAATGATCCAGAGTCTAATTAATGTTGCCACCAATTTTTGCATAATTAACAGTACATTTCTATTCTTTAATAAAATTGATAAGATTCTACCAAGTTCATTGTTTCTGAAAAGTTGGGAAATGGGAGGTGGCCCTGGGGGTAGGGAGGAGAAAGGTGATTATGCAAGTACATGCCTCCCCCAGATCGATCAGGTAACATGCACCTGCTAATGGGGATAAATATTAGGAGATGAGGAAATGGATACAAGTAAATGCTTTCTCCAAAAACAAAGAAACCAAACTAGTGACCATAGGCAGAACTTGCTTCTAATGTTTGCACTCTGATACTGAAAGGTAACTGGACCTAGGCATAAAATGTGACACCAATCTGATCATCTAGGTAGCCTGAAGATAGTATGTATTTTGGGGAGACTATTCTATTTCTAGTGCCCTGGAGGATTTCCCAAATTGTTCAGCTAAATGTAGGTTTAATTACGTCTTTACCATCACCACTCCATTACTGCCTCTGAATGATGACTTTGTGCATTTTTCACTTAAGGGTAATGAACTGCTCTCTTAATATGGTTCCATCATTCAACTTTGTTCGAGGGAGTTTCTTTATAGACAATTTTTATTTTAATCAGAAGTGAATGGGACTATTGCCTTTAAAGTGGACCATCTGTGGGTTTACCAGGAAATTTATTAACTTTGATCTTTATTCAATTTAACTTTCTGCCAGAGCTTCCAGTAAAGTTCTTTCAAGCCTGCAGAAAGCAGAGCTCAGAGCTCAGAAAGTGGGCTCTGTGGGAGGGGGAGAGGGGAGGATAAGAGAAGGGAGTGTATGGATACAGACTGCAATCCCAGTTTCAGCTGAGGTGGCAGTGGGGAGCTGGGAACATTATTCTGGAAGATCCTGGAGCAAGTCCTCAACTTGACTCCAGTTCGAGACTCCTCTGGGCTAGCAAGGTAATATATATGTATTTTTTTAAGAGATGGGCTCTTGCTCTGTTGCCCAGGCTGGAGTGCAGTGGAGCCCTCACAGCCCACCGCAGCCTTGAATTCTTGGGCTCAATTGATCCTCCCGCTTCAGCCTCCTGAGAAGCTGGGACTACATGTGTGTACAACCATGCCCAGCTAATTTATTTTTATTTTTGTTTTCGTTTTTGTTTTTTTGTAGAGATGGGGGTCTCATTCTGTTGACCAGACTGGTCTTGAACTCTTGGCTTCAAGTGAACCTCCCACCTCAGCCTCCCAAAGTGCTGGGATTACAAGCGTGAGCTACCGTGCCTGGCCTAGCAAGGTAATTTTAAACAGACACTGCCTTACCAATGATACAGCCTCAAAAGCCCTGATGCCAGCCTGGGCTGAATGTGATGAGCGTGAGGACTTATCCAGGCACTACCCACCTCTGCAACAAAACAGGGAGACAGGTGGGGAGTATCCGCAATGCTGTGGATGGATTGGGCAGCAGGCAGAAGCTTCTGGCTTGTAGCTCATGCAGACCACTGCACAAGCTCTGCTCTTACAGCTTCCAAATTACTTTTCTG